>NW_022111324.1:95810730-95811636 GCF_000313985.2 Echinops telfairi
GGTGTTGGAGAAAAGTTTTAAAAGTACCACGGAGTGTCCGAGGAACAAACAAATCTGTCTTGAGGTACAGCCAGAATGATCCTTAGAAGTGAGGATGGCAAGATTTCATCGCACGTACTTTAGGCATGTTATCAGGGAGACCAGCCCTTGGAAAAGGGCATCATGCTTGGTAAAGTCGAAGGTCAGCAAAAAAGAGGACGACCATCTCTGAGATGGACTGACACAGTGGATGCCACGATGGGCTCAACAGAAGAACAATTGTGACCATGGCCAGGCCCAGGTAGTGGTTCATTCTGCTGTACATGGGGTTGCTTTGCGCTGAAACCAACTTGATTTTTCCTTCACAACCGCCTGTTCACCCACACCCTACACTCCAAGCCTTGTCATTCTGATGTCTGCCCTTTAGCAATGGCATAAATGTTCTATGCCCACATCTCCTCCCCAAATGGCCCTTTCTATTCTTTAATTCTAAATACCTAAAGAGAAAGGGGTGACTAACATAAATTAAATGTGTATTATTTGCTACCAAACAAGACACTAAAATGCCATTTGTATGTTTAAAAATCATTTCCTTAACTCTGTGGTTGCTAGACTTCTGAGTTTTACAGACAGATTAAATTAAAGAGAAAAGAAAATTAGGAACTGGTTTAGGGTTCTTAAGGAGGTCTGGTGGTGCAATGGTGTGTTAGTGTGGGTACATTAGAGAAACAAATCCACAAAAACTCATGTAGAAGAGGGAGTTTTATATAAAGGTTAAGTGCGCATCAAGAAAACATCCCAACCCAGTGCTACCCAAGCCCACAAGCCCAACATTAGCCCATTAACCCATATGTCCAACACCAATCCACAAAGTCTTCCTCCAACTCACAGAACAGATGCAATGATGCCGACTACAGGAGGAAAGCC
>NW_022111324.1:95813792-95817642 GCF_000313985.2 Echinops telfairi
GAATCAGAACTGACTCCAGGACAGCTGCCTCTCTGGAGCTGCAGGGAAGGTGGGCTAAGGTTAGCTGGAGCAGCAGCAAGACCAACTTGATGGCCTCTGAGGGTCAGGCGGGCAGGAGGGAGGCACGTGAATTCTGATACAGGGATAAGAGTGCGAGCAGCAGAAGAAATGCTTTACATTGTTAACGTGGGATCTTCTGGGAAGAAACAGGGAGGACTTTATCCAGTAAGATGGTCATTCTCTTTAATATGTCCATGTCACTAGAATTCTATGCCTCAAAAAGAGAAGTACAAACCACTTGGCTGGAAGGTTGTGATCACATTTCGATGAAGGGACATGTTGGTGAGCATGGGAGAGTATAAGAAGTCAAAAATGAAAAAGAAGACATGCTGCATGGTGGTAGAATGCTCCGGCCACTGCTAGACGTGGGGCTTCTGGTCAGAGGGTAGGAAAGCACAATAGCTTTGATGCACAGGGAGTAGAAAGGGAAGAAAACTGGGCAGTAGAACACTGGATAGAGAAGCTAACCCCAAACATGACCAACTTCACCGCTGAGTGAGTCCGAGAGAGACCAAGCCCGACTCCCAGGAGAAGGGGGAATGAAGGTAATGGGAGTGGTAGCGTTGTGTCCCACAGCTGAGGAAGAAATCTGAAAGTTCAGAGCAGGCAGAGGTAGAGGCCATTTGGAACTAAGGAAGAGCAAACTACAAAGCCTGGCTGCCTGGTGGCTACCGGGGATGGAGAAAGAAAGGATCTTGTTAAGGGCGTTGGAAATGTGAAGGGTGATGGACATTTGGGGGAACTAATAGTGGTGATGGACATAGTCAGTCAATACCATTGGCCTGCACATAAAAGGGGTTTAGATTAAGGTGACCAGATTTTAACATTGGTAAAGCAGGACACCGTTGATAAAACTCATATCCTGGTGAAATAGCCACATGGCAGCCGAAAACGGTATACCCTAGCTTGTCGTGCATTCTTTCCAAAAACCGGGACTTTTAAAAAATGCTGCAGGACGCGGGAAAAATTGGTCAAAAGCGGGGCTGTCCCGCCAAAAGCGGGATGTCTGGTCACCTTAGTTTAGATGGAAACGATCATTTATATATGCAATGAATCCTCAACCCGGCCGTCTTCTTTTTCCAGGTCTCACAGACTTTCTGCCTTTGGGAGGTAATCTTCTACGGCTCATCTTGTTTCCCTGACAGGTTTCCACCTCACACAAGTTCTGGCTTTTATAGGTCTTTTATAGGTGTATCTCTGTCACAATTTTTAAAATGATCATTTAAAAACTTGCCCCATTCAGGTTGAGCTGGGGGAACCTAAGAGATGTGAGGTCTATAAACCTGGGGTCCTGCCAAGACTGTTATGAGGCATAAGGGACATGGGACATGCTAGGCTGAAAACCAACAGAGGTGACAAAAGAGCCATATCATCGTTCTCAGGAAGTAAGAGTTTAAAAGATAAACCTCTGCTTGAAATCTGATGGAAACATACGATGATCCAGCAGTCATAAGCCGCCCCAATTAAAACAGGGGAGAAGAGCTAAAATTCCTCAGTGCTTTAAGATGATAGGAATTCACATTGCAATACAATTCAGTTATGTCATTTATAACCTTGGGGGAATTGGGCTCAGAAATGGAGACATTGCCCACCCAGTCCTTCTAGAACACAGAGGTCCCCTGGCTATGAGAAACCTTTGATAAAAGTATCTGTACTTGAAACAAATAAAACATCTTTGTGACATTAAAAATTAAATGTTCATTTCTCTTACAACAAAAACAATACCCCGAACACAGGCATTACTGGAAGTCCATGAGATGAACCCTCTCTTTTGGGGTCAGTGTTTACTACAGCCCTGATTGTTTCAGAAAGAAAACTTTATGAAAGGAAATCAAGCACGTTTCTCCAACTTTATGAGTCCTGCAATAACAGGAAGCAAAACTCCTATTTCTGTAGTTTGCCAGATAAGAACTGAACAGTAGATTATTTTGAAGGCATGTGGCACATACTGCTAAAGACATATAAATTACTGTCTGTTGCAAGGTCTTGGCTGGATGATTTTCATTGTAGCTTCTATTTTTGGTGGGGCAGACTCCCATACATTTGTCATTTTTCCAGAAAACGTATAAAGTGACAAGTTGGCAGAGGAGAAACTGTTGCTAACAACGTGATTGTTTGGAGGAGTTACACTACCCCAAGAACATTCTAGAAGGTGACTTTGAAGCAGACAATTTCTAGTGGATGCCTAATATTATGGCAGGTCAGATGCTCTCTTAGCACGAGGAAGAACAATGGCAAGGTTCTCAAGCAGCCATTGACCTTTACAAAGGCAATGTTGGGATGGTCTATACCAAGAAGTTACAAAGATATATCAGAGTAAGCGAAGGAGTCCCTGGATGGCGCTGCGCTACTAACTAAAGGTTGAAGGTTCGAATCTAACTAGAGGTACCTCAAAAGAGAGAACTTGTGATCTTCTGAAAACTCCTTATGAAGCCCAGCTCTACTCAGACACACTTGAATGTCATGAGTTGAAATGGGCTCATTGGCAACTGTGTTAGACAAAGAAATCCAGAGATACTTGTATATGTGTGAGAGAGAACTTTATATCGAGAAGTGATTATACATCAGGAAAACATCCCAGCCCAGTCCAGATCAAGTCCATAAGTCCTATACTAGTCCAGAAGTCCCCAAATCCCTCTTCAGACTCACACAGCTACATGCAATGAGGCAGAATGCAGGCAGGTCACCAGCCCATGGGTATAAAGTCTTGTGACTCCAATGGCGGTGAATGCATTTCCAGGGCTCCCACAGGTCTCAGAGTGGCTCTTCAACAGGAAATTCAAGGCAGAAAGAAAGGGGGAGGTTCCCAGGACCCTCCTTTTGAGGTCACGCCCACAAGAAGGTACCATCAGGCTGTGACCTGATTGACAGGGTAGGCTCCACCCCTCCACATCATTAGGTAACCATCATGGCAACTAGCAGTAGCGACAGAGCAGGCTAGCCTGGTGAGAGAACTGCTCTGACTGTACTTCCCTGGGAACTCAAGAAGGAAGGAGAGAACTTAGTGAATGATGGCTGGAACATTTTGACTTAGAGAAAAAGTGCTATGAGTAAATGCGCTTCATAAGGGACAGGTGAGTAGAGGTTGAAATAAAATCAGTCTGTAGAGTTGCCTGTGAATCAGGAAACGTTTCGTCTATACTTACAATCTTACCTCAACCATGTTTTCCATGGAAATGTTCACGCCACGGTCTTAAATGAGCTCTTCCAATATGTGAAGGAATACCTTACGATTGGGTTAAGCAGTGCACTGTAAATTGCAAAAGCAATGAATCAAACTGCAAAGTCAATCTGCAGGAGAAAGGGGGGGGGCTGTCTGCTCCTATAAAGATTTACCGTCTCAGTAACCCAATATAAGGTTGATAGGAGTCAGGATCGATTTGATGGCAGTGGGTTATATTACCAAGGTAAGACTAGGATTTATTGATTTGTTGTCAGGTGCCATCCAGCAAGTTCCAACTTAGAATGACCACCACCTCCCAACACACACCCAACAAAAGACTGCCAGATACTGCACCATCTGCAGAAGGGTCGCTGTGTTTGAGTCCCTGGCTGAAGCCACTGTCTCCATCCATCTCGTGCAGGACTTTTACCAGTCGTGTTGTAAAGGCACACATTTTCTAACTATGTATGTTTCATTTTCATACAGGAGCCCTGGTGGTGCTATGCATCAGATGTCGGGTTCCTAACCTCAAGGTCAGTGGTTCAAAGCCACCTGCTGTTCCTCAAGAGAAAGCAGAGGCAGTCTGCTCCCGTAAAGATTTATAGTCTCAGAAACCCAGCACGTAGG
>NW_022111324.1:95820320-95826172 GCF_000313985.2 Echinops telfairi
CTTTTAAGAAATATTGTTGCTTGATGTCAAACGATGGAGGGAAAGTATGCTTAATATACTAGGAAATGCTGGGGATTTTAAAATATGGTCAACAAGTGTAGCCTATGGAAACATTGCAGACGCAATTTTTTAAAAGTCCACTTCTTTAATCATTACAATAATCCCTTCCATTTGCCTCCTGTGTCACAATTTGCAAAATACTTTCTTAAATCATCTCTTATTAGTCACCATAAGCCCTAGGAGACTCTTTGAAAATAACTCAGGACCTACCAGAAAACTCCAAATGCAATCACATTAAAAATATATATTAGTGTCTGGCAAAATTGCCTGACATTTAAAATGTACTTTCCCAGGTCATTTTAAAATGTATTCCCGTAAAAGACTGCTCTTCTGAGCGGAGAGTAAATTCATAGCATGATTCCTTATTGTGTTTCCAATAAGTGTAGAAAGGTAGGTTCATCAGTCCATCCATCATCCTGAAATCAAAGGCTGGAGGAAAATGAGGAAGCCTTATTTCATGGCCAGCTTAATACGCAGTACTTCCTGAACATACCAGTTATGTTCCTACTTCCCCCTCGCTGCCCTCGATAACAGCATGGCTCGCTCCCTCTCATACTATGGCTTTGCTCAAATGGCATTATCTCTGTTGGGCCACCCCACAAGACCTTACTTAAAATTGCAAGTCCCCCTTCCCACGAAGACACTCAGAAACTTTTCCCTGTTCCATGTTTCTATTGGTGCTAGCTCCCATGGAGTCGGCACTGACTCATGGAACCCTCACGGAGAACAGGGCCAAATATGTCTTCACGATGTCGTGATGACGCCCCAGCTCATCATGATAGCTACTGTGACAATCCATGGTCCCAAGGGGCTTCCTCACTCCTTCTGATCCTTTCTCCTCTGCATCAAACACCAGGCCCTCCTCCAGCAAGTCATCCCTCTGATACTGTGTCCAAAGCAAGTGAGTGGGCAATGTTCGGTTGGGTAATTTTCAGAAGTTGGTCACCAGGCCTTTGTTCCTCCTCTATCTCAGTCTGGAATCTCCTCTGAAGCCAGTTCAGCACGGATGGGCTTGCTGGTATTTGAAACACTGGTGGCTTAGATTCCAGCCTCCCAGCCACATGTGAGCCACTACACCGCAGCAACCTGACTGATAGGCGGCGGTGTCTTTTCTTCCCCGCATTTATTACCATGAACTTGTTTTGTTTTGCTTTGTTTAGTTGTTTTCACCTTTGTCTTCACATTAGAGTGTAAGCAGGATTTTTGTCTTCTGTACTTACTGATACCCACACAGCAAGTGATATACAGTAGGCACATGTATTAATATACGTATCTTTTGCTGAAAGACAAACTAAGTAAATAAACTGGGGACTGTAGTTAGCTAACAATATTTCTGTGTCAGGCACAGAGGAGGATAATATTCTTCAGATTGCCTTGAACTTTGAAGCTCACTGCTACTAGCTTGCATTTAGAGGGAATAGAAAAGGGTGAGAAACCTGCATTGACTAAGGCCTGGTTCAGCCAGATTCAACGCATATCCAAGGTCACTGCTTTCTTGCTACATGACCCTGGGCACTTGACCAACTTTTGTAAGATTCAATTTCTTCACCTTTAGATAAATGTGAGAGTATCAACTTCGCAGGACTGTTGTGAAGATCATTGCAATGGTGCATTCAACGCATTAATTAAATATTAGCCTCTTATATCAAAGAGGAAGTCTGGGGTTGTGAGTTAAGCATTGGGCTGTGAATCAACACTAGGGGGCTCAAACCCCCCAGCCACACTACAGGAGCAAGAGGAGGCTGTCTACTCCTGTGACGATCTACAGTCTCAGAAACGCAGATGCTGTTCTATCCTATAGCGTCACTGTGTTCAGAATCAACTTGATGGCCGTGGGTTTGGGGGTTTAGGTTTTATTATTTGAAAGACCCTGTGCTAACGACTTAATATATTTTTTATATACAAGGTCCTGGTTTATGTTCCACTACAAACCTAAACGTCGATGACCTGAACCCACTCCGTGGTGGTACATGCCTCTGGATAAATAATGAGGAAGACCAAAGAAGAACCCATGCATCTGCATTGTGGTGCTGGGGAAGACTATTGAAAGTACTAGGGACTGCCAAAAGAACAAACAGATCTCTCCTGGAAGAAGTCCAGCCGGAACGCTCCAGAAGCATGGATGGTGAGATTTGGCTCCGGTAGTTAGGATGTGTTAACAGGAAAAAGCAGTCCCTGGAAAAAGACCTCATGCTTGGTAAAGTAGTGGGGCAGTCAAAAAAAAAAGGAAGCCCCTATACCAGCTGGATTGACACAGTGACTGCAACGATGGGCTGGAACACAACAATTATGCAGGTGCATAATTGTGCAGGCCCGGGCAGTGTTCCGTGGTGTTATGCATAGGGTAGTGGGGAGCTGGACGTGGCTGGACAGCACCTAACAGCAACACCACCTGTGGATCTAATGCAACGAAATACAGTCTAATGTAACCTAATTATCTGACCTTGAATGCAGCATGATCACTTTCTACAAAGCAGCTCTGTGTGATATAGTCAGGTAAGAACTCAATCACTTCTAGCTGTAGAAAAGCAGAGTACACACACATACACACACCCACACACAAAGGAAGATGGATTAAAGAACAAGGAAAGCTCGTGGATACTGGTACAACCTACACTCTGACTTTGACTTCTAGCCTCCAGAACTATGAGAAGATGGACTTTTGTTCCTTAAAACTGCTACTTGGGGCATTCCTGTTACGGCCCAACTGAAACACCAAGATTTCAGGTGAATAGGAGCAAGCCGATTCTACAGCGCAACGTCTCCCAAATGGGCTATAGCACTCCCTAGAGGGGGCTGGAACATCCAGGGGGGCTGCCAAAGCAGATAGCTCTTTATCCAGAATTAAGTAAAAGCATTTGTAATTGCTGGATTAGGAGGGGGCACTAAGTAATTTTTCTTTCCTGAAGATGAGGAAGTAGGCCAGATAACTTTGGGAGTCTATGGCATAGAACATTGAAATAGTATTCATTGCAAAGATTTTAAAAGGTGAGTCAGCAAACAAACAAATAAAACCATACCAAACAAAGCCACTGTAGTCAAGTCAATTCAGACTCATACTGACCCAAAATGCAGAGTAGAACTGTCCCAGAGGGTTTCCAAGGCTAAAATCATCGATGGAACAGACTGCTCGTTTTCTCTCTCCCTCAGGCTGGCTGGCTGGTGGTTAGAACAACCAATCTGCAGTTAGCAGCTGAGCACTTTAATTACTTTACAACAACAACGAAACCCAACCTACTGCCACTGAGTCTATTCCAACTCTTAGTGACCCGCGATAGTGTCCCCAAGGCCATACATATTCAGGGAGCAGACTGTCTAATCGTTCTCCTGCCAAGCAGCTGGTCGTTCTAAACGGGCCACCTTTCCATTGACATCCCAAGGCCTAACCCACAGTGCCACCAGAGCTTTTAAAATGGGGATCAAATTAAATGGCTGAATTAGAAACACATTTATACAAACTCAGAAGCTGTCAACCTATAAATGTTCACAACACTGAAGGAGAAAATAGAAAAGCCATTGAACTTCCAAATTAGCACGGAGACAAGGTTCCTGGGCTTTGCAGATATGCTTATTTGGTTTCTGAACACGGCTAGCATTGCGTCACTTTTAACCCTACTCTCCTGGAAATGTGCACTTGATGTTTAGTGAAGGGGTGGGGGCGGTTCATAGTAGGTAGCGAAGTTGCGTTGGAATTAATGAACTCTTTATTTTTAGTCCCCAGTAAGGATTTCCAAACAGGGATGGGCTTAAGGGATAGGACAACCCAGATGAGATGACATGGCAGCGGCATGACCATTCCACAAGCATTTGGTGTTAACACAAATCGACTCGGTCAGGTTAAATTGGCAGCAGCTTCTCTGGCTTTCATCTCGCATCCCAAGTGAGCTAAACAAGACCGGAAGGGGTGTCTTAATGGTTGGACCACATCTCCATCTAGATCAAAATGTTTTGCAATACTTGTCATCTTCATGGCCCACAGTGACTGTGCTGAAATAGAAATGGAGCGAAACACTCACCTTTTCCCCTTCCGGAACCATGATAAGCAGCCCTACTTACCTGTTCCAGCCCCTGACAGGGCCATGTAGACCTCTCCTGAAACATTTAGTGTTTACTTTCTCATCTGCTTGTGGTTGTTAAGAGAAGGGGCAGGCCTCCCTGGGCATACCTTTGTGGAGTGGCATGGTGGCAGAATGATCCCAAGGTATTTTCAGTGGTATCTCAATTACTTGAAAGAACATGAAATTGTGCTCTAGGGTCACCTGTGCCGAGTCCCATAAGTGACACGGGAGCCGCATCCTGGGAGAGTGACCCATTGCTGTCTATGAGAGCAGCCCCTCCAACGCCCCCTTCTTCCCCCTCCTCCCATCAGCAGCCCTGGAGTACTGTGCGGAGAACGACCTTCGTGATGATCTCGCCATATCTCCAGGGAGCATAATGTGCCCCTCTCTATCAGGTCCCCCTTTGGGACCTGAGTTTTGCCAAAATTGCATCTGAGGCAGGCCTTGTGATGTAAACTTTCTAGAAAGGGTGGTAGATGCCAAGAGTCTATGTGTAGGGCAGTTTGTACGCATTTTTGGACAAGCCATAACTATTTATTTTGAAATTGAAGTGTCTCCAAGCAACCGTGCCTTACAAAACATTCTAGAAAAGCCCTTTGGCGATGGTTAAGGATAATTTTTCTGTATATCTGAGTAAGCTTATGGAGATAATAGGGATAAAAAGCCATTTTGAACCTATGTCCCTTCTTGTGCTTGATCTAACATTAGACAGAAGGAACGGGGATCCTACTGAATGCAATAGCTTGTTTTATGCAACATCTCCAGAGGACCAAATTTTGCATTCCATTTTTGCATACTTTACTTTGCCTGTAAGGTATTTAGACATGGTATGAATTGGGAAATGTAATGTAAAAGTTTGTCTCAAGGAGATACATGTATTTCTAAATCCATATTTTTCAGGTAATTTACCTTCTGGGGAAAATGGCTTCCAGGCTAAACATTCTCTGCTTTTTCCATTTACTCTTTGGACAATGAAAATGCCTCTTTAAGGATAGCTGTCAAATTCCATAAGGAGCGCTTGTGGCATAATTGGATTGTTAACCCCAAGATCAGCAGTTCAAACCCACCAGCCACTCTAAGGAATAAAGAGGAAACTTTCTGCTCCCATAAAGATTTACACTATCATTAACTCTTTATAAGTTGTTGCTATGAGAATCATTTGATGATAGTCATTGTTGTTTCTTTCAAATCCCATAATGGTACAAATGGTGTCAAGAGAAATCAAAAAGCAAGAAAACCAGGAGGATTCCTTGTTAATATATTTACCTTCATGTACTTGTTGATTCTAGAACTTTGGTTGACAGAGACATGTGGCTTAGACAAGACTGTTGCTCTCCTATTGGACCACTGGAACAAACCTACCTTCTAGAAGGTTTGTCTTCTGAGTGAACTCAACCAGCACTCATAAAATACAACGAGCTCAGTCCACTTTGTCTTGCTGGGCTTGCGGAATTATGATGCTAAGAGATTGAAGATTACTCTTGACTTACTGCTTATGTCAGATTTACTCTCACCTACTAAGTCAGGCAGGACCTAGCTTTTGGGGTTAACATTGGGATTGTCAGTGCCTCATTAAATCAGTTGAAATATATATATACATACATACACACATATACATGTATGTATGTATTTTACTCTGACCATGAATATTTTGGAAATCTTTATTGGCATGGGGATTATCCTTGAGTTGAAAGTGTGTCTTGGCAACATCCTATGTGTTATGTTGTTGTCAGT
>NW_022111324.1:95826907-95828728 GCF_000313985.2 Echinops telfairi
TCCAGTGCCTAACCCACATGACCACCAGGACTCAGATTTTCCCTACTGAGAGTTTGATAACATTTAATTTTCAGTTCATCTAACCCCTCATGTTCTGATTCTAAGCCAGTTGTGACTGTGATTTGTAGTCCCGTGTAGGTCTAACCACTGGTAGAGAATTTCCTGGTGAAGCCAGTGTGCAGTGTGAGAATTCTAGCTTGATGAGAGTCATATTTCTCATTGCAAAATACTGCTTTGTGTGTGTGAGAGCCAAGCTTTGCATTCACTAGTTTGGATCTGCCTGCTCTCATTGTGTTAACCAAATCTCATTTCTTCAAGGGGGAAAGTCAGACTCTGGCCCAGGGTCCATCATTTACCTGTGGCCCTCTCATGGGGGTCATTCTGCTGGTCTTTTCCCTGAGAACTATTCTTACACATCACCATAAGGGAGCGCCTGTTTTAAATCCTTACTACCCGTCTTGCGTTTTGTCCCAGGGAAGTTTAGACAGTGTGAGAGGAGGCATTGTAGAACTGTAGGTGTGTGTTGGGGAAAGGAAAAGCCAAAAAAAAAAAAAGGAAAAAAAACTTAAAAAAAGGGAAACCGGGTCAGGCACTGAGAGCTTCTACATCCTTCTACACAGTGTCTACAACACTGCTGCCATATCACTGTTTTCAAAGAAGGAAGGCTTCCCTGGAAGGGAATGTTTACCTAAAGATAGCCAAAGTCAGGAAGATGAATAAAATAACAATTCTCTATATTAACTTGGATTTGTCTAGACTTTATCATTCACCACTGCTCCAAACAAAATCAATGGGGATGTTGTGACTTAATTTCTATATACTAAGAATCTTATCAATGAGACTGCCACTTCCTAACAACTTGTGGAATTTATCTGTGCTACATGAGTTTACTGAGGAACGTTATGGATATTAGAACATCTGTCTGAACAGGATGAAGGAATATTCGAAAATATTTATTCAAATTGAGGAATGGAAGATGGCCTTTTGCTCAGAAGACTTGATTACACACAGTAGCATCAAAACAAATTTAATTCTACTTTAAACACAAATATTTTGCAACATAGTACATGACTTAAATAGTTAGCCATTGCTGCCAAGAAACCCTTGACTCCTACAGCTAAGAATGAGGCCACAGCAAGAAATTATTAAATAAATCATCCACAAAGTAACTAGCGTGCTATAACTTCACTTCTCTGAAATACTCAGAGTAGGCAAGTACACAAAGACCACCAAGAGGCTACCGAGAAAGAAGAAGACAGAGGGCGACTACTGAAGAGACACTAAGGTGCTGGAGTTGGGTGCCATCAAGCCAGTTCTAACTCATAATGATGCAGGATGAAACACTGTCTGGTCTTGCACCACCCTCATAATCATCGCTTTGTAAGGGTTCATATGGCAGCCACTAGTCATCTCCTGAAGGATGGAATCTTCCTTTTTGTTGTTGTTTATGGCTCTCTGCTTGACCACGCATAATATCCTTCTCCAGGGATTGGACCCTCTGGATAACATGTCCAACGTTTGGAAGGAAAAATCTAGACATCCTCACTTCCAAGGAACATTCTGCTGTATTGTTGTTATTTGTTTTTCCTTCTGAACACCCGTGGTATTCAGTACTCATCAGTCCCATAATTCAAAGGCATCAATTCTCATTCAGTTCCTTATTCATTGTCTAGCATTCCCCTAAGTATAAGACGATTGAGAAGGTCCTGCTCAAGGGCACTTTGGTGCTCAAGGTAAAATCTTTACTTTCGGACACTTTACAGAAGCATTTAATAGCAGATTTGCCTAGTCCAATATATTATTTCATTTCTTGACTGCTGC
>NW_022111324.1:95829099-95831169 GCF_000313985.2 Echinops telfairi
AAGGACACGACCCTGACACACACCTGTTCTGATTTTAAGCTAGGCAAACCCCCCTCCTTTTGTTTTGGACATCTGCCTTTTTATCCATGTACAGTTTCTGAATGGGCACAATGACGTGTTCTGAAGTCCCAGTTCTTTGCACTGATACCCACCCTTTGTTGTGTTTCACATAATTGAATGACTTTGCATAGTCAACAAAACAGGGGTTAATATTTTTCTGGTATCCTCTGCTTTCAGCCAAGAACAATCTGATATCAGTAATGATACCCCTTGTTCCACATGCTTTTCTGAATCCAGTGTGAATTTCTAGCAATTATCTTTCCATGTATGACTGAAACTGCTTTTAAGTTATCTTCAGCACAATTTTATTTGCATGTGATGTAAATGATTAATAGTTTCTGTCAGAGAAATGGAACATTTCTGAAACCTAAAAATGGTGGTGATTGCACAGCATGATGGACGCAATTACTGTCTGAACTGTACATGTGAGAGATGTTAAAATGACTTGATATATATGCAATAAATTAAATACTACTTGGTATTTGAAGTATTTTTTATTCAATTGATGTTTCTTCAGTACCTTTTTAAAAAACACTATATCTATGACACAAGGGACCATAAAATTTATGCCAATATTACCTAGAAACCTGGTTACAGAACCAATTCTTCCTGGAGAAGATACACCTCCCACCTCCCTAGATATTCCTGCAAGTTAATTCTCTTTGGGCAAGAGGAGTGAAACGCAAATCATTAGAAATGATAAGTGCATTACTAAAGGAATACCCAAGAATCCAACTCCTTGTCTTTGCTAAGTTGTGCTGATTACATTGATTTGTGGCATTGAAGGCCTAGATCGTTTTAGTCATTTTACATGTTACTGCAGGGTGGGGTGAAAGAATTAGGCAAGCAAGAAAGGACACCTCACTAAAGAATGTCCCACACCCAGTCTTCATTTAGAGCTGTGGGAGAATTATACACCATTATTTTAAGACTTTCAGACAGTTTCTTAAATATGCTGATAGATTTTCTGAAAGAGTTGTGTGATACCGGCTACTTAAATTGATTGAGTTAGGTCCATTCCACAGTTGTTTGAGCCTATAAATAAGGGCATAATCAATTAGAAACAAGGTCGCTGCCCCTCTACAAGCTTTTATTTATAGATTTTTAAGGAAAAATACAAAATGGAATTAAAAAAATTTTAAAAAGTTAATCATCTGAAATATAAAACTCCACCTAATTTATGATTAAAACATTGTAAAATGGAATTTGAGGTTTGATAAATGTTCATCTGGTAACTAAAAGGCTCAAATTACTGTTACTATTATAATTTTGGCATAAAGTGCATTGCTAACAAATTTCCTGGAATGCTATAAAATATAGTGTAGTATCTCGTTTTCAATGCTACAAGCCTACGATTAAATAAAAGCTCCTCTGTTCAAAGTGAGGATCATACTTGAGGATCATCCTTAAATTCTCTGAACTTTACTAATTCAGGAGTTTAGTGAATGTGATCATTCATCCTTGTGAACATGAAATTGGATAAACTACATGAATTATTCGGTGCTTAGATTCTAACTATTGCTGTTAGTTGCCGTTGAGCCTGTTCCGACACATAGAACCCCCGTGAGCAACAAAGCAAGCCCACTCCAGCACAGCGCATCTTCCCAGTCATCGATTGGTATGCTCCAGCCCGCGTTGCAGCTACTGTGTATTTGGACTGATTTTCAGTTTAGGGGACTTACTTTGAGAACCACTTGAAATAATGTTGTTGTTTTTATTGACTGATTTCCAAGTGTGTTGCCACGCCTTTCTTCCTGATCTGTCATAACGAGAAGCACCTTGGAAACTTGTCCTCTATGATTGACCCTGCAGGCATTTGAAAGACCAGGACCTATATTTTAGCTTCACAGCAATATACAAGGCAATGTACTACAACAACCCGATCACCTGGAAGAGCATAGTAGATGGTCATTATCAATTACCCCTATGATCTGTCCGTTCCCAACTAGATTCCAGGCTTAGTGTTACAGTAATCGACTTTACCTATTACAGTGAACCCTCGCCACTTCG
>NW_022111324.1:95833199-95834626 GCF_000313985.2 Echinops telfairi
GATCTATTTCCCCATCCTCATATAAATATATTTGCATATGTACATGTCTTTATCTAGACCTCTATAAATGCCCTTTGCCTCACAGATCTTTCCTCTTTTGAAGTTCTTTGGCAAGTCTCTTATTCAATAAATAGAGGGCACTGTGTTATGGGCATATTTATTCAAGAAATATGTGGGGCACTGTGCTATGGAGACCTTGAAGAGATTCCTTCAGTGGGTTGATCATCTCCCATGAAGAGGCTGGACTATAGACAAGTAAATGGAGGGCAGTGTCTCTGATGCTAGAGGAAGGAGATTGGGATGCCAGAGTGGCAGCAAATGGTCGACGTAGTGAGGTCTTGGAAACAATGGAGATCATGACTTCCGTGAATCCAGTTGTGTCCCCCACCTCCACAAATGTGTGTTGGAATCCAAACCCATACACCTGTGGGGAAGGCTGCATTTGAAAATAGAGTTTTCTTTGTCATGTTAATTAGGTCATACTTGAGTATGGTGGGTTGTCAATCTAACATTTCTTGAGTTATAGAAAGAGAATATTAAACAAAAAGACACAAAGGCATGAACCAGGGAAGACAGATGTCATCCAAGGATTGTCTACAAAAGCGGGAGCCCTGAGCTATCTGCAAGAAAGTAGCCTAAACAGCTGAGCCCTACTTTTTACTTTAAGCCTCCAGAGCTGTGATGAAAAAGTAAATTTCTGTTCTTTAAGGGCACTCACTTGTGATATTCCTGTGACAGCAGCCTTAGACGTGTTAGGCAGTGACCGTAAGCAGATGCTGCATATGAGCAGGTGCTCACCGAATAGAATGGATATAGATGATGATGGCTAGGACGTTCACAAGGAAAGACTCTCTTACATGAAGACACAGAAGCTTCAGTACCCTGTGTTAAAGCTGCAGGAACTCTTGGAGAGCTAGAACAGAGGGATCAAGCAAGAGTACGTTGGGAAAGGTAAGCAATGGCAAATCC
The DNA here is from genome assembly GCF_000313985.2 of Echinops telfairi. Classification (NCBI taxonomy): domain Eukaryota; kingdom Metazoa; phylum Chordata; class Mammalia; order Afrosoricida; family Tenrecidae; genus Echinops; species Echinops telfairi. The sequence continues at coordinate 95,834,169 of NW_022111324.1, forward strand.
TGATTATTTTCTGTTCATTCCAGAGAATAGGCAATATCCTGGCAGCGACAGAAAGGCCTTGAGGACAAATTGAGAAAATGCACATTTTACATAAAATATCTGGAAGAACTGTGAGCAGTCCCCATGTTTTTAGTGAGATCCACTCATAATATGTCTTTAATTCCAATTTGTAGGTAAATCAGAACAGGAACATAGAGCCCTTAGTGTCATTCCAATGCTTGCCTTAATATGGAGTATGTATTTTACATTTCTATGCATATAGATCTACTTGAAAAAAATACAAAAAACACATCATGGTTCTCAGGAGACATCATGCTGATGATGAGTCCTTCAATTAGAAGACACTCAAAACACAAATGGAGAACTGCAGGCTCCTCAAAGAAGAGTGTAGCTCAATGGTGTGGCTCCTGGAAAGCTTGTGTGGCTTTGTTGCTGTGACGCAAATCAAATGGAGAAGA
>NW_022111324.1:95835926-95837958 GCF_000313985.2 Echinops telfairi
TGGTGCATTTTTTCCCTGCTCCCAAAATGTAGGTCCTTTCAGGCTTTTTTTTTTTTTTTGCCCTGGAACAAGCCAATCTTTTCTATATTACCTGGTCTGGCAAATAAGCCCTCTCATCAATAATGTTTTCCATATTTCAGGAAAATCACTTGCAACGCTCCCATCCACACTCGCTGCCTCTCCTCGCCCCTTGATAGCGTGCAGATTTGCCAGGCTTACTGTGATCATTTAAAATATGTATTATGATGCTCATTTTGATCCTGTATTCAAATTATCAATAGTCATTCCATTTCAATAATTAAGCCACTGTGCTGCTTAATAATGATGGTAGCTTTCATTAGGACAGAGCTTTTACATGCCTCAGTATCCTCTGTCTTTTTTTATTTTTTAAATCACTTCATCAGGGGCTCATACAACTTTTATCACAATCCATAACCTCTGTCTTTTTTTAATTGTCCCAATTGTTGACTGACTACAGCCAAAAGCTAACCTAGTGATTGATGGTGTCACACCTATTTCCCATTGCGTTGCTATTTCCACTCTATTGTCTATAGTGATCATTTCCCTTTTCTTTGATGCATTACCAGCATTTGCGTAGGATTTATGCTTTGGCGTTATGGTCACAAGGGTAAATTAGAAGAAAACGTAAATACAATGAACCTTCAAAAAATGTGTGGGAAAATGGCATCATCTTTCCTTCCATTTTTTACCTGAGTTTTTTGAAACCCATTAATATAAAGTGACACAATCAACACAGTATTTATGGCAATGTGATACAACTGACCAGGGGAACGGTGTGCTTCCTTTCCTCTGCCAGTCAAACCACTGAGCCACACCATGTTTTCATGAGGGTCACAAAACGTAACAATTGTTAGTAGCTCCCAGGGAGGGGCGGGAAGGGGAGGGGAACCTGTGTTTAGGAGGTATTGGGTCTGTGTTAACAGGCGTGGAATGATTAGGAAGTGGATAGGGTGATGGTTGCGCAATTCAGCAATGTGGTCAGCGTTCCTGAATTGTATTCGCAGACATTGTTGAGATGGTGTATGTTTGGTTATGTATAGTCACATCATGGTAAGAAAAATAACTAAAATGAAAACTTCCAAGTGAAAGAGTGTTTATTAGTACATAAACAGTAAGATGGAGGTCAGCAGCAAACAACAACGTACACAAATAGAAGAAGCTTCTAAAGGATATTTGAAGACTAAATCAGTACACTACAGGGTTGGAGCGAGTGCATCTCGAGAGTCTTTGTCCGTAGGATATTGTCCTTTGTAACCTAATTGAATTTGATCATGTTAACATGAAAATGCCTGGTTACCATCAAACAATACTTTCATTTTGACTTTGTTGAATAGATGAGATGACTTGGCCCTGATACAAAACCCTCCATATTTCAAATTGGGTGTTTTTAGAATCTTATCAAATTCAAAGGGATTTGTACTCAGAAGCAGCCACTTACAAAACCTACATTTTAATCAGATATCTTATCTACAAGCACAAATTGGCCTTCAATGAATGCATCATTTTCACTGATAAACAATTACATGTGGGTGTACAAAAAGATTCATGTTGCTCGGGTGTAGTAAAACTTTGAAGATGACTGAAATATTCAGGGAAGGGAAGATTCCCTACAAAATTTCCCATAGTTTTTGGTTCTACAGTTAATGTACTTGAACAAGCATGTTGTCTAAGACAGCATATGTGCTGCATGCATCTTCCTCTAAGGAACAATGGCTATTTTCCATGTGCTGGGAGCCCTGACAGTTTAGTTGGTTGCAAGTTGAGCTGCTAACTACAAGGTCAGCACTTCGAAACCACCAGCTGCTACACAAGAGAAAGATGAGGCTTACTTGTGAAGATTGACAGCCTAGGAAACCCCAAGGAGCAGCTCGGCTCCATCCTATAGGGTCAGTATAAGTCAGAATTGACTGGATGGCCCTGGGTTTGGTTGAGTGAGAGTGCTCTGGGAGCATCTTATGTGTTCAGGCTTTGATCAGGACATGATATTCCCATTGTTGTTGTTGTTAGCCTC
>NW_022111324.1:95839934-95841300 GCF_000313985.2 Echinops telfairi
CTCTCGGTGATCACAGCTACTTGTCCAATTCCTTTCTAACTGGTGTTTCCCCAAATACCAGCTTTCATTTTCAAATTGGAGGTGTTCTGAGCTGCCTGGGTTTATGTTCAAAAGAGAGACTTCAAGAAGATTGTGGAAAATAGAACAAAAAGAAATTGGAATTTTCCATGAGATTTGTAAGGCCCCTCATAGTGCTTCACCAGCCTCACATTCATCGTGCAGCTGTTCCGCGCCCTCAGCTTGGCTCTGACTCGTTGTCACTGGGTGTGCCACAGAGCATCGCTCAGTCTTTGTCATCCTCACAATCACTGCTGTATTTGTTGCAGCCATTGTGTCAATCCATCTTCTTGGGAGTCTTCTGCTATTTTTGCTCACCCTCTGCTTTAACAAGCATGATGTCCCTTTCTAGAGACTGGTCTCTCCAGATAACATACCCAAAGTACATGAGATGAAGTCTTGCCATTCTCTCCTTCTAAGGAGCATCGGGCTGTGTTTCTTCCAAGACAGATCCGTTTTTCTTCTGAAATCCATGATATAGTCAATAAACTTTACCGACACCATAATTCAAATGTATCAGCTTCTTCAGTCTTCATTATTCGTTGTCCATTTCTTTTGCATGCATATAAGGTGATTGACAATGCTATGGCTTGAGTCAGGTGCACCATAGTCCACAAAATGACCTGTGTCACTCCTCATTAGGTATGTCAATCTCACCAGTTAGATATACTCTCTCCAGAAAGCACCTCTTCCAGGAAGCTCTCCCTGATCTCCAAATCTGAGTTAAGTGCCCCCACATATACGTCTTCACTACATATATATATATTTTAAGTTTTCAAGTAGAATGACTCATGACAGCATGTGTGTCAGAGCAGCACTATGTTCCAGAGTGTTTACAATAACTTATTTGGGGGAAATAGCTTGTCAGGCCATTTGAGGCAACCCTGGGTGGGCTCGAACTTCAAACCTTTCACTAGAGGCCAAACATGTTAGCATTTGTACTACCTATGAAACTCAGCTTACATTTGAACATTGTTTTTAGTTTGTGGTTACACTTTTCACACTATTTGGCCATTTTTATTTGACTTGTTCTTTATCACTCAGCACTATAAATTATGTGAAGGTGAGAAATGATAAGTTATTCATCATTGTAAGCTACCTGATATAAGAAATTGATTCTTACTTCTATATTTTATTGGATCAAATACAATGCCTTAGGTATAGCTGTTTGTAAATGTAGAGACTTTGGAGTAAGTTTAACTTAGATTCAAACTTGAATATGTAATTTATTAGTTCTATGCAGGCTGGTGTGGAATTGACTTCATAACTTGTAGGACACAGGGCAAAATAAAAATGTAAAAACCCTGAC
>NW_022111324.1:95842313-95844399 GCF_000313985.2 Echinops telfairi
AGACGCTCTGCAGGACTCCCTCTCCTTGTTTCCTTCTGGCCCGGAGCACGCATATACCTTTTGGGCACTCGGGCCAGTGGCCTGCCATGTTGCCTTGATGGCAGTGAGGTGTTTTGTTGTTGTTGTTGTTGTTTTAACAGATAGACACCAGGGCTCTTTCCAATCTATGCTATTACTAGGAAAGCGTCTATGCACATTTTTGTGGACATATGTTTTTGTTTCTCTCAGGCAAATATTAGAAGTGTGTGTGTGTGTGTGTGTGTGTGTGTGTGTGTGTGTGTGTGTTTTGTAGATTAGGTGCTCCTCCCACAGCACCCTCTGCTTTTCAGCTGTGTTTCATATATCATTGCGACAACCACAAAGAAATCACAGACAATCCTCCTGATCATGACGTTTACGAGACAAGACAGCAGGTTATAGAAATCAGGTGAGAAATGCTCAAGGTACAGCTATTCAGTCAAGGCAGCTTCTTCGTTCCCCTGCCTGTAGGCTCTCTCCGACTCTCTGACTTCTGATCTGGCTTCTGCTCTGCTCAGGTGATGTCACAAAACACAACTAGGACTGCTCACAAATCACCCAAGGGCATTCCACTCCACCATCAGCCTCCATTTGAAGGTAGTCAGCTCAAGCGTCACTGGCCATCAAACCCAGCTCTCCCAATTAAGTGCTCAAGACACCCCACTCTACAAGCCACCTTCCTGCCCCAAACACTCAGCTTTTCTTGCTCTCTGGACTGAGTGGGCTGCCTAAATGGACTGCCCCATCTTTCCTTCCTCTATCTCATGCTCTGGCTCCTGGTGTTAAAGCTGTCTCTGGGATCCAGGAGGTACAATATGCAGAGATCTCAGGGTCCAAATGATACAGTCCACTCCTGACACTTCTCTCTGTTGCCCATAGCAAACCCCCCCCCGCGTTCCTCCTTTCTGAAGGGCCTAATTTTAATCTCAGCATGAAGACAATCACAATTGATCCGGCCAAGAATCACTCATAGGTTTAGGGAGTCAATATAGCATTCAGGGTAGAATCCTCTGTCCGGTGGCCCTGTTGCTAGACCAGAAATTTAGAGGTAAGGAGGCCAATACTGGGAGGGTGGGTGCTAAACATAGATTCTGTGTCCTAGGGTCTGGTTCAGACCACTGCCTGTGATTCTCATCCATGAAGCAACTCGAGCACTCACGGAAACTCTCTAAGCTCACTGTGTCTGTCCATGGGCTCTGCTAAACCCTTGCCAGGTCCAGCAGGACTGCATCCACCATCCCCTCTTCTCCCCAAAATATGAGACTTGTAGTGAGCAGTAATTTCCCCAGGCTGCTGTTTAAAAGTGGTCATACCCCAAGCTCACAGAGAGCCTCTGAGAACTAGCCTCAAGATCACACACTGGAGTTCCCCTCTCTGCTATCCTCCCTGCCCGTGCAGTCCAGGAACGGAGTGCCTACATCGACCACCCCCACCTTCCCTCTCCCAGCTCCCTGCCTGCAGTGTGGGTAGCAAGACATCATTAGATAATAATCTGTGGCGATTGAAGAGCCTCTGGGATATTTACCTGTGACAGAACGCAGTTCCCCAGAGCCCAACTGGCAGGCTGTGCAGGATAGCGATGGGGGTGACAAAGGAGTGCAGCTGGGTTGGGGTGGGGGTGGGGGTTCAGTGCCAGTCAGCCTCAAACCTACTTCCGTTATGCAGTCTCCTTCCCTGGAGGACAGCACAGCACAGCCCTGATACCAGGGCACCCCACAACAACAAGAAGGGAGAGGAATGACGTTAACGGTATCCAGCTGGGAGAGGAGGTGAAACTGTCACTTTGTGTGAATGACATGATTCTATAGATTGAAAGTCCCCAAAGTTCCACAGCAGGAGTGCTGGCAGCGATAGAGGAATATGAAAGAGTGTCGGGATACAAGATCAATAAACAGAAGTCTATTGGCTTGCTATATACATCAGACAAGACCATGGATGAGGAGATCAAGAAGACAGTACCCTTCACAATAACAATATCTAGGGATATATTTTAACCAAAAAATCCGAAAGACTTATAAAAGGAAAACTATAGGACCCTACTACAGAAAACCAAAAGGGACCTCCACAA
>NW_022111324.1:95845592-95849472 GCF_000313985.2 Echinops telfairi
GGCAAGATAGGAACTCTCCTCCACTGCTCGTGGTCCTGTAGATACGTACAGCCTTTGTGGAAAGCTTTCTGGTGATATTTAAAGCAAATGGAAATGAGCTACCTTGTGACCCAGCTATCCCTCTACTGGGCATATACCCAGAAGAGGTAAGAAATAGACCACAACCAATCATCTGCACCCCAATGGTTATTGCAGCACAATGCACAATTGCAAATAATTGGAAACAATCTAAATTTCCATCGAGAGACGAGTAGATTAGAAAACCCTGCCACATATGCATAATGGAGTACTACGCATCACTTAAAAGCACTGATGGTCACATGAAGCACATTGTCTCATGGTAGGAAATTATGCTATGTGAAGTTAGCCAATCACAAAAGGACAAGTATAACATGGGTCTACTGAGGTAAGTATAATCAGCACAGTAGGTGTAGAAGGAAAGCCACTTATCCCAGGCTGTACAAGTTGAGGTACAGGCAGTTGGTGGGGGGATGGGGGTGGAGGGAGGTCAAATCCAAGGATGCACATGTCATTCCAACATAAAGAAGGGGAAATGAGGAGGGGGAGGAGAAAAAGGGAAAACAAGTGGGGGGCCACCAACAGAGGACAATACTGGGGACACACAGCAGCGGGGAATGAGCCCAGTTTGAACCCCACACAGCAGGGTGAACCAAGAAGAGAACTTAACAGATCAGCATAGGAAGCCAGGTCAAGCCACAAAGCCCCTGAGGAGCCCCCAAAATAGACTTCAGGCTAGGAGGAGCAGTGCCCAGAACACCTCAGGGCCAGTGGCGCGATAGGCATAAAGGTCAGCAGACAGATCTGAAATGATGTTTTGGGGGGATTTATATGTCTATATTTATTCTATTTCTTCCCCCCCCCCTCTTTTTATCCCTTTGTTTGTTTTCTTTTTGTATTGTCTACATTGTTGTTGGGTTGCCTACCTGTATGAGATAGGCACAGGAAGCAAGCCCAGGAGAAAGCCATGGACTGAAGGTTCGCAGGCACTTAGGTGGGGGAGGAGGCCAGGAAGGGATCAGTGAGAAACCAAAGCCATATACAGGGAATAACTAGAGAATCAAAATCAACAACTGGGAGGACTTAGAGATCCTGAGGGTGTTAGAGCAACAGCAATGTGGCTGGGAGGAATTACTAAGAGGCCGAAGGGCAAGCACGATGGTGGGACAGGAGGAAGGTAAAAGGAAGCAGAGCAAAGAGCTAAGAAGCAAAGCTATTGATAGAGGTATAAACCTAGGTGTGCACTTATGTAAATATATTAATTCACAAAAATAGAGGCATTGGCTTATGTAATATATTATATGGCAATACATTGAGGAAGTGGATGGCTTTGGGCCTCTGCTCAAACCCTCCCTCAACACAACAATACTCTGTTCTAACAACCTGGCATTCTGTGATGCTCACTCTCCTGGCATGTTTGCTGAAAACAAAATCGGTGCATAAACAAATGTGGTGAAGAAAGCAGACGGTGCCCAGCTATAAAAAGATATTTGGGTTCTTAAAAGCTTGAAGTTAAACAAGGGGCCATCTAGCAGAGGAGCAACAAGCCCACAAGGAAGAAACACATCAGTCTGTGTGATCATGAGATGTCCACAGGATCACGAAACAGGCATCAGAATATCCAAAACAAACTAACAAAAACATGTTGCTGACAATGAGGGGGAGGTCGGAACAGAGACCAAAACCCTATCTGTAGACAATAGTACATACCCTCACAGAAGGGTGGCAAGGAAGGGATGAGTCAGGCAGGGTGAAGTATAGCACTGATGAAACACACAATATTCCTCTGGTTCTTTGAGGTTTTCTTCCCCCACCCCCACCCCCCACTATCATGATCCTAATCCAGCCTTTTACTTTTGGCTAGGCCAGAGCATGTATGCCGGTATAGATAAGAGATATACACATGGAATCCAGGTCAGACAAACCCCTCAGGAATAGAAATGGGAGTAACGATACCAGGAGAGTAAGAGGAGGTGGGGAGAGAAGCAGGGAGGCAACTGGGGGAAGGGAGACAGTGGTTGGTGTAAGATATAAAAATAACAGTAATTTATAATTTATCAAGGAGTCACGAGGGGGGAGCTAAAAGAGAAGCTGATACCAAGGGATCAAATAGAATGTAAATGTTTAGAAAATAATGATGGCAACATATGTACAAATATGCTTGATACAATTGAGGTATGGATTGTTACAAGAGCTGTAAGAGCCCCCAATAAAATTATCTTTTAAAAAAATCACTCACAGCTGAATTATATAATGCAATCCATACCACCTGACATCTTCTCACTCAGACCCATCAGACAAATGAAGGTCATTTGGTGGGAGTGCTAAAGGCCATGGCTAAAGGCTAAGTAACCCACCATAGTGCAGTGGGTTTATACCTAATTTCATAAGAAAATTTTAACTCATTGTGTTAATCTGGGTGACTAGAGAAACAAATCCAGTGACAATCATATTTGCACAAGAAAGAGCTTGATGTAAAAGAGTAACTGTATGTTAAGAAAACATCCCAGCCCAGTCCAGATCAAGTCCATAAGTCTGTGATTAGCCCATATGTCCGATACCAATATATAAAGTCCTCTTCAGACTCATGCAACCCATGCAATGACACCGAGCAGGAAGATCACAGGCCAGTGGGTGGAAAGTCTTGTGGATCCAGTGGCAGTGGAAGCATCTCAATGCTGGCATGGATCTCCATATGGATCCTCTAGCTCCAGGGCTCTGGCTCCATCAGAATAGCTCCATGTGGCTTGTCAGCAGGAAGACAAAGAAGAGAGAGCGGGTGTTCTGCCTCCAGAAGGAAGACAGGAATTCCCAGAATCCTCAGGAGAAAGCCAGGCCCACACAGAGACATGGATTGGCTATGACCTGATTGACAGTCTAGCCTCCACCCCTAGAACCTATTTAAAAATTGGACACCAAATTATGTAACTACCACACTCATTTTCTCAAAGTGGTTGCACAACTGTACACTCTCACCAACAATGTTTCAGAGCTCTGGTTGTTTTTCATTCGCAGTAGCATTTAGTGTTGTCTGTCTATTTAATCCAATTTCAAGCTTTTCTGATAAATATTGGCATCTCCTTGTGGTTTACTTTGCATTCTATAGTAACTAAGTAAGTTGAGCCCTTTTCCATAAGGCTTCTTACCTGTTCGATCTCTCTTTTTGTGACCATACCTTTCTCTTGAGTTGGGTTGTTTTTATATTCATATTGAGTTGTAGAAATGTTTATATGTTGAGGGTACTAGTCTATCAGGTAGCAGTTTGGCAAGCATTTTCTCTCAGTTTAATCTGTCTTTTCATAGTCTTTAAAGTGTCTTTTGAAGGAAAAGATGTCTTAATTTTGGTGAAGTCCAGTTTAAAATTGGGGGAGGTATGGTTTATGTTTTCATCCAAAATCATTTCTTTTCAATCTCTTAGTGAATTGACATTCTAGTGATACCAGCCCCCTAAGTGGATTGCAGCCGCCCCCCACCCCCCACCCCCGCCTGTTTTCACATATCATCACTTCTTGACATTACTCTTCCCTAAATGCCACTTGAACGATCTCTGGAAGATAGCTTCCAAGGAACTGTACGCGACGGGAACCTTTTTTTAAAATAAAACTTCCCTTGTGCATGAGCTCAGCATCTGGCAATTAATATGTTTAAGGAACAGGACAGCTACCTTTATTTCCTGTTTTCCTATGCTCACAGGCACACACTCCTTTTCTGTGTTTAAGAAATTCTGTGCAGCAAACTCCAGGCTGGAATTTTTTTTTTTAGGGGGTATATCTTTTTTGTTTTTTTAAACGTTTTATTAGGGGCTCATACACTGTTATCGCAATCCATACACACATCAATTGTGTAAAGCGCATTTGTACAT
>NW_022111324.1:95849925-95852769 GCF_000313985.2 Echinops telfairi
CTCTGCAAGGGGATCTCCAGTGGTCCAGGCTGGAATTTAAACTCTTCTTAAGTAGGAATGCAGAGTGACTATGGAGAAATGGGAACATTTGGGGTGATTAGAATGAGCTCCGTATGCCATTTTTAAATGCACCCCATTTGGCAGTATTTGTCTGGAAACTTTACAGGGCTGACAGAGGCAGTTAAGGTCATCATCTTCACGGAAAAGGCACAGACTCAGAGAGAAGGCACCTTGCCTAAAGCCACCGTGGGGAGCTTGGAACAGGAGCCAGGTTCCCTATCAGGAGGCCCCAGTTGCCTCTGAAATTACATGATCCGAACAGGCAGAACACAAAAGAGAAACCCACCGTGGAGAGGAAATGTTTTCCCACAAAAGCAATTTCCTCCAATTTGTATTTCAACAACAAATTTGTTTCCAGTTTCAGATGCCACTATTCAAACACGGCCTGTTGGCTTTCAACTATAATAGAGCTTCTCTCATTCTTCAATGATTTGCTGGTAAATATTTATCAATACTGCTTGGCCCTTAGCCCCCTTTCTCTGACAATAAGTGGCGACACCCCTCCCCCACCCCAAGGTCCCACGAATATTTCCCAAGCCCTAATTACTGTTAAGGTTTCCATGTGGGTCAATTCTATTTCTCATGTGGTCTATGAAGTGCTATAAACATTTACAACTAAACTGTAAAAATGAATAAATAAAGTACTGTCGATTTTTACAGTTCAGAGAATTTTATTGCACTAGTATAGATCTAGAAGATTTGCCTTAGCTCAATAAATTGAAGCAATAGATTAGTTTTAAAATATTATTCAGCTCCAGTTTTGTTAAGGTCTTGCAATTATCCCATTCTTATAATTGCACGTGTGTTTGTTCTTTACTTGAAACCTGGTTTATTAATTGTAAAAGAAAATCCTTGATTAAAATTTTAATTATTACATCACTGACAACTACACCTGTGTAAGGTAGTGATGCCAAAACTGTTGTGTGCATCTGGAAGTTTCCTCCAGGTCTTGTGTAGGGAACCACAAATTCCATGTCTCCCCACTTCTCAGATGTTTCTGAAACCGCTCATCCAGAGAGCTAACCTCTGATATGATACTTCCTGGGAAAAATCAAGGATCTTTCTTTTCAGTTTTGACTTCCAGGGAGTAGTCACTTGATTCCTATATTTTTAACCATACACAAAGAAATACTGAGGCTTTATCTTTGTAGAAAATAAGGGTTGCCTCAACCAAAGTTAGAGAATAAATAATCACCTCCAGGTTCCAGGAGTAGCAGCTTACCGTCTCCCCAGGTCTCAATGACCTCCAGCTACACGAGACCTCTTCTACTTCAGGAAGACCTTGTGAAGCCATTCGGATCTGGTTTTTGCTTCCTCTACATCACTACCTCTTTCTAGTCAGTTGTTTTTTCTCCTCACCCACTGTGATATGTTCACCAGAAGAACCCCCTTCTTACTCTAGTTGAACATCCACACTCCCATATGTCAAAAACCTGGAGGTGGCTGCTAATCAAAGGGTTAGAGATTCTGATACACCTAGAGGTGCCTAGAAGTTAGTCTGGTGCTATGCTTCTGGAAGGTGCCAGCCATGGAAAACCTATTGATCACAGTTCTATTCTGATACACATGGGGTCAGTGTGAATCATCATTCATTCCGGGGCAGTAAGTTTATCCATACTTCAAAATACAGCTCAGCCATCACCCCCACTCCCACCACCCCACATTTGTTTCAACTCTTTTCATTGCAATCTTCTCAATGTACCATCCATATCGCACCTCCTCCTGTAGTTCCTGTTTCTGTTCTTTCTTGTTTCCTTGTCCTCTGAACTTTGTCCTTGGGTTGATGCTGCCATTGCACTCTTAAATGGTTGATTATTCTAAAAAACGGGTGAGTTCAGTTCCAGAGCCAAGATGTAACTAAAGGCCATAGTCTTGGGGGACCTACCCATCACTAGCAGTAAGCCTGGTTTCGTTTATGATTTTGGTTTTTCTTCCACACATTTTGTTCTATTCTATCCAGCAACTTCTAATGTTGCCCTTCCCGGGGCTGGGCATCATCTCGTTCTCCTGCTCTCAGGGTTGTGGAGACTGAGGTTTGCGTGGTCAAGGTGTTCTTTGGACTCATTGTTTCCATATGCCTTTTGACTTGCATCTCCCATCTTTCCTCTGGAAAGGAGAGAACAATAGCTGTACCTTAGATGGCTGCTCACAAGCTTTTATGTCTCTACTCACCAAAGCAGGATGTAAAAAACATTGTTTTGGGAACTATGTTATAACAATTGTCCTGGTGGCCCCAAGATTTTGATCCTAATTAAGCCCTTGTGTGCGTTGAGAGCTTTTTCCTTACACATAGCACATGGTGCAGTGTTGTGTGTTTTCAGAGTGCGTCTTTGTCTCTCTTTATGTAACGAGACATTCTTCTAAATGGTTTTTAGGTGATATCTAGTTAGTTATGCCTCATAGTGACCACCTGTACGACAGAAGAAAATAACTGCCCAGAACTTAACCATCCTCAAAATTGTTTCATTTAAACCCATTGCTGCAGTCCGTTTGTCTCCTTGAGCAGCTTCCTCCTTTCTGCTGACCTTTCTCTTTACCAAGTATGACATCTGTGTTGAGAAAAAAAAACACCCAGGACACTTATGAATATGAATATATATATGTATATGTATAGGTTTATACAGCAAGAAGGAATATAATGGCTAATTAGTCCACACAAATGTACAGAGGGTTCCGTTTAATTCACTTTCTTTTCTTTTTTTTTTTTAAACATTTTATTAGGGGTTCATACAACTGTTATCCCAATCCATACACACATCAATTGTGTAAAGCGCATTTGTACAT
>NW_022111324.1:95853895-95864782 GCF_000313985.2 Echinops telfairi
TGTCCCTGGGTTTGTTATCCCCTCTTCTTCCCTTCCCCCCTCCTCCCCCTCTCCCATGTCCCCCCGGAACTTTCATTCACTTTCATGGAACAGTTAAAACACTGAAGGTCCTTAAACTCATGAGGGCTGCCAGTCCAAGGTCAAGGAAGCAGACAGCAGTGTCCTCCCTCAGGCAAGACAAGCAAAGTTGGCCCCAAAGGCAGCAGACAGCAGGGTGGACCAGCAACAGTAAGTAGTGCAGGAGCACAGCTCAGCAGGCCCCTACGGTGTCTTAAACTCAAGCGATTGGCGCACCAGCAGGCAGGGAAGAAGGTCTCAAAGGAACATCAAGCTATGGCAATAAGATCCACAGGTTGGCTCGGCCCACAGGTAGTACAGCACACAGTTGAGGCAAAGAACTAGCTCAAACAGCAGCACGCTGGTCCAATCACCAGAGAAGAACAGAGACAAGATACCGGCCAGCCGCAAAAAGTGTTTATCTTGGTTGACCTCCAATCAAGCTGAGAGCTGATTAAACTTTGCCTACATGATCCTACGGAAGCCTAGTTGGCTCGGTAAACTTAACTATCACAACTTCCTACTCCGGGGACCGGTTCCTCATCATAGCAGATCCAAGACATCTGAGACAAAGCCTTGCCATCCTTGCTTCTAAGAACCATTCTGGTCATACTTCTTCCAAGGTGTATTTGCTTGTATTTCTGGCAGGCAGGGGTATTTTCTACATGCTCTGCCTACACTATGATTAAAATTCATCAATTCTTCTTCCGTCTTCCTTATTCATGGTCCAGTTTTCATGCACATGGGAGGCAATTGAAAACACCATGGCTTAGATCAGGTGCACCTTAGTTCAGGTCTAGACCTGAAATATAAGTAAAGGCTATAGTCAAATTAATATCTGTCCTCTTTAAGGCTTTAAAGGGTTCTTTAAAGAGGCATCAGATTTCCCCAAATGCAATGCATCCTTAGATTTGTTGACTGCTACTTCCATCACCTTAATGGTAGATTTAAGTAAAATCAAATCCTTGACAACTTTAATCTTTTATTCCTAGATCATGAGTTTGCCTCGTGTTACAGTTGGAGGATTTCTGTCTTCATTACATTGAAATTTCATTGATACTGAAGGCGGTAGTCTTTGATCTGCATCAGTAAGTGCTTCTTCCTTTTGCCTTTCAGCAAGCAACGTTGTGTCATCCATCCGCTGCAGTGAAGTAAAATTACTTCGTATGGCTCTTTTATCCACAGTCTTTGTAACTCCCACACAGTCTGGGTCAGAACAGGTAAATGAGTTGTATGAGTCTAATATGAGGGGCTTCTTCCGTTTTGCTACTCTTGAAAGGAGAGACAGAGAATTCCATGACCAGCAAGAAGGAAGAGCCAGGAGATTCCTGTGCAGAGAGGTGGCAGGAAAGCCCTGCTCAGACCATTAGACAGCCTGGGTAAAGGCCAATGGACCACGTGGCCGGGAGGCCAACGACCTGAGAGGGGCCCACCTATCAGCCTGACTGAAAGTGGGTGCTGTGGACAAAAGAACTATATCTTCAACATCTTCTGACCTGTTCGCTTTCGAAATAAATTCCGTAACGTTGAGTATTGTCTGTGAGTTCTGTGTGGTCTTTGCAACAAATGATCAAATCCAGTCAAAAAGTTGAGTGCCATGGGAGGGATGGTGGGTGTCAAAATAGGGTAAAGGAAGTTGGGAATTGAAGACATGTCTGACTCCGGCTTCATAGGAATTGGCCTTGGGCAGGTAACAAGTGAGTTTCCCCTCCCCCCCCTCCCCCAGTGAAGCCAGAGGCGGTCACTCCATTTCTTCACCTGGATGTCTTAGGATATCTTATTTATGAGTCTTCCTCCCATCCTGATGTTATACTCTCCTTCCCATAATCCAGCCTCTCAAATTATTTGCTGAGAATAGATGGTTTTAAACTATGCAGTATCTCCTTGTCCTGTTCAAACAACTGCCTTTAGGTGTATGCACACGTTTTGCATAAGCATAATGAAGTGTTCGAGAATACCTATTCTATATTATACTTGGTTTGTTATAACTCACACAGTCAAATGCTTTTGTATAGTCAATAAAACACAAGTAAACATATTTCTAAAATTCTCTGCTTTCATTCAAGATCCGTCTGACATCAGTAATGATATCCCTTATTCCACATTCTCTCCTGAATCCAACTTGAATGGCTGGCAGCTTCATGTATTGCTGCAGCCAGTTGTTCACTTGCATGCGCTGTTGATGATGTTGTTAGGTTGTTTCCGAATTCTGCTGGGTCGCTTCTCTTTAGAATGGATACAAGTATGATCAGGTAGAAACAAGTATGGTCAGGTAGATTTCTTCTGAATTCCTTGGCACAGACTAGTGATTACTTCCAGCACACGTCCACCTTTTGAAACATTTCAATGGGTATTTCGTCAATTCTGAGAATCTTGTCATTTGCTGGTGCCTTCATGGCAGCTTGGAATTCTTTCTTCGGTAGCACTGGTTCTTGAAAATATGTTAATTTTGAAATGGTTGAATGTCGGTCAATTATTTTGGTTCAGTGGCTCTATGAGTTCCTTCCGTATTCGTTGAAAGTTGCCTGCATCATTCAATATGTTTTCCATTGTATCCTTTAATACTGTAACTCACAGTTTGAATTTTTCTTCAATTTGTTGAGTTTGAGAAATACTGAGTGTGCCTTTGTTTTTTTTTGGTTTTCTAACTCAGGTCTTCGTACATTTAATTATAAGCTTTTACTTTGTCGTTGGGAGGTGCCCTTTGAAATATTCTGTTCAGCGTTTTGCTTCATTGTTTCTTCCATTCACTCTAGCGACTTCACGTTCAAGAGCAAGTTTCAGATTCTCTTCTGACAATCAACTTGGTCTTTCCTTTCTTTTATTTGTAATGACCTTTTGCTTTCTTCTTGTATGCGGTTCTTGACGTCCTGCTACAACTTGTCGGACTGCGGTCCTTAGTGTTCACTGCATCAGATTTTGTTCTCGAGATGCTCTCCGAATCCGGGAGCAGTGTCTTATTCGTGTCTACCAGCCTACAACATACATTCAAGAAACAAGACGAGTTGAAAGGAGAGCAGGTGAGAAGAGGAAGCTCTGCTCACTGGCGACACGGGGCATCTGGATTGTGGAAGGGGGTGTTGCAGAGGATTGGACGGGTAGGGAAAGCAGTGAGGCTCCCCCCCACCCTCCGTGACAAACCAAAGAACTGATTCCCCACAGCACTACAATGCAATCTGCCACGGGGGGATCTAGGGCAATAGAGGAGCCCAGCAGTGGAGGAAGAATGCAGAGTGCATCACGCGGCTCTTTTAGTTTTATTTATTTGTTTGTTTGTTTGTTTGTTTTTGGCAAAGATAGTGTGTCATGACAATGGCAGGGGCTTCTGTTAGGGGTATTTTCTTAGCGTCTGGAGGACTTTGAGATTCAAGAAGAACTTGGGATAGCATAAAGACAAATGTGGGATAATCACTGCAAACACACTCTAAGCCTGACATTGTTCTAGGGTTAGATGTACAATGGCATTTGGTTGATTAAACTGAAATTGGCGAGCTTGATTTCATTCTGGATGACATTAAAATGTTGTTGCAGTTAGGTGTCATCGAGTTAGTTCTGACCCCTAGTGACCTTTTGCACAACCGTGAAAAACACTCACAAATCCTGCATAATCCTCACAGTTGTTCCTCTGCCTGAGCCCGTTATTGCAGATTCAGTGCCGGCCCATCTCCTTGAAGAGTGTCAGTTCCCCTCTCCTTTGCTGCCCCTCTCCTTTCCCAAACATGGTGTTCTTCTTCAGGGTCTGGTCTCTCCTGACAACATGCACACAGAATCATTTTCTCATTTTCATCTGTGAATAGGATTATTCTTTCTCATAATATAAGGAAAAGAAAAACAACCACAGACTTTATTTCATTTTCTGCCTCTTCTTTTTTCTCTCCTTTTCTTTATCTACTCTTTGTAACTTCTGTTTTCATTAAAAATAATTTCTGTATATCAAACCTGAGTGCAAAATAATCTAATTTCTCCTGGATAATAGCCAAAGATAAAAATAATATTAAGTATAATTAAAAAAAATACACCATCAGAAGCAGACTCCTCCAAAAACAAAATGTAGACTTTTATACCAGACATTGTGTTTTCCTCTTAGGTTTTGAAAACAAACAGGTGTATATATTTTTCTGTTTGTGTTCATGTGGCTGCATTTCTCCACCCTTGGCCTCAAGTGACAACTCAAGTGTGACATTAGTCAAACTTATTTCAAGGATGTTGAACAGGTTATGACATTGACAGTTCAAATCCATTCAGAGGTGCCTCAGAAGAAAGATCGGTCACAACTTCCAGAACTTTGTCACTGAAAATCTCATATAGCGTAGGACTGTTCTGATACACCCATCATTGCTGTG
Organism: Echinops telfairi; assembly: GCF_000313985.2. Taxonomy (NCBI): domain Eukaryota; kingdom Metazoa; phylum Chordata; class Mammalia; order Afrosoricida; family Tenrecidae; genus Echinops; species Echinops telfairi. The sequence goes on from NW_022111324.1 coordinate 95,858,296, forward strand.
AATCAGACTCAACTCAATGGCAATAGGGAGGGTTTGGGAGAGTCATTTCTGAGAGCTTTATTGGGCAATGCATTTTCTCTCTTGGCTGCCACTTGGCTTGGCATCAGAATCCCAAGAAACCATTGATGTCTATGGAACCACTTTGAAAATGACTCTGATCCTCACTTGACTTCAGATTTAGTAAGTCTCCAGAGAGAAATTCAACCTGTCTTCTGGATGGGACTTTCTGAGATCACAGTTGTTTAGATTTGGATTTGGGCCCAGACTACACAAAAATGGAGTTGGAATCATTCTGATTCCAATCTTGTATATCTGTCTAAGTTTATGTCTTTCTATTCTACTTTTGGAGTATTCTCATTCTTATACTTTTAACCATTTAGTTTTCATGATTGTATTTACACACTAAAAATCCATATTCTTTTTCACAACCAAGTATTTGCAATTAAGCGCGTCATATGTTCAAAGTACCACTCTTCCTACTTTTCCCTATCCTGACTTATATATTTCTGTCCTGGCCTATTTATTTCATATGGAAAGGAAATGCAATCTTAACTAATGACCTCTTACTTTTTAAGGCAAACAAAAACCAAGCACACTGTCATCGAATCAATTCTGACTTATAGTGACTTATAGGCTATAAATCTTTATGGAAACAAATAGCCTCATCTTTCTCCTGTGGAACTGTTGGTGGGTTTGAACCACTTTCTTTTTAGTTTGCTGTCCCAACAATTACCCGATAGCTCCTTTTCTTCCTTTCTAGGTATGTCAAATTATAGACAGTCCCCTATGAGTATAAATAATTGGATGGTACTGACATAGTGGGTCAGATGCTGTGCTGCTAACCACTAGGCAGTTCAAAACCACCAGCAAGTTTGTGGGAGAAAGACAAGGCTGCCTGGTCCTGTAAAGATTTACAGTCTCAGAAACCCACAGGGGGAGTGCCACTCTGTCCATTGAATTGGAATCCAGTCAATGGTAGTGAAGTGTGTTTCATGTTGGGTAATGAAGTGGTGTATTAAAATCATGAAAACATTTTCTTATGTATTAAATCTTTGCCTGTTTGTGGTAGATTCACTCAAGTGAGCTTCTGTAAATATGCAAAGGCATTCTGCACCATCTCCCCTTGCAGAAATACTAGACTCTCAGCCCTAGAGCCAGATGGTATGTGTTCTCTCCTTACCCCAATAGAGCTGAAATGCATTACCACTCTTCCTAGAGAAGGCTGTTAGTCTTTGAAAGGACAACCCGCTAAGCTAGGAATGGCAGCAGGGTGCGAGAGAAGTGGGGATTGCTGCAAGAGGCTACAATACATAAGCAAAACATAATTGTCATCATCTCTGATTTAAAAAAAAATAAGATGCCAACATATACTACAAAGAAGGAAATTTTTTTTTAGCTCAGGTGGATCAAATGGAAGTGGTATCTTTGTCTTGAGATTCATATTTTCCTTTCTTGAAAGATAAAATCAGTTCTAGATGTATCCGTAATGCCTACTGCCAGGAAAACAAAAACAAACACGAACACAGCACTCCACTTACAAACCAGGCGTCATAGAGTCGAGATGAAGTCATGGAAACCCCACGTGTGTCAGAGGAGACCAGTGTCCCATAGGGTTTTCAGAGGTTGATTGGTTGGTCATTAGATTACCAGGCCTTCATCCAAATTTCTTGTGGGTGAACTTGAACTACCAATCTTTTGGTGCACACCTTACTGAGCATGTTAACTGTGCCAACTAGGGGACTCCAGTCCACTTATACCGTTTCTTATTAGTAATACTGAGAACATTTTCCATGTTTTCTAAAACAAGCGAACTCTACAACATAAACAAATTCACAAATTATCATTTTGCAGCTTCCAATTCTACCCCTTTTGTTTTTCCCACAGTAAAGTTTATACCCAGTGGAAAACTCTTCAGCAGACTCTCCTGGAGGGCAAAGGCTTTGCAACTGTGTTTCAGACTACTGGCCCACTTCTGTCTACAGCTCTCCTGAAAGGCCCTAAATCTTCCTCACAGAAGTTACCCCTGTGGGGAAAATCACAGAACAAATCGAAATTCTTTGCCCATCATGTAGATTCCAATTCATAATGACCCTAGAAGACAACACAGAACCCCTCTCTAGATGGGGAGGAGCCAAACTAATCCCAGGACGATGGAGTGAATTCCAAGTCATCACAACCCTACAAAGTATTTCCAAGGCTATACATTCTTCGGGGAGCAGACAGCTTCATCTTTCTCCCAAGGAGCGGCTGGTGGGTTTGTACTGCTGGCTTTATGGTTCAGTGGTTACCTGAGAACATCATCAGGCTCCTTGTAGATACAGAATGTTGTTGTTGTTGTTAGGTGCCCTCGAGTCAGCTGTAACCCTTCGCAACCCGAGGCACAACAAAAAGAAACACTGCAGGGTCCTGTGCCATCCTTGCCGGTGTTCCTGTGCCTGAGCCCACTGGTGCAGCCACTGTGCCAATCCATCTCACGAGGGCCTTTCCTCCTTCAGTTTCTTTTCCTCGTGTGCCCCTATTGCAAAAACAGATCTGTCAGCTGAGTCCAAACAGAACACTAGACTTAGTTACCTGTTTAGGATCCACTAGTGGGAAGAAGAAAAGTAACGTAAGGGAGGATGGATCGGTAGATACATCATGCCCTGATCATAGTGGGTACTAGTGAGTTCTCTCCAGCCAGAGCCTTCCTACTAAGGATCCGTCAGAGACCGCTTGGTTGCCAGCAACCCTTTAAGGAGAGCGGGGCTGACTTCTTTCATAATCTCCAACTGGTAGCCATGCCATTTTCTATGTGAGCAATATAACATTCGGTGTCATAGGTAAATTCAACATGGGCCACTTTGCAACTAGGATGGATACTAAAGTGACTTAAATTTGAAGTTGCTGACCACTTGTCGGATTGTACTGGAAAGTTTTCCAAAAATTACTTATATTCTTACTGCCTATTCATCATAAGCAGGTTTGGTCCGATTCAAACTAGTTTCCTGGGTGATTTCTAGAACAATGGCTGCAAGGCTAGATTTGGACTGGTTGCTGTTTGAGAACATCCCAATGACATAGTATAGTCATAACATAACTCCATATGTATCCATTGATTTAACAACCCAGCCAGCAGGCCAGTCTTTCTCTTGTAGAGAGTGCCTTTCAAGGAACCATCTTTATTCAATTTGCTGATCAATATTATTATTTTATCCACACTACAGATGATGCTCTGGCCAACATACTGAAATTTTTATCCAAGAAAATTCTGAACCTTGGTATCATGCAATGCGTCAGTAATTCTTTAAGAAGCCAAGGACGTGTTAAGGCTGATAGCACACTACCTGTAGTTTATTTAGTAAACAATCTTGAGGGTTTTTTGAGACATTGTGCGACACTCTGATTTTTTTTCTGTGTACATTATATCAAGGCTTCCAAACTTTTTACTGCTCCTGCAGAGATTTACAGCCTCATAAATTCAAAGGCAGAGTTCTACTTTGTCCCATAGGGTTGTTACAATTTAGAATCAACTCAATGGCAGTGGTTTATTCTTGCATGTTATTTCTAAACTATTTGAAGAGGTTCTTATTTTCACTCATTATCCCCATTAAGTAGCCACTACAACTTTAAAGAGTATTCCAGATTTTTAAGGCTTTATTTTGCTTTTAGCTTGCTTTACTTGTTTAAATAAAACCATTTCTTGCATCAGGGCTGGAGGGAACGTTTTTCTCTATCTGTATACGTTCATTGACGTTTAGATACATAAAAGTATCCTTATAACCAAAGATTTCTGGACTCTGATCTTCCCTGAATTTTTACCTCTCATTCTTACTGCTGGGGTTGTTTGTAGTCATTTAGTAACTCCCACAGGATTGTTTAACGCAAGACAATGTGCTTGTATGGTGGAGTGTACAATAAAGCCCCAAACCTACAAGATTGACACTTCAGGCTTGACAGAGGCATTCCTTTTGCAGAAAAATAAACAGTTTTCTCTCCTCCTAGATAAGATGGGGTAATTTTTTGATTAATCCATATGGTTTGTCTTCTTGCATAGGAAACCACTAAAGACAACAGTTTTCCAAATCTCTTCCTCCAAGTTTTCATTATCAATAAATGCCTGTGATATCAGCTGAGATTTTTTAGCCCACACATCCGGCTTATATCTTAATTGCCATAACTTCTTGTCACAAGCAGCCGGTGAAGTGATGTATGGAAAAACTTGATTTTTTTCTCTCCACCCCACATTCCACCCCTGCAACTCCAGCCCCCTTCGCTCCCTTCCCAACCTCAGAGAGCCCGGAAGTCTCACAGCATTCCTGGAAAGTTACATAAGACACCAGAAGCAGATAACATTGTATGTTTTGATTTTAAAATGCAGTGTTTATGCCTGTAGGGAGAGAAGAATGAAAGAATGTCCCTTTCAGAAATCATATCTAGAATGGCTGACACGTGCTTCCCTTAGAGTAAAAATGATGGCTGAGGAGCTTAGGTATCCTTTAACGGGCAAAACCAGAGCAGTTGTCGATTCTGGTTCGTGATCACCCCATATGTGTCAGTAAATCAGTGCTCCATAGGGTTTTCAATGGCTGTCTTTTCAGAAGGAGACTGTCATGTCTTCCTGCCCCCTCCCCGCCCCCCCCCCCCAACGAGGCCTCTCTGTGTGGATTCAAACATATCATCTTTAGGTTAGCCATAGAGTATATCAACCATTTGTACCATTAGCTACTCCAGGTTTTCTTTATTAGTTGATAGATAGCAAAGGGTTTTTGTCATTATTCCTTTAGAATAAATATAAGCACTGAAGTGTCCATGTAAAAGCAAGCTAGGCTAGGTATCTACGGGAACAATAAAGCTATAAGGTTTTACTGGGACAGAGGCAATTGGAGTGAAATTTTAGATTAGTATCTTTGCCTGAATTTTACAGTCTTCTTTGTTATATGAAAGGAAAGGGATGGGGGACCTGAGTCTTGTTCTGGCAGGAAAGAAAGCAGGGACCATGCATTGTTGGCATCTGGTCACTTGTAAGATGCATAACTTGTAGTGACAGAGAGTAAGAATCTGTCTGATAGATTTATCCAATAGTCAGCGTTTCCATCAACACGATCCCTCCAGCTGTCAGCGTGCAGATTTTGCTGAGAACAGAACTGATGGTGCTGTAATTTGGAAGAGGAGAATCTTTTAATGGAAGATGGTAGCTCCCCTAGAAGAGGTATAATACATTGACCCAAGTCAGCATACCATGTAGAATTCTCCTTTCAAGGTCTCCTGACCTCGTCCTTCCCTTTGGTGAGGTCAGCAGCAGCAGACACACCCCCCACGGTGGAGGTCAACACACTGCAACTGTGTCCAAGACAACAGGGACTAAAGGTCATGCGAGTGCTGCCCAATTTCCAGGAAGCTTCTGGGCTGCTCTGTTCTTTGCGGTCTGGCACCAGAGTGGAAAGGAGACGGGCGCACAATGGAGGCTGGCTGGTGTGTACAGACTTTGCATTCTTTTCTCTGGTGGGTCAGGCTCGTGAACAAGGATTGGCCCCCACCTAGAAAGCAAATATTTTTAAGGGCTCAGAAAGTGTAGACATGACCTCTACCCAGTGGACTTACCACCCAACTAGATAAGTAATAACACAAAGGAAGATCAGCAAGCAGTTCCACTCATCTCCTTAAAGTGGGAAGTGATTAAGAAACATGTATAAATTAAGGCGTAATGAATGGTATAATAAGTTGAGGAAAAAGTTTCAGCACCCTGCTCCTATTCCGACCTGTAATTTTTAAAATTATCATATTGTTGCCTTTTTAGACATGAAGCGATGCTATTGGAAGAACTGAGGGAGTACTTATACAAGTGAAATGAAAGTATCTACCAATGAGTTCTCTTTGTTTTATTTATCTCGACCAGCGATTACTATTCATTTTGTTGCTTTATTTTAAAATTCTTATTGTGAAGTAGGTGAAGGTTTCCTGAGTAAATCAGTTCTCCATCAAACAATTCATACACATGTTGTTCTATGTCATGACTGGAATTTCTGCAATGTGATATCACTAACCCCAGTTCTTCTCTGCATTCTGTTTCCATTCCACCTTTCTTAACCTGGCTGAGTTTTTCCTTCGATACATGCTATCTTTCTTTATCTCAAATGGTTGACTATTTTACGGTGTGCGTACTTCCCTAGTGTGATTGTTCCTCACACAGACAGATATATATTGTTTGGCTAAAGCTGAGCCATGGAGGTGAGTTCATTTCCAGATAGGAAAGTTGAGTAAGACCATAGTATTAGGGGTTTCACCAGTCTTTATATAATTGGTAAGCCTTTTCTCTTTTTATGATTTTGAATTTTTTCCACATTTCCTTCCACTCTATCTAGTACCTTCTAATGTGATCCATTTCAGAGAACTTGGCAGTGGTAGGTAGGCCCCATTTACTTCTTTGGGTCTTAGAGTCATGGAGACTGGTGTATACGTAGTCATTAGTCCATTGGACTACTGTTTTGATGTATAAGTTGTATTGTTT
>NW_022111324.1:95866261-95867854 GCF_000313985.2 Echinops telfairi
GGGGGGTACCCTGTCCTATTTTTAAGGTGTTGGATTCTATTGTTGTCTAGAATTTTGTTGAGAATTTTTGCCTCTATGTTTAGATTAGGCTGGGTTCTTTAGAGAAGCCAAACCAGTGACACTTATATACATATATAAAGAGATGTGCTTGTAGAAGAGTTAAGTCCAGTGATTTAAACCCATGGGTCAGATATGAAACTGGAGGTTTTTCCTGACTCACATGGCTGCTGGGGGCTTAGAAACTTGAAAGCAGGGCGGGCAAGAAACCAGAAGATCACAGATCAGTTGATTCAGCAGCAATTAAGAGGTTATAGCAGGCCAGTGATAGCTTCCCAGATAGCGGCCTAGGCTTAGGAAACTGGGAAGCTAAGAAGCCAGGAAGCTGGTGGCTATTGCAACAGATGCAGAATGCATACCAGCAAGAAAAGAGTGTTCTTCACAGCATCTCAAATAGTCCACATCCCAAAGGAGATGTCATTAGACTGTGACCTGAATGACAGGTTGCAATAAACCAATATCTTTTTATAGGTGCAGCCAAGTTGACACAAAACTTATCACAATATTCATGAGGGAATTTTATTTATAAGATATATTCAATTCTTTTATATACTATGAAATAGAATTTGCCAGTGATGTTGTGTGGGTTGAACATTTTTGGCTGTTGTTGAGAGTCTCTTAATGACCTAATTAATTTCTTATTTTGTTATGGGTCTGATCAAATTTGCTATTTCAGTACCTGTTAGTTTATGTAGACAGTGGGTTTCTAGAAATTCGTGCATTTTCAAATTTCAAATTCTGCGGTTATTCTTTTTATTTTAGCTGGTTCTGCTGTGTCATTGCCCCTTACATTTCTTATTCATGTTATTTGCAGCTCCTTCTTATTTTCATTGTTAGTTTTGCCATTGCTTTTTCAATTTTATTAATCTTTCAAAGAACCATATTTCTAGTTTTAATGATTCTGTCTCTTGTTTTCCTGCTTCATTTATTTCTGCTATAATTTTTGTTATTTCTTTTCTTCAGACGGCTGTCAGCTTATTTTGCTGCTTTTTGCATAATTGTTGGAGATGTTAGAGTAAGGTGATGATTTTGGTTCTTTCTTCTTTTTGATGTATTTATGGCTATAAATTGCTCTCTGAGCATTGTTTTCCCAAAGGTTTTGATATTTTGTTTTAATTTTCATTTAAGGCAGGAATGTTTTTAAATCTCATTTTTCATTTCTTCTGCTGCCCAGTAGATTTCTTTTGTCTCCAGTAGGTTTTTAAGTAGGATGTTAGTCAATTGTCAGATATTTGATTTTTTTTCCCTTTTGGTCTTCCATTGTTAATTTCTAATTTTATAACATTATAATCTGAGAAGGGGCTTGGAAACATCAAACATTCTTTCAAATTTGCTGAGTCTTGCATTGTGACCTAACAATCTATTCTGGGGAATGTTCCATGTGCACTGGAAAACAGCGTATATTGAGCTGTTTTGCTGTACAGTGAACCCTCGTTTATCGCGGTTCATCGGTTCTAGACCCTACCGTGATAAATGAAATTCCGCGAAGTAGGATTCCTTATTTGTAAATCAAATATTTTCGTAGTTAGAGCATAG
>NW_022111324.1:95868504-95887941 GCF_000313985.2 Echinops telfairi
ATCAGAAATTAATATTATCACTCTTGTTTTGTTTAGTTTTGATTTTTTGCCTTCAGCTTGATCTATTTTTCTATCTCTTGATTTTTATTCTTGTGTGTGTGTGTGTGTGTGTGTGTACTTTTAGGTGTGTATGTGTCTATGGTGTGTATCTTATGGACAGCATATTAATAAATTCTATTTTCTTATCCATTCTGCTACTTTCTGTCGCTTAATTGGTGCACTTAGCACATTTGTATTCAGTGCTATAATTGATAGGTATGGATTTATTGCTGTCGTTTTTCTGTATTTTTTGTGGTGTTACTTGTTACTTTGTTTCTTTGTAGTGTTGCTAGTTTCTCAGAACATAATATTCTGTGCTGAGTTCATTTTGTTTGTGGGTTTCTTTGTGATTTTCTCTGTTGCTGTTTCCTTAGTGTTCACTAAATATTGATGATTTTCCTTTTTATTTTTGATGAGAATGTTTTTTTATTTTATTTGAGATTGCTTTGTAATTTATTAATGACTTCCCAAGTTGAAAGACGTTTGATCATTTTGAAATCTACTTGGCTTACTTTCCTTGTGGAAGTTCTGTAGCTACAGTATTGATATTCTGTTTTTACTTTGAAATTGTCTTCATTTACAAATTTATATCTCTGGTTTCCTGTTCTCAGTGGTGTAGGTTTGTCTAACTTTGGAAACTTTGATATCAGGGTATCATGTATGCTAACCCCAGGTTGTCTGTCTGCAGAACTCCCTTTCATACTTCTTTCAAGATTAGTCTGCTTTTACAGATTTCTTTAATTTCTCTTTATCTGCAGTTCATGGTATATTGAATTGAAAGATTTTACTTAAAGCTCACTCATTCAGTCTTCCATTGATTAAATTCTACTTTTTGCTCTTTCGGTGCATTATCTATGTTTGTGTTGTATTAATGTTTTACATTTATAGCTCTTGCTTTTGTATGGTATCTTATTTTTCAGTTTTTGCCAATTTGTTCTTGTAGTATTTTTTGTTTACCGAAGGTTCTGTGGTTAATTTGATTTTTTCCTGAAGTTTTCTTGCTCTTTCATTCAAGCCATTGAAAGTACCTAAATTTTAATTTTTATATTCCTTATGAAACAATTTCAGTACCTTCTATTCCTATTGCTTCTCGGCCTTTTGGCTAAGATCAAGTGTAGTACCTTGTATTCCTTTGGAAATTTTTCTGGTTCTGTTTTTGGTCACTTGTTTCAGTCATTTTCTCTTGCTTCTTCATTTGAACTGAACTTTGTTATCTTCAAGACATTGTGGCATTATTATATTTGTATTTAATGGACATGTTTTGGGGTGTTCTTAGCCACTCACCATCTGTCGGTGGGTGTGATAGAAAGTGGGAGTTTGTGTGTAGTTCTCTGTTTACTGCTCATGTAGCACAACTTAAGACTGGTTGGGTGGTTCTAATCATTGCGTATCATTGATCATGTGGTACAGAGAAGGGAGTTCCCCTTGCCCAGTGAATGTAGCTGCAAGGGGTTTAGGAAGAGTTGCTAACTCCCACCCAGTGGGACAAGCATAAAAACAAAACAAAATAAACAATGGCAAACAGCAATCAAAATAAGCAGAATTAAAATGGGGTGGGGGGAGCAAATAACAGCAGGAAAGAGAAATTATTAACTAAAAAAGAAAATTTTAATTTAAAAAAGAGGATAAGAAAAAAAGAAGCACAATAAGCAAAACTTGGGAGTGGGGAAGAAGGAAAGATAAAGAATGGGTATGAAAAGGCTAAGAGGGGCAAAAAGAAGAATGATAAAGGAAATAAAATGAGAAAAGAAAATAAACAGAAAGGAATACAGAGAGAAAGGAAGGAAAGCAGAAAACAAGGGTTAGGGGAAGAAAAGAAAACTAATAAATAAAGAAGAAAATTATGGGGAGCAAGCAGGGCAAAATGAGGAAAAACTGTGAAAAGACAAGGCATTTGGTGGCCAGTCAAGGAACTCCCAGAAGAGGCTTAAAGTATAAAGGAGTGGGATGTCCAGTCCTGTACAGAGTTCATGTCAACCTAGTGGTGTCTGAAATCAGTGCACCCAATCCAGAAGTAGTTTGTGCTGGCTCAGAGAGTGACTGAGGTGAAGGAACTTGTTCCCAAAAGCAACTATTTGGGGCCCACAGCTAGTGGCCGGGCAGGTGGTTATGAAAGGAGTTCTTACCTTCCTAAGAGATGGTGGGAAAAATGACCCACCCAACAATCCTCAATCTGCTGTGGAAGGCACATGCCACTCGGAGTGGCTACTCATGGCACCCAATCCACTGTGACTCCAACCTTGGGTATGACAGGGGCTGTGTCAGGGGATGACACCACTACTTAGTGGGTGATGGAGGGGCTGGTTGTGCTTCTTGTCATCAGGAAGGTTTGGGAAACAACAATTTCTGCAGCATTTTTCCTGAGCAGGAAACAAAATTTTGCAGCCACACGCTATTTTTTTAAATTGGCCATCACAAAGTATGAGGTTCTAGTGAAAGTGCTTTAACGAAAAAATTCACCATGACCAGAGAGCACCTTCCCAGGCAACGCCACTAGGTGCACTAATAGCGGGTTGCTTAATGCTTGCCTAGTGGGAAAAACACATAGTACTCTGCCCAACACAATTCGGGGATGGGGAGGGGGTGCTCCCTCATACATTGCAATTTCATGGAGCCCCTACTAAGAAGCAGGCATGGTGCTAAGTCCTGGAGCTAGAGATATAAAATTCACATGGCAAAGAATCAGCAATTAGAAGGCAATCTAGAAATGCTTGGGATGAAGCAATGGAGGAAAAGCACTGCTACATGACTGATAAAAGATGATAAGCAATCTAGGGGAGAAAACAACAGGATCAATGGTTCTGGAGGGACATGGGAGAGGGGAAGGTGGGGCAAAGGAAGTGATGTTAACAAACTCAGGGTGAAGGGAACAGCAAGTGATCCAAAACTGTTGTGAGGAGGGTGTAAGAGGGCTGGTAGGGCTTGATCAAGGGCAATGTAACCAAAAGGAATTACTGAAACCCAAATGAAGGCTGAGCATGTTAGTGAGACAAGAGGAAAGTAAAAGGAAATAGAGGCAAGAACTAGGAGGCAAAGGGCATTTATAGAGGTCTAAATGCAGGCATGTACATATGTAAATATATTTCTATATGATGATGGGGAAATAGAGATATGGACATGTATTTATAGGGTTAGTACTAAGGTAGCATTTGGTCTCTACTCAAGTACTTCCTCAATGTAAGAACATTTTGTTCTATTAAACTGGCATTCCATGATGCTCACCTTCCTGACACGATCGCTGCGGACAAAGCAGGTGCATAAGCAAATGTGGTGAAGAAAGCTGATGGTGCCCTTCTATCAAAAGATATAGCCTCTGGGGTCTTAAAGGCTTGAAGGTAAACAAGCGGCCATCTAGCTGAGGAGCAACAAAGCCCACATGGAAGAAGCACACCAGCCTGTGTGATCATGAGGTGTCGAAGGGATTAGGTATCAGGCATCAAAGAACAAAAAATCATATCATCGTGAATGAGGGGAAGTGCATAGTGGGTTCCCAAAGCCCATTTATAAGCAAATGGACATACACTTACAGAAGGGTCACTGGGAGGAGACAAGCCAGTCAGAGGGCAGTGTAGTAATGATGAAACATTCATCTTTCCTCTAGTTCTTTAATGCATCCTCTCCACCTCCCACCCCCTGCCACGCCCCACACCCCCCTCTATCATGATCCCAATTCTACCTTACCAATCTGGCTAGACCAGAGGATGTACACTGGTATACACAGGAACTGGAAGCACAGGGAATTCAGGACAGATGCACTCCTCAGGACCAGTGGTGAGAGTGGCAGTACTGGGAGGTTGGAGGGAAGGTGGGGTAGAAAGTGGGAACCAATCACAAGGATCTACATATAACACCCCCTCCTCGGGGGATGGACAACAGAAAAGTGGGTGAAGGGAGATGTCGGACAGTGTAATATATGACAAAATAATAATAATAATTTATAAATTATCAAGAGTTCATGAGGGAGGAAATGCAGGGAGGAAGGGAGCAAATGAGGAGCTGATATTAAGGGCCCAAGTAGAAAGTAAATGTTTTGAGAATGATGATGGCAACAAATGTACAAATGTACTTGTCACAATGGATGCAAGCATGGGTTGTGATAAGAGTTGTACGAGCCCCCAATAAAATGATTTTTTTTAAAGATGATCTTGAGTATCACTTTCTCTTGTTCTTTAATCTGGTACAATTTGTAACCTCCTTGCAATCCAGTTTTCTCATTTATAACATGGGAACACTTAGGAATTTGCTTTGCTGAATGAGGCACATCCTTATGGAGGACAAAAGGTGATCTCAGTTTCTTCTTTTATCAGAACTGGTCCTTCTTGAAGCCTCTATCACTCTGTAGGAGTAAGCTCCACACTGATGTAGCAAGCTCTTGTGCTGCTGGGTGTGAACCTATTTCAATGGCCTAATCTTTGAGCAAGAGTAGCTCATTGAATCATCATTCATTCTAGACAGTATATAAACAGGGATATTCATTTGTCTAGTATTTTATGTTCAGATAGACCCAAGGATAAATTTGGCAGTTGTCATTCATTCAATCAAAATAAACCAGTATTATACTGGCAAAGAGCATTTTGTTCCATCTAAAGTTGCCACAACTTAACAGAGTAACTCATCCAACGGATTATGTCCAAATAAAGACTTTGATTTTAACTACTTGCCAAATTAATGCATCAAAAACTCTTTGAAAGAAGTTTTCACTCAAAATGAAGAACTTCCACATTAGACTTAACATCTAAGATAGAATGAAGAGGTTTGGGGAGGTAGCGCGAATGGTAATGTCTCTTATTTGAATGCTTCTCAAGTTCCCACTATGGGGCCTCCAATCAAAAAAATTCAGAACAAGTTTAACTCAAAAATGTCATAGACAACATTTATTTTAAAAATGATGAAAATTCAGGGAGGCAAGCAAAATAACAACTCAGCAAATGAGAATTAAGAACCCTTCCAACCATGTCGTGAAATAGACATTTACAGTTGAGGAAACTAAGGCTTTAAGAGATTCATCTACTGAAATAAGGCCATCTAAGATTATCTTTCACTGACTTTAAAACCTGCAACCTTAATCTTATGCAATACTCTTCCACATCAGTCATTTACTTATGTCCGTTGGACTAGCTCCAACAAGGAAGAGCTAAGGCTATCTTAGGTTCTAACCCTTAACAATCAAGTAGCATTTAACATAAATCATCCTTTAGAGCAGGGCTCAAAGAATAGAGTCTGCTTGTCATTTTAAATGGAGCTTTATTTGTACACATTCATTTATATACTATAGCTATTTTCAAGCTATAACGGCCGAGTTGATGCATTCAAATAATGGCATTGCTGAGGAAGATTGAAATTACCATGGGTTACCATCTGTCTTGGAAAAGGTAAATCCAGAATGCTCCTTGAAAGGAAGGATGGCTCGACTTCATCTCATGTATTTTGGGCATGTTATCAGAAGAAACCAGTGCCCGGAGAAAACATCGTGCTTGGTAAAGTAAAGGGTCAGGAAAGACCCTCGATGAGATGGATTTCTTATAAGCTTATAAGAAAGGTCTTGAATTTTCTTAATTTTGAGTATTCAAACAAGCATACAATGATTAAAAGATTATTTTCCCTCTCTTTCTTAAGTGAATATTTCTTCTTTCTCTACTGATACATTCTCATTAGCTTATAAGCATGCTTTTATTTCTCCCATCTTAAAAAAGCAAACAAACACAAAACCTTCCTATTGCACCACTTCTTAACAGCTCCTCGAAGTGAAATTTCTTCAAAGCTTTCTTCAGGTGACTTCCTTTAACCATCTTTTATACTTGTCCAATCGAGCCTTCACTCTCCCCATCAGAGAGCTAACTCCTATACCACTGCATGCAGGACTCTGTCAAATGTTGGAAGCCTTCTTAGGAAGATATGAGTATACTTACAGGAACCCTGGTGGTGCAGTGGTTCTGCATTGGGCTGCTAATGACAAGGTCAGCAGTTTGAAACCACCAACTGCTCTGTGAGAGAAAGATGAAGCTTCTGACTCTCATACAGAATTAGTCTTGGGAAACCCCAAAGGCAGTTCTATTCTGCCTTATAGGATCACTGTGAGTCTGAAGCAACTCAATGGCAATGAGAAATCCAAATCATCACATTTTATTGTGAAAAAAGATCATGTATTTTAACAAAATACCAATCTCCATCACTTAGTAGTCATATACTATCATCCATTTTGGTGTTAATAGAAGTCATAAAGTTATAGAAGCGATTAAGTCCTTATGCTAAAATGATGGCTTTCTTACATTCTTGTTCTCAGTGTTCGGCGAAATTTACCACCCAACTGCACAAAAATTATAGGTAACTTTTTCAGATCACTGATTTTTTAAGCATAGCCAGATACCTGAATTTTTTCTTCTTTACTTACTCAAAAGGCATAAAATGACTGGGAAGATAGGTAGTCCTTGACTTATGTTGTGTTATAGTTACAAAAAAGTGCACGTATAACTGATGATTTTGTGTGTGTGTGGCTGCTGATGTTGGGGGTACATCTTATAATTTGTAATATGCACTGCGTACAATGGGGCACTGCATAATTTGCTGATGCTATTATCTCAGATGTTCACTCACCGATGTTCAATGTTATGATGTAGCATTCAAACAACTGTCACGTAGCAAGCTGTGGCTGGTCTACAGTGCAGTCAGTTTAGGTGTTGGGAGCCTTAAGGGATAGAAAGTTGGACAATGTCCAGCTCTACCTACATATACAATAGAACTGTCATGAGTCCAACAGCCATTTCAACTTCATTATAGACCGGGCCTGTAGCAGGATTGCACTCAGGGATTTGTGCCATAAGAAACATCGGTGGCTATTATGAAGCCAAGTTTTTCCAATCTCTCATAGTGTAATACCTACACTGCTTATACCCCCAATAATGTGTCTGGTAAAAGAAAACATAGCACTAGATGTTCTAATGCAAACAAAAAGGCAAGGAAGGCTGCAGACATGGTTATAAAACTGAAGATCATTACAGTCTAACGAATCGAAATAAAGTCAGTTAAATAGAATGTGAGAAATTATTGCCTTATTCAACTATTTCTGCAAGCATAAAAGATAAAAATAGGGTTTTGGAGGTAGTTAAAGCAGTAACTGGCATCAATTTGACCATTTTAATAAAGAAGAGGGAAAGTCAGTCCAGGAGATGGAGAAGCCGTTGGTGATTTGGATAGATCAAATCCAAAAGAGAGTTTCTACGAGTTTACTGCCTATTCAAAGGAACACCAGGGACCTGCGTATTTTTTTTAAAAGATGAAGGAACAATAAGACTGCTGTGAGTTCTTTACTGGCACTGAGGGCTGGTGTGATTGCTTCAAATGAAGAGTTGGCTTACTCAGAAGTAGAGGAGCAGGAAGTGCTGATGTCAAAACTGCTGAAAATCACAAGAGGAAGAATAGCTATTGGAGTAGATTTTCAACATGGCTGAAACAAATTGCTTTGGACAAGGATACCAGAACAGATCTGTCATCAACAAAGAGACAAAGTTGATGCCTGGTTTAAAGACAGAATCATGCTGCTCCTTTGAGAAAGTTTTAGTAGACTTAAATTAAAACCATTCCTTGTTTATTGTCCTGAAAACACCCAGAATTCAAAAGCAGTGAAAAAAACAGCCTGCCAATCTTTTACAGAGGTAACTCCAAAATATAGATGATGATTTGAGTTACTTGAAGACTGGTTATTAAATTGTTTCCTTTCAACTACCAACTGCTCCTTGATAATACCACAGGACATCTTCTCCCATGTACCTAATTTAAAGCAAGATGTGAAAGTATTATTTCTACCTCCCACTGAAACAGCTGTGATTCAGCCCAGGCATCAAGAGGGAGTCACCACTTGTGTGGCGTAGTACCTACAGACTACATTTACTCAAAAAATACCTGCAACAGATGGAGCTAGGGTAGCATTATGCAGTTTTTGGATGAATTATTATATTCTTCAGTCTACTTGGGTCATTGCATCTTCTAAAGAAGAAGCTATAGGAAAAGTTGTGCAAAGTATTTGGGAAAATTTGCTGAGTTAGGTGAACAGACTCCAGTAGGCTCAGAATCTCATAGAAGAGATTTATAGAAACATTATTTAGATAGATAGGAGAATTGTTTATATGACAAGAACATGGTGGTTGTCATGTGTCAACTTATGGTTTCAGTGGTTTGGAAATTATGATATAGTCATGATGAGATCTGCTATGAGCAGTCAATCTATCACAAGGCATTTCCTGTGGGATATCATCTGTTTACAATCTAAGACGATGCTCTGGACATCCTCTCTTATTTTTTGCAGAATCTGGATGCTGCATCTGGCTCATCATCAGACCTTCAGTTCTTTGGAGAGTCATAATGTCTGGTGATCCTGGGAATCATTAGCTTGCCATCTTACCAGCCAAACTTGGAATGATTTGCCTCCCCAGCCAGCAGCATGCAGTCTTAATTGAGCATCTTCGGGTTGTCATCCCTACAGTTGCATTGGTCAGGAAAAGCTTCCACCCCAACATCTAACCTATGTGCTTAGAACTTGCCAACCTCTACAACCATGAGAGTCATTTCCTTTGTTGTTAGTGTTATTGTTAGATGCCATCTAGTAGGTTCTGACATGTAATGGCCCTATGTACAACAAGGGCCTTCCCCTTTTGTCAATTCCCCTCCACTTTACCAAACCTGAAATACTTCTCTAGGGACCGGTCTCTCCGGAAAACTTGTTCAAAGTATCTGAGATGAAATCTCTCCATCCTTACCTCTGAGGCGTATTCTGGCTGTCATTTTTTCCAAGATAAATTTTTCCATGCTACTTTCAAAATTCTTTGCCAGCACCATAGTTCAAGTGCATTGATTTTTCTTCAGTTTTCCTTACTGGATGACCAATTTTTACATGTATATGAAGCAATTGAAAATACCGTGGGTTGGGCAGAGGTGTCTTAGTCCTTAAAGTAACATCCTTGTGTTTTTCAAAACTAAAAAGGAGTCTTTTGCAGCAGATTTGCCCAATGCAATGAGACATTTGTTCTATTGACTGCTGCTTCTATGAGCAGTGATTGTGGACCCAAGTAAGATAAGATTCTTGACAATTTCTGTCTTTTCTTCATTTAACATGATTTTACCTATTAATCCAGTGGTGAGGATTCTTGTCTTCTTTACATTTAGTTTTATTTCATACTGAAGGCTATAATCTTTAATCACCAGCAACAAGTGATTCAGTCCTCCTCATTTTCAGCAAGTCTTGTTGATCATTTCCCTCAGTTACATATATAAGCAGCTGCTGCTGCTGTTGTTGTTGTTAGGGGCCAATGATTCTGATGCATAGTAACCCTAATACCCTGTCTCCCTGAAAACAAGACAGTGCCTTATATTAATTTTTGCTCCCAAAGATGCGCTAGGTCTTATTTTCAGGGGGTATCTTATTTTTCCATGAAGAAGAGTATGATACACATTTATTGTTTATTGTTTTATTAAAAGAGACTTCGCACTTCCTGTCTGCTCTGGTTGCGCTGTGGCCAACAGTGAGCTGTACAGCGGTGCCTACCGCTACGGTCCAGAGTCCAGAGTTATGGTAGCTTCGGGGTGGCCTTATTTTCAGGGAGGTCTTATTTTCAGGGCATGCCTTATATTTCAGTGAGAGGCAAAACTGTAAGTAGGTCTTATTTTCGAGGGATGTCTTACTTTCGGGGAAACATGGTCGATAATATATGTTATATATGTATATATGTGTATGTACATATATGCATATATATATATAATGTTATTGTTCGGTGCCATTGAGTTGGCTTTGACCTATAATGCCCTTTGCTCTTCTTTACATTACGTTATAATCCATACTGAAGACAGCTACGTGGCCAACTGAAGGGAAGAGATATATTTGTACCCATTCCAAAGAAAGGTGATACCAAAACGCTCAAACTAGAGAACAATATATGCCAGTAACATTTTGATTACAATCATCCAACAATGGTGGCAGTAGTACATTGATAGGGAGCTGCCAGAGTTTCAGGCTGGATTCAGCAAAGGATATATTACACGGTCTACAATATATATTATATATGTATATATATATATAATATATTTTATATATATATAAAATGTTATTGTTCAGTGCCATTGAGTTGGCCTATAATGCCCTTTGCTCTTCTTTATATTACAGCAACAAAAGATATTGTTGCTAACGTCAGATGGATCTTGGCTGAAAGCAGAGACTATCAGAATGATGTTTACTTGTATTTATTGACTACGCAAAGACATTCAACTGTGTGGATCATAACAAACTATGCATAACCTTGAGAACACTTCATTGTGCTCATAAGGAACTTTTACATGGATCAAGAGGCAGTTGTGCAAAGAAAACAAGGGGATACGGTGTGTTTTATAATCAGTAAAGAAGTACATCAGTGTTGTATCCTTTCATCATACTTACTCAAGCTATATGCTGAACAAATAATCAGCTTGTACTCATTCTTACCAGCTCCCCATTTCCCTCCAATCTCCCCTGCCATATCCCCAAGCCCTCATAATTCAGTTATTGACTCTATAGATTTCATATTCAGAAAAATATTAAGAAACAAACAATAAAGGAGGACAGATAAAAACCTCAATAGAAAAGAAAGCAGAAAATATTAAAAACAAGAACAAATTAAATTGGATCCTAAAGGGAGACAGAACAATAGAAGATGAAATTATAACCTAACTGCATCTGCAACAATCCACTTTTCAAGGCATTCTGCATGTTAGCAAGGCCATTCACAGCCCTGGTCCATGTCAGAGGGCTACAGAATCAAACGATTGTGGATGTTGGATAAACGTTTTGGAATTAAATTGAATGGAAGAGAGGGCAATTTGGAGGGAGGGAAGGACATGTCTCAAGACAAATTTTAACTGACTTGCATCTGGGGTTGGTTTTTCTTCATTATTGTCTTTGCTAGGTCAAAAACTACATGGTGTAAATAAAAATTAAGAATAGAGATCACCATGATTGTTCAGAGCAGTTCTTAAGGAAACAGAAAGAGATCTTCTCTTGCATCTGCACGTTTTATGAGGGGACTGGCACGTACCAGGCAGGGACGGTAAACACTGTGTGAAAGGGAACTTGGGATTGTGATGCACAGGGCTTCCGCTGGGTGGGTGACATGTCACCGAGACAAATGACATTCCAGCTACTCAGATGGCCAAAGTCTAAGATTATTAAGCGATGTCTATCTTGTTCTTTCTTTATAGACTGTAATAAACAGGCATCGTTTCACGGTTTAATATTTAAACAAATGTTTTTGGGCCGAGACAATAAGCCACTGTGTAGGCTGGATAGAATTGTTTACTATTCTCCAGTGTGGTTAACTGCCGTTTCTGCTTATTCCTGGCAGCGTTCTGCATTGAAATGTCCCTGTTGGTGACATGTGTGACTGGAATTTCTTTACCTTGTACCTGGTGTGTGTGGTCTGACCCCACAAAGGGAACTCCTCCATTGTTCTGGCTTTTAGCTGAACAGCGCAATGTGGCCAGGATAGCTTGTATTGGCTAAACAGACTACCGGTAGTTCTCTTCCATTTGCTTCTTCTTGTCATTGACCCTCAACAATTCATTGTCAGTGGCCTTTAACATAGACCTTCTTAATGATCCGTCATCAAAGACAGCTGGGTGGTGGGTTTAATATTCAAAGTTCAGCATTCCTTATTGGGGAGATGGGCTTTAGGCATCTACAAAGGTAAGCTTAGGTGATAAGGCCAACCTTTTACACGAGGCAAGCTGTCCCTCAAAATGTACTGTGCCCTAAGTTTTTCTTGTTGCTAGTTGCCACTCCCCAAAGGAGCAGAATAAGTCCATAGAATTTTCAAGGCTGTTTTATAAGCAACTCACCAGACCTGTTTTCGGAGGACTCTCAGTGAGTTTAAACAGTCATCGGTTCAGCTGGCACTTGAGCTGAACCATTTGCACCTACCAGGGACACTTGACCACTGTTTTTATTGATTCATTAAAAGGATCCCTGGTGGTGTAATGGTGACGAGGGGTGTCGTGGTTGGAATGAGATATGGTCATCAGTTCAAAACCACCAGCAGCTCCAAGGGAGAAAGACTGGGCTTTCTACTCCCATAAACAGTTGCAGTCTCAGAAAGCCACATGGGGTCGCTATGAGTCAGCATGGACTCAATGACAGTGAGTATTTAAATAGTAACTATAAATTTTATTTTTCTCATGAACTTGAGTGTTCTAACGTTTGGATCATCATACAGCTAAAAAATTTACTTTATACAGTTCCTGTGGTGTGTAATGCATCTCAAAAAAAGCATGATAAACAACTGCACAAAATATCTTTGAGACTACCACTAAGAAGTTATTATCCAATATGTGGTGGGAGTCTGAGTGGGACAGGCCAAAAACCACCATTACTCTCCTGGTAGATTTTTAGGCACCCAGTCCTGCCAAAGTTCGAGAGAATAATTCTGCTTATACCCACCGTATTTCCACTTACTTCTCCTCTGGAAGAAAGGGGGTCCAAGATGGAATACAGCAAGTGGAAGAATATAAACCGTCTTAAGTTTATCAGCACCAAAAAAGGGATTGATGTGAGTTGACAAAAAAGAACACCCTTATGATTCTTATTGTTATTCCAATTTACTTGTCCTCTTTGATAATAATTTATATATCTCAAATGAAAAAATACAAAATCCTATATTTTTCCTATATTTATAGTGTGCATAAATTCTAAAGCTTCCACAATATATTTTCTAATAGGAACAAGATGATCTTCTCTAGCCCATGACCCAGCGAATTCCCTTTCGTAGAAAGGACACGAGTTGGTGAAGATGCATCCACATTCCCCCACTCATCTCTCTCAGATCCACACTTTCAATCTGGCTGCCTGAGGCCTGCAAGCCGTGTACATTTTCCTGGCTAAAGAGGGAGGCGTTTCCTAAATTTGTCTCATGAGAAGGCTTACTGGGGACATTTCCTAAAGATACACATGCTGCATGTTTGCTTCTTCAGCATGTGAACTACAGTACACTTAAAATGATACAAAGATGAGTATGACCCCTGCACAAAGATGACATACAAGTTGGTGGTCTTCTACTTTTAAAAATAATAATAATCTTGAAAAGCCCCACCTTCTTTCCACACTCTTCCCATTGGTTCATTAGCGACGTGTCTTTATATTAGGAAATTGCACGAAACACAGCTCTGGGATATAAAATCCTAGAGGTGTGGTTAACTGAAGACGGAAGAGACCAGCTTCATGATTGCATGCATTCCCAGGAGTAAAACATAAAACTCGAGAGAAGAGCTGAGACCTAATTAAGAAGGAAGAATAACTGATAGGAGAAAAATCTGAAGCAATTAAGGGAGAGAGTATAGTATCAGCAATGTGTAGTAATAAGAAACGTAAGCCATGAGACTGTGAAAGATAGGGAGGGGGAAAGAGAAGAGAGTATTTGTTTCCTAGGGCTGTTGTAACAAAAACAAACAAACAAATCGGTGGCTGCTAAGAACAGACCTTTATTGTCTCATGATTCTGAAAGCCCAAAGCACAGATCGGGATATCAGCCACGTTGCCTCGCTCTGAGGCTCCGTGAGAGACTGTTCCATGGCTGCGCCCCGGTGTCTGCTGCTGGGCTGCTCCCTGGCTTCTAGCTGAAGGGGTCAAATGAAGTCCTCTGTAACGCTGGGTGTCTCTTTGCTTTTATAAGTCATCTAGGATTCAGGTCAATTGTACTCTGTCACAACCTCATGTTAACATACTTGATAAAATCTTCAAAACGCCTATTTCCAAACAAGGACTTCAAGATAACAGTGGAGGATACAGTTGAATCCAGAATGCAGTGGGGATGGAACGGGGATGAGAAAGTGAGGGAGACTGGATCCACATCCCCTGCTCTCATTGTGTTTGCAGTTAAATAACATCTCAAAGCTAATCAGCAATGCTTGAGAATCTCTTTATATATTTCTTTACATATGCACTTATTATGAAGTGGAAACCATTAAAGAAAATAAATAGAAAAATTTCATAGGTGGTGATTATAATAAACCAACCAACCAAATAAAATCTACCCTCATCCAGCGAATTCCAACTCACAGAAATCCTAGAGAGGATTTCCAAGTCTGTGAATCTTTACGGAAGCAGACAACCTCCTCTTTCTCCCATGGAGTAGCTGGTGGACTTGATCCGATGACCCTGCAGTTAGCAGTCCAATGTCTAAAAGCTCCCATTTATTGAGCTTCCAGTTATTGTCCATAAACTGTAGCTATATTTTATTATTACTTTATTAATCTCACAACTCCCTGAAACAGATTTTATCATTTCAATTTTATTGATAAGGACACAAAAGTTGAAGCAAGTGGCTTATTCTATAGTCACATTTGTCTAGCAGGTAACAGCTGGGATTTTAGCCCATTTGACTACCTGTCTAATTTAGTGTATGTTAGTACAATGGATTGAGAGAAGAAATTGGGTTCATTTTTTTGAGGTTGCTTTCGGACTCTTTATCTGTGTTTAGATAACTGTTTAACTTGACTTTGTACCTTGACTTTCACATTTTGTGATCCAAGAGCAACTTGTCTGTTCACTGGTGTTTAGCCCCCAACCTCCACCACACACACCCCCCCACGTCCCCCATCCCCAGTATAGCACCAAGGGACTCTCTTGGTGCGGTCATAGTTGCAGTGTTTGATTGCTAATAAAAATGGCTGTGCTTTGAATCCACCTGGCTCTTCCTCGGGAGAAAGATGTGTCCATCTGCTTTTATATGGCAGTGCTACCCTGCTCAACAGGGTGGCCAAGACCGGGAATTGACTCCAAGGGTACAGTTTGGGCTAATATACTACTGCTTGAAATAGATAACGGGCCTTCTATGCGCATCTTGATTTGGTGTGAAAATGAGAGAAACATTTCAGAACGTTTTCTTTTGCTCATAAAATGGCATGTACAGGCTAAGGAGCCTCACTTATGAAATCCAAAACACCATCTGCCTAACTGGGAATCATCTGATAAGTCACCGCTCTTTCAACTCGGTCTCATACTTGTCAGTTTGCTAAGCTCGGTCAAAGGAGGCGGCGGGCGAGCGGGTTTCACTGACAGCACAGCATTCTGTTCCAACTGGCAAAAGGCAACACGAGCTCCCTGACACACTTGCCTACAAGTAACTGCTCTCTAATGAGTTGCTATTTTGATGAAATATTATGTGGAGCAGATTCACTCTCTTGGATTATAAGAGATACAAACATTCTGCAATATGCGTTTCCCAGGCAGAAGCTATGTGCATGCGATGTAACAAGTCCCAAGTGTGTCTCTGTGAGTCGTTGAGATTTGTGCAGAGTGGAAGAGGTTTATCCAAAGCTTTGAACAGATTAAAAATAAGCACATTCGAACAGGCCCTTCCATCCAAAGGACGGTGCTCCCTGGTGTCAAGGCGTATCCACTCCCTGAGGGAGCTGGGGGATATGAAAAAAGAGCATGACGTTGACTTCAAATACAGATGTCCAGAGCCTTGGGGACCAGCGATGCGATGCCTGGGGAAGGAGCTCTAACGTGCAAATGAGTGCAGACAGGAAACGCGATAAGCAGGGAGTTACAGCTATTGAGAAAGTCCTGGGTTCATATGTTCAGCAGCAATTCAGTGATAACACCAAGAACATATTTGTGTTCATGATGTTAACGGATGACCCCAGCCTCACCCAGAGAAAATCGAAATTCAAAATTACTGTATTCAACGTGGGGGATGAATGTAGTGATGCTCCTAAGGTTGTGTTCCAGGACTCGCGCACAGAGAGACAATAACAGAGAGAATCTTCTGGGATGTGCAATGAACTGCACGCTGTCTCTAAACCGCCAGTGCTCAGACCCGGTACTGTTTGCAAAGAAGCGTGAAGGAGGTACAATATTTCACTGGGGGAGGGGGAGGACATACATATGATGGGTTCCTTGTCTTTATCAGGAAGAGAAATGGCAGAGGAGAAAATAGGAAGCAATTGTAAAATGGGAGACAGATTAACCATGGAGAGGAGATTTGTAATGGGGAGATCTGTTGAGCACCCGAAATGTATAGTTTTAGGAAATTAGGTCATCATCATTCCTGAATGTGTTTAAACATCAGCGCAGTCCATTTCCCACTAGCACAGCTTTGGCGGCATTGTGAAGACCAACACAAAGGCGGTCCATGTTGAGTTCATTCTCTAAGATCCCTTTCACCTGATGTGTCTATGGATCCCAGGAGAGGACAGTACAGGCCCTGCTGGAAAGTTCCCTGGGTTCTTTGTTCTCATCCTGGACCCAGAAAACTCCGGAGAACACATACTTCAGTTGTGCTGGATTTTCATCTTTTTATGTCACGTGGCTGGAAACCAGCCCCTGTTTCTTCACTACTCAAAATGGAACTACATGAGTTCCTTTTCTCTTATCCAGAACTAACTATGACCTTGCCCACCCATCCTATCGATTTAGTTGTCCCAGATACCAGTCTAAGACAAAGAAGCAAAGAAAAGCAGAAAGATAGTCAGAGGTGGAAGAAGATGCCAAGGATGATTGGAGGCTTGACCCTTCATTTAAATCTCCACTTGCACATTAGCTTAACTAACACTCGAGCTCAGCTAAATTCGATCCTGGCTAGCTCTCTCTTCCAATCCCCTCACAACCCCCAAACTCTCACAATGCTGAACCTGCCAGTGGTTCTGTCTTATTTAAGAGATACTCATTCATGGATTATGCCAGAATAAAGTAAAAATATGTATTATTATGAAACCTTCATCAAAAGAATGTATCAAAATGTGAAGCTAGACTTTTTCGCCATATCTAGGTATATGCACTTCTGAAGTCAGTGTTGCCTCTTTATCTCTCTTCCCGTGAGTTCTTGATTGACATTGTATAAAAACAGGCATCTTAGCATCCTTGAGGGACCCAGATTGTGTTCCTTTGTGATATTTTTTGAGTTTGGGAAATAAAAAGATGTCCGAAAGGGCAAGATAAACACTGTAAGGCAGAGGAGGAAAGGTTTCCTGATGAAATTCTCATAGCACAGTACTTGCTGCCCTTGAAGAATGAGTGGGTGCTGTGTGGTGATGGGGCAGGCAGGGGAAGGTGTGTGGAATACATAGTGCAGTCTTCCCGGACTTTTTCTCACTAATGCATTTTCAATTTTCTTGGAAGTTCTTCATAATGAAGTCTTACCTTGATCCTGTGTCCTTTGGGAAATCTATCAAGATGATCCCTTTAGAGTTAAAAATAAATAAATAGTCACCATAACCTCCTGACCCAAGCTCTTTGCCTTGAACTTCATTGTTGCAGCAGATCCCCTTGGGGGGGCCACTGTTTTGATTGGATGCTTCGTTTGAGAGCATCCTAACAAGAATAAGGCCAATGTAATACTGCGAAAATTGGCCTTCAATCGCCTAGTGATCACAGAGACACGTGTAAACACTTTGTGACTTACTCCCATCAGACCAAAGATGTTTCCAACTAGAAGAGATTGTACAGATAGATCATTCGTGGATTCTAGTCTAACAACTTTAGGTCACAAATAAGCAAACTGAAAGCCAAGAAACCATTGCCATTGTGTCAAGTCCCACTCCTATAAGAGTGGATAGACCTGCTTCTCTGGGTTTCTAAGGCTATAAAACTTAACAGGAGTGGCTGGGGCTTTCGAATTACTGGTCTTGTGGCTAGCAGCCCAACACTTCTGTACCAACAGGACTGTAGATAAATGAGTAAAGCAGAGTACTGCAGAAGAAAATACTTGCGAAGAACGCAAACTCCATGAGGGTAAGAAATATGTCATTTATCCCCCTTGGTGTATACCCACAACTTGTCAAATGGGCACATAGACAACACTCAATATATATCTGCTGAGTGAGCAAATCATCCATGATTCCTCCTGCTCCTTTGAGCCCCCTTTCCATTCCAGCACTCGATTTAGCTTTCCAGAAAAACAGAAGACAAATTTAGCTCACTTTACCCCACCTCAAGCCCTGAAATGACCTAATATTTTATCTTGGAATGTTCCACTGTGTTTCCAAAAATTCCTAGCATGTGGTAATGCGGTTTGACTTAACTCTGTTTTCACAAAGCATTTGACTAAATGAATCCTTCACAAAAGTTCCATTGTTATCACCAAATTCAAAACAGCATTCCCTGATATTCCATCTAAGGAGCCTTGGTGGTACACTGGTTAAGTGCTCCCTGAGAGGATAAGTACTCACCATCGAGCTACTCGCAAGTCGAATGCTGAGTCAGCGCACCTCGAAGATGACAGCCCTGGAAACCCTACGGGGCGGTTCTACTCTGTGCTACATAGTTGCTGTGAATTGGAATCAACTGGACAGACAGCATCATGTATATCCCATAGTGATTCTCAGTTTCCCCCTGAGTCAGAATCAACTCCATGGCACGGAGGGCTTTTTCCCTTGAAAAGAAATCTTCCCATATTCCTCAAATGAGCAAAATCTTTAATCTTGATTTTGTGAATTTAGATTCCATAAGCAAAATACAGGTAGATCTCACAATGCACAATTCCTGATAGAAGAAAATCTGATTTCAAAACAAATGCATGCTGTGTGAAGCCATTTCTTTGTAGTATTGAAGGATTTACTACAAAATTCCCTAAAATATTGGAGTAGGGGCTAAATGTGGATCAGGTAACATGAAACTTTATAGGAACACATCTGTTATGCAAGTAAGGCAATAAGTCTGGTACAACCAGGGAACCGACCAGGCAGCCAGTTGCTGGGGCGTGTTTTAGAAATGACTCATGGGGTCAAGAGGCAGACTTTCCAAAGTCTTCTAAAATATGTAGACTCTTCTAGGTTCTGGAAGCCTAGGAAAATCTAAACACCCACACCCACACCCAGCTTCTTGCTTATTTCATAACTGGTTAAATCTAGAGATGGTGGGTGAATTGGAAGGCAAAAAGAAAATTTAACCCCTATTGGAATGCTAAATATCTTGATTGCAGCTAGTCTTGACTGACAAAAAACAAAAACAACTAACACTTTGCTACAAAAGTATTCTATTTTTACATTTTCAAAGAAACAAAGACAAAAATAACAGGGGAATATATAGAATATAGTATGACAATAAAAATCACAGAGAATAAAGATGAATGTGAGAGCAAGAAAAATGCCCTTGATGTTAGGTACCTTTTAAGTCAATTCCTGCCATAGACAACCTCTGTAGAACATACTGCCCAGACCTGCACCATTCTCACAATTGTTGGTACATTTGAACCCAATATTAATATCACAGTGTGTGTGTGTTAGTCCAGGTACTTTAGAGAAACAGATCCACAGAAACTCATGTATAAGAGAGAGCTTTATATATAGGTTAAGTGCACATCAAGAAAACATCCCAACCCAGTGCTGCCCAAGCCCACAAGTCCAACATTAACCCATATGTCCGACACCAAGCCACAGAGTCCT
>NW_022111324.1:95889385-95891392 GCF_000313985.2 Echinops telfairi
CAACAACTTTGTTTTTGTTTTTTTCATTTTCTTATATTGTTGTGAGGATTTTGGTCTTCCTTACATTGAGCTGTAATCCATACTGAAGGCTGCAATTCTTGATCTTCATCAGCAAGTGCTTCGAGTTCTCCTCACTTTCTGCAAGCAAGGTTGTGTCATCTGTATATTGCAGCTTGTTAATAATCCTTCTTCCAATCCTGATGCTCTATTCATCTCCATATAATCCAGTTTCTCTGATTAATTGCTCTGCATACAGACTGAACTCTGTAGTTATCATGGATCGTTTCAAGAGTTTCCAGGAAACTTTTCTTCTGTGGCTAAGATCTGAAGTGAATCAAAACCTGTGACACTTTTATGTGTATATATGTAGAAAGAGATTTATATCAAGAAAGGGCTCCCACACATGTAGAAGTGGGTAAGTCCAGGCCAACTCAACTCCATGAGGTAGATATTAGCTGGAGGCTTTTCCTGATCCAAGTAGCTGCAGTGGCTAATGAACTGGAAGCAGGAAAATGAAGCATAAAGATCACAGGTTGGTGGATGTTGAGCTGAATGAATCTAAGGTCAGCCATATTAATCCAAGTTCTGAAGTCTACTGATGGCTCCTGGGAATGTCAGGCAATATAACAAGGAGTCAATGAGCCAGATTCAGGATCCAGATCCAGCAGAAGTGAGCTACCTTCCAGGCAGTGTCAAATACTAAAGAATTGATCACAAACTGAATGAAACCTCCCTCAATTGTATCAAGGCTGTGATCAGATTAGGAAGGAGGTATTTATCGTATTTTCCCCAAAACTGCTTGGCTGCTTTACACAAGATCCCATCATGGAATTGATCACACTGTACTAGATCATATCATGGGAGAATCCAGGCCCAGCTATGCTGACATAAAACTTATTACAAGCCACCCCTTGTCAACTCAGTACTTGCACACATTTCCTTAAATTATACATAACATCCCAACAAAGGCAATGATCATGCACCTAAGGTGACACAACAAATACACATACAATTGAAAGTACACTGACCTCATTCACATCATTTAAAAAATATATATTTGATGTATACATACAATGAGGAAATATTTATAGCTAATTACAATCCTCATTTCTTCAGCTCATTACATAGTCATAGCTGGTATTTAGCACTACCTTTTCCACTGCTCACTCTGTATTTCTGTAAGCTCCTCAGCTGGTCTTTGTTCTTTTTCCTATGAGTGACCCTTCATTCTTGAAGCATCTGGGACATTAGTAGTTATGTCAAAATTGGGTTCCTATAGTTTACCTTTTGCTTTAATCATGAGACATGGTAATATTAAGAAATGATCTAAGGAATCTCAGTACCAGATATATTCTTTATCTCCATTATGCAATACCAATCCACTTTCCTCTTGGTAATCCGGATCAGTCACGCCATTCCATACAGTAACATTCTTCGTTGCCTGTTGATCCAGAGATACGGGGAATCCAAAATGGCCAGGGGGTATTCTTAACTTTTAATTTCATGGAATCAGTGTTGTGTCTTCATGTGGGAGTATTCCTTCTTTTGGAACTAAGACCTCCAGACTCAAAGAGCAGATTGTTCCAGGGAAAGGAAACAAAAATGTGTTGAGTGGGTCATTAGGAGTAATAGTGAGTGGCTCCACTTCCATTTCCACCCCATGGTTCCTGGACTACTGACTCCTGACTGTTGTAGAAACAGCATCTTATATACACTGTACACTGGTTTAGAGCATATAAAGGCTTTTAGAAAACCTTACCTCAACTCTGCAAGATGTTGATACCTACCTGGCACTGTAATTGTGTTTTCGGAAGTCCATACTATTAATCCAGCAGCTTCAAGGTGATGGGGAACATGATACCAGTGGATTCCATGAGCATGGACCCATTGCCGTACTTCATTTGCTATGAAGTGAGTCTCTGGCTGTAGTGAATACCATGATGGTGGATAAGACATTCTGTAAGCTTGCAAATGGTAGTTTTGACAGAAGCATTGCAAGTAGGAAGG
>NW_022111324.1:95892338-95894332 GCF_000313985.2 Echinops telfairi
CACATCCAACTATAAAACTCTGTGGTTCATACAACACTCAGTTCCTGATGGGCAGCTCAGGCCGCATGGTGACTTGGTGGCTCATGGTGAGACATTCAGTCTCCACTAAGGTCTAGTAACAGGCCAAGAGTGTTTTTTCAAAATAGAAGTAGTTATCTGGAAGTGGATGGCACAGCTTTGCTACAAAATTCCAAGGGTCTGCACTAATAGGGGCAGACGCCAAACTGCATCACTATCTCACTGACACCGCAAGCACCACTGGATAAGCTAAATCGTATAGCCCAAGTGACAGACTAGCTTGAATGGCAAATTAAACTTGTTGCAAACCCTTATCTTGTTCTGGACCCCACACAAAACTTGCATCCTTTTTTGAGCCACTTGATAAAAAGGCTGGAGTAGCACACCCAAATGGAGACTGTCTTGCCTCCAAAATCTGAAGAAGTCTACCCGGTGCTATGCTTTTAGTTGTGGAAGGGGCCAGATACAGTAACATATCCTTCACACCTGGAAAGGAGGCATAGCACCAGGTGGACTTCTTTGGATTTTGGAATAAGAATATCTCAACATGCCTCACACCACTGAATAACTAGAAATTTCACTGAGGTGGAAGTCACCTGAGTTGTGGTTGGGTTAATTTCCCACCATCCAGCACACAGATATTTTAACAATAAGTCTAAAGTCATTGATACTTCTTCCTGACTGGGTCCATTCAGCATAAAGGCATCGGTGTAATGGACCAGTGTTATATTTTGTGTAAGCGAAAGGCATCAAAGTCCCTTTGGACTAAATTATGGGATAGTCCTGGAGAGTTGATATAACCCTGAGGGACAGTTGTGAAAGTATATTGTTGCTCTCACCAGCTGAAGGCAGATTGCTTGTTAGGGTCTTTCAAAAGCAGAATTGAGTAAAGGGCATTGGCCTTATCAATAGTAGCATACCAGATGCCAAGAGAAATATAAATTTTGCTCAATCAATGAAACCACATCTGGAACAGCAGCTGAAGCTGGATTCACCACTTGATGAAAGTTTTGATAACTTACTGTCATTCTCAAAGAGCCATCTTATTTTTACACAGGCCAAATGGGAAGGCCTATGGAACCTCACCCACCTCCCCAACCCCCAGCATCCTTCAAGTCCTTGATGGGGGCACAAATCTCTGCAACCCCTCCAAGAACGCAGTATTGGTTTTTTGGTTTACTCTTTTTAGGCAGAGGCAATTCTATTGGTTTCCATAATAACCCTTATTATACATTTCAGGAATTCAGTATTGGGGTTCTGCCAGCTGGCAAGTATCTCTATTCCAATAGTGTATTCTGGAACTGGGAAAGTTACTACCAGATGGGTTCAGGGACCCATATTCCCACTGTGAGATGAACTTGAGCTAAGACTCCATTAATAACTTGACCTTCTTATGCTCCCACCCCGAGTGATAGAATTTCAAAACCTTTTGGGTCTCCTGGAATTAGTGTCAATTTAGATCCAGTGCCCATTAATCTTCCAAAAGTCTGCTTATCTCCTTTCCCCAAATGAACAGTGTCTCTTGTGAAAGGCCATAGATCTCTTAGGGAAAGGCTAGGAGAAAGACTAACAGTACAAACCTTGGGTGGTATAGTGGGATCCTTCCTCAAAGGGACTGGGGGTCTGTAAAATGGCTCAAACCTGGGAATTGATTGAGGATCATGAATCGCCATTGTGGCAATTTGAGTGAGACAGTCATTCACCTGATCTAGACTTTTTCTGCTTGTATAGGTCAAATAAACTTTTAATAGGTTTCCCATCTATTTCACTCCTGGGGACACCTTGCCTTAGTTGCCAATACCATAGGTCCATAGGAGTCAGGTAATTCTGATGACTACTTAACTCTGCTGATCATTAAGTGCTATCCCTTGGTGCCTAAACCCACAGGGCCCAATCAGCCCCATTGCACACAAGGACAATTCCCACTGTCAAACTTGCTGACATAAAATAACAATCACAGGAGACTTCAGAGATTC
>NW_022111324.1:95898319-95899369 GCF_000313985.2 Echinops telfairi
TGCTTCTCTAGAACCACTCTCAGTACCAAATGTGTTAGACTGGGTTTTCTATGGAAGCAAAATCAATGATGCTTGTGTATGTATGTACATAGAAAAAGATTTATATTGAGAAATGGCTCACCAAAGTTGCAAAAGTGGGTAGTTTCGGTGGACTTCAAGTCCATGGGTCAGATGTCTGGGGGTTTCTCCTGACTTGTGTAGCTGCAGGGGCTGATCAACATGTAGCACGATTTCAGGCTGGTGGAGGCAGAGCTGAATGAATCTAAGGTCTGCATCACACTGATGGTTCCTGGGATTGATCGCCAGGATTACAAGAACTAGAAGAGCCAAACGCTGGATCCAGTGAGCTAGTTTCTGCACAGTGTTAATCTATACTGAAGATTGGCGACACCCCAATGAATTATTCCTCAATTATATCCAGATTAAGGAGTTGGTACTCTACCCAAGTCTTCCTGCAACTGCATGGTTAAAAATACCATTGTGGATTTAATCACACTATGTTAGATTATATCGTGAGAGGATCCAGGTCCAGCCAAATTGACATACAAGGGGGTACTCCAAACAGAAACAGAACTTTTAGTCTCAGGTTCTGACTGACCAGGAAAAAGAGTGTCCAGTGGAAACATGCCATGTTTTGAAAGAACAGCTCCGAAGTGACCCAGACTTTTTTACAAGGTCATTACTGGTGACAAGACACAGTGCTACGTTTATGACCCTGAAAGCAAACATCAATCAAGCCAGTGGAAGATGCCATCATCACCTGACCCCAAAAAGCTGGTCAAGTGAAATCAAAGATCAATACATTGCTCATTTGGTTTTTGATGTGAGGAGGATAGTGCATTTAGAGTTCCACCAGGTCAGACTGTTAATTAAGCTAGCTATTTAGAGGTTCTGAATAGATTGCGTAACAGAATGCAATATAAAAAGGCCTGATTTGTGACCGACTGGGGACTGGTTTTGCCACCAGGATAGTGCACCTGCTCACACAGCCATCTCAATGTGCCAGTTTTTGCCAAAGAAACAGCATGCCTCTCTTTCCCCACATGCCTT
>NW_022111324.1:95899851-95904026 GCF_000313985.2 Echinops telfairi
ATAGTAAAAACCCCACTTGAATCACCTTAAAGCTGGGTAAGGACCCATGGTCTCTGAGTGAAGGAGTGCCCTCCTCCTGAGCTGTAGTTCCTGGATCTTCCCCTCCCAATCCTTCCCCCAGTCTTGGATTTAAATGAAGTTAAACTGGCAGAGACCTGAGGGCATTAACCTGCACACATGTTCCATCCCCCCTAGCTTCCTGAATTCCAGTTGAACCACAGCTTGGTGACTGCCATGCTGTCTGAGCTGAGCTGTGGCTTTGGGCCACAAGACTACTAGAAGGCAGCGCTAGCGCACAGAAAGCATGCCTGGCAGTGACTGTGCTGTGGGACCCAAATCAACCTCTTGTACACTTGTGAGCGTTGGAACCAGGAAGGCAGCAGTCTCAGGTAGGTGGGCGTTTCGTGGAGAGCAAGAATTCTATGTGATTCGGGCAAACTCAGACCCATTATCTCTGCCTGTGATTTCAAATGGCACAAACAGACTCTCTTGCCCTTCCCAAGCCCCAAGTCCTGCAGAGATGAGCAAGCTGTAAAGGGTGGCTGCAGGGGAGGGAGCAGCCCCATGGGGCCATCCCAAAGATGAGTCATGGAGCCTGAGAAGCATTTGGTTGCTGATGTTTTGCTTAATGTCGATTTTTGCCTAACGACCTGGTCTTGGGCACCTATTCGTGTTTATGAGTGAGGGTTGGGTGAGGACTGGCATATTTGCTACACTGTTCTCGCTGTCACTGGTTTTTCACTGTTCAACAAAAACCTTACGGACATCTTCCTTGCTCATCACGTTTCTGCACCAGCCAGCCTGTTGGAGCCCAGCCATCGTTCGTGAGTATTTCCAAGAAATCTTTTCTTGATGAAGATTGCCAATTAAATGTCAATAAAATTTACACCAATGTTACTTACTTGTTATTCACATGTTATTTTTCATCTATTATTCATAAACCTTTTAACACTGGAAAGCCTTATCTTTCTAACCACACTTCAGGTTCCACGGACCACGTTTCCTTGTGTCCATAGGACACATGGTATAGTTTTCGGATTTGTCTTCTGGAAATTTTATTGTGTTTTAAGCAAAAGTTTACACAGCAAAGTATACTCCCTTTCAGCAAGTCACATACACACTATTTTGTGACATTACTGATAGTCCCCACATTGTGTCACCATTTCTACCCTACCTTCCCTGTTTCTATCCATCAAGGTTCCTGGATCCTCCATGATTTCTGATAGTTGCTTTTGAGTAGGTATAGAACTTGTGGTCTCATATAGCACCTTCTTCATGGGTGTTATTGTTTATTTTATAAGTCAATTTGTTATTTGACTGAAAGATGACATTAGTGTGCCAGGTGAAAGGGTACCCTACTGTGATAGTCTCCACTCATCTCTATAAGTCCAGCAAACCTGGACTTTTTGTAATAAATATGAGTTTTGTTCTACATTTTTCTCCAACTCTACACAGGATTTTCTGTTGTGTTACTGGTCAAAATGCTCAATAGAGGTAGCTGGGCACTAGCTAGATCTTCTGGTTTTAGGCTAGGAGAGGCTGGGGTTTGCATGGTTTCTTAGTCCTATGGAGAAAACAAAGCAGAATGCATTTTAAGGAGCTCACACTGCAACAGGGTAAAAGACACCTACATACATACACAAGACTCATTTGAGACTAGCTCGATATGCAAAGTATGCTGGGAAACAGAAAACAGAGTGGCCTATTTCGAGGTGGAGGGTGCATAGAAGGTTATCAATTTGGCAATGTCAGAACTTTTTGAGACAAGACTTACAGCATTAGGATTTGGCATTCCTTGTACGAGAACAGGTGATAACAAGCAAAGTAATCCACTAATTAGTATTTTGCTGTGAGCAGGGAAGCATGAGTAAGAAGAGCACTGAGCTGTCCCATATATGTTTTGAGAGGAACCAGAAAGGACCATTGACCAAAAGATGTTTTTCAACTCACTGCCATGGTACCTGAAACTTCACTATTAAGATTTTTTTTTTCATTTTAACAGTTTCATTGACATCATTCACATAAGTTCAATAGTTTAAACATATTGAAAAGAGTTGTACAAACATCACTACACACCATTTTAGAATATTTTCTTCTTTCTTGTGCATATTATTAGCTCCACATTTCTCCCTAACCTCCCTGCCATAACCCAAGAAACTATCCCAGTTACTGTCTCTATAGATTTAACTATCCTTGATTTCATATACAGAAAAATATACAAAAATGAAAACCAAAGAAACAATAACTATAACAAAATAAAACAGAAAAATTTAATTTGGAAAGAAAATATTAGAAACTAGCACAAATTTAAAATGGGCAAGAGGGAGAACAAACAATAAAATGTTAAATTTTAACCTAAGTATAACTTCATTAGTCCAATTTCTTATGCATTCTTTTTGATAGCAAGACTATTCACACTCCTGTCAATGGCCAGAGGGGTTTCACCAGAGGCTTAATCCAAATGGGGTGCTGCACATTGATTTTGAATTTTCACTGACATTCACAGCCTCCTGCAGACTGGGTGCTCAGAATTTAAGCTCCAGTATCATTCCTCTTCCGGTCTTGGATTTTATTCTTTACAGCCCTTAAGATCCCAGAGGTTGGTGTGCTTCTGTGTCGTCTTAGCTGTGGTCCCACTTAGATGGCTACGTGTTTTAAGGCAAGTAAGACCCCAGACACTATTTTTTCTGATAGCCAGATACCATCTCTCTCTTTTTTATTAACACATTTAGTGGTAGCACCCAGTGCTTGCTTCATGAAGAGAAGGTCACCATTAGTATTGAAACATTCCTATAGGGAGAAAGAGGAGGCTTTCTACTCCCATAAGAGTTACTCTGACACATATAGAGGCAGTTCTACTCTGACTTCTAGGGTCCCTAAGAGTTGGAAATGACTCGATGGGGTGTGAGCTTTTTGTTTTGCTTTTAAATAGATAGGTCCATGCTGTTGGTAAGTGCTGGACTGCTAGCCACAAGATCATCTGTTCAAACCCATCAGGGGTTCCTCAGGAGAAAGATGAGGCCGTCTGCTCTGGGAAAGATTCACAAAACCTTTGAAACCCTCTGTAGGTCCACGGAGTTGGAATCGACTCAATGGCAGTGGGTTTGTGACTTTTCACCAGACAAGGAAGAAAGCTTGGTGATATAGTTCCAAAAATCTGATAATGAAAACCATGGCACCACAACAATCCAATCCTCAATCAAGCATGGGTGAATTGCAGAACTAAGCAGGTGTGTGTGTGTGTGTGTGTGTGTGTGTGTGTGTGATGTTGTCATGAGACGGAGATTGACTTGAAGGTAGCTAACAACAATACATCTTCAAGGGTCTCTGGAGTTAAAATATTACAAAGAAAATAGCATTTCTTCTAGGACTGGACTTCTCAACATTTGTGGCCTTTGGGGATCAATAATTATTTGTTGCCATGTATATTATAGGTGTTTAAAAGCATCCCAGGCCTCTACCAGTAACATTTATACCTCTAGTTATGACCATCAAAAATACCTCTGGGTATTGTAAAATGCCCTTTTAGGGGCGGCAAAATCATGATTCCTCATGAGACCCACTTCCCCTGTGATCAGAGAACAGAACTCCTCTCCATGGAACAGATACCCACTTCTACCCACTGTGCAATCAAGGGAGGTGTGTTGGAGCAATGAACAAGCAGGTTGAGATGCCCAGGTAGCCATACCAGCTTTACAGAATTGGCTGTCAATGAGTGACAGGTGTTATGGACAGATGACTCTCACTTCAAGCTGAAATTGAAGAATCAAATCATCTGAGCACAGGAGAGGTCTTGTGAATGAGAACATGCTCAAGTTTACATGAGCATTGAAAAGAGAGGCTAACCTGAATCTTTCCATTTAAATATATCATACAGCATAAAGGGATTTGGTGCTTTATTGATCAACTAAACATCTGTGTTAACCTGGATACATTAGAGAAACAAATACACAGAAACTCATATGTATAAGAGAGAGTTTTATATAAAGGGTAAGTGCACATCAAGAAAAAATCGCAACCCAGTGCTGCCCAAGCCCACAAGTCCACTAACCCACAAAATCCTCCTCCATCTCATAAAACGCACACAATGACGCCAAGTGCAGGAGGAAAGCTGAATCAGTGAGTGTGTAAGCATCTGAGCGCTGGCAGGGGTCTCCACATGGCTACTCCAGCAC
>NW_022111324.1:95905287-95936923 GCF_000313985.2 Echinops telfairi
TTTACAAATAAGGAATCCTACTTCGCGGAATTTCATTTATCACGGTAGGGTCTAGAACCGATTAACCGCGATAAACGAGGGTTCACTGTACATGTGAATACCCAATTTGTAGAAGGCTAGGGAGGACAGTGGGATCCCCAAATCCATCTGCAGAGTATCTAGTCAGATTAAGCCTCTGGCAGACACCCTCTGGCCACACTCGAGGGAGAAGAACAGCTTTGCTATCAGCCAGAGATTAGTGTAAACTTGATTATGGTGGATGCAACTATGGTATGATATGATACCTGGTCAAATGATCACCCTCTGGAATTTTTTCTAAATTTAAATATTTCTCACTTTTTCCGTGATAGAATTTACCTCTAGCTTTTTAAAATGTTGCTGGTGGTCTTTTCTTTCTTACTCTTAAATTTTATTTTTATCTTTATATTATTAATTTTCTTTATGTTTCATTTTTGTTTCTTACTGTTTCTGGTAGATTTTTCAGTGGACTCATAGAGACAATAACTGATGCAATGGCTTATGTGGGACGGGAATGGGGTGGGGAATTGGGGAGCAAATAATGAATGCAGGAGGGGGAGGGAGGGAACACTGAACTAATTGTGATGATGTATATACAACTCTTTTAAAAAGCAACTTAACAATGGAAGTGTAAGTTGTGTGAATTTTATATCAATAAAACATTTTTTTAAGTGGAAGATTGGAGGGTGGAGGCATGTCTGACCTCTGCCTCACAGGACTTAACCTTGGGCAGGTGTGAAATTAGATTCTCCCTCCCCCTTGTGAAGTCAGAGGACACCACCTTCGTGCTAGTCTTGCTGTAAGCCTTTCCTATCAAATGAATCATCGAAATATCTCAATCTAGAGATGACAATATGAACACACATTCTCTCATGATGCTACTGATTGCATTGCCAAATAACTGCCTGCGGGATCCTTGATGATCTGCTGACTCACTCACCTTCCATAAAACAATTTATCCATAAAATATCTTCAACAACAATACGTGTGTGTGTGTGTGCTTCTCAGTGCTCTGAAGAAGTCTTGTGCAGCAGATTTATCCAAAGGCAAAGCATCATTTGCTCTCTTGACTCCTGCTTTCGTGAGCATTGATTATAGATCAAGCAAGACGAAATCCTTGACAACTTCCGTCTTTTCTCCACTTATCACACTGTTCTCATATAAAACTTTAAAAAACTAGATCATACATTCACCTCTTTTAAAAATTAAGATAGTTCAGAAAGCAAAGCAGGAAGCAGTCTATTTTCTACCCCTGCCTCATCCTGCCCGTCCGTGTCATTAACCGCTCAATATAGGTAAATTCCTATTTTGTTCATTCCTTTCCTATTCTTCCAGAATTTCCTTTTGCAAACAGAAGCACATGCAAATACATATGCGTCCTTTCCCATCGGTTGCACAAAGAATGCCTTCCTGTCTCCTCTGTTCCACAGTTGGTTATTTTCATTGTGAGGTATTTCATACATGACCATTTTGTCATTCGTTTCTAAAGTGAAATTGTCTTCCATGAAATGGATATGCCCTGATGTATTATGATTTATTTAAACAGTACTATATTGGTTCACCTTGTGCTGTTGCCAATCATTTTCTACTATAACCAATACTATGATAAATATGCTTGGATATGTGTGATTTCACATGTCATGTGCTTCTACATCTGATCCTCACACCAGTCCTTCGAGATAGAGAAATAATTAGTTGCTCATGTTCAAAACTTGATTCTTAAACACTCTGAAGTTGATAGTATAGCTGGTTTCTGGTTTCAGAAATCAAAACATATGGTGACACTTCATAGATAATACAAGACAAAACTCAAATAGAAAACCAGTCCTAAAAACAGTGTAGTGACCTGAATTATTCTACTTGCTGCGTTGAAGTCTCCCTGTGAAGAAAGTAATACAACTCTTATTTGTTGTCAACACTAAGTCTGATTGTCCCTCTCAGAGTTCCCGTGGTCATTTTAGGAAATGTTTTTTCTATTCTTTGAAAGAATACATCTCTCCATTGTCTCTCAATTCTGCCAGAACTCTTCCTCAACAACATGACTTAGCCTTGTAGCATCAAACACATAGAAGACTAGCATACCAGCACGCTGACTGCTATTCCTGCCAGGCTACCATTCACCTCTATTGTTTTAAGTGAAGTCCTGAATTTCTGGAGAGGGGTTGGGGGTGAGGAGGGTGAGGAGAGGGGGATGTCTTTGTCCCAGAATTGGAGCAAGAGTCTTAAATGGCCAGCACATTAACCTGGTTAAAGTGTTTGCTAACCCTACAAATGGTCATTGAATCGACTAGGCCAGGCATATCGGGCCAGAGGAAGAACTAACTTTTGGCAGTACTACTGGATCTTTCCACCAAACAATTATTGCAGGAAGGCAGTTCACAATGTCAAGGCATATATTACTGAGCAGGGAATACCATGAGAGGCAAAAACAAATACAAGCAGGAAGAAAGGAAAGCCTGGCCCCTCTCCCTCACACGTCCCATCTCGGAGATGTTGGTGGTTGAAAGCTGTTTCAATCATGATAGCTTAAACTGATGACAATGCTCCCCAGAACTGTCCTTCTAATTCTGTTTTATGTGTCCTTGCGTCAGGCAGCCAATGAAGAGACGGAAGGTCATTGCCATGGGGCAGGATATGAGTGAAGGTTGTTCAGCAGAGTTGACTTTCCTAATCAGCACACACTTCACATCAGCCTTCAAAAGTCTTTGTGCTCTGTTGGTCAAGGAGCTTCCTACGAACCAGCGATGGCTATCTATGACACTGGGTCACATGGATCCACAATAAAGAACATGGCTTGCTATTATACATGAATGAATTAACTAATAATCAGCAAACAATAACTGAATTTGATAGATAAAGCCCAACTCAAAATATATAATAAATGATCCATTTTCATAACAACTCAATTTATTACATAATATTCATACTTTCGAGATCCAGTTATACCTGAGGTTATTATAAGCTAGCGAAGGAGCCCTGGTTATCTAGTGGTGAAGTGTTGGTCTGAGATCCACATGATTAGCAGTCAAAACCAGCAGCAGCTCCACATGAGAAAGGCTGGGCTTTCTACTCCTGTAAACGGTTACAGTCTTGGAAACTCATGAGGGGTTGCCATGAGTCAGCATCGACTGGATGGCAGTGAGTTTGGTTTTTTGGTGTTTTAATCTATTATTACTTTGTTTTTCACTAGCCACATATTTAAACCAATAAACTCTTCTGTGCCTTGGCATATATCACATCTAGAAGATTTAAGCCAGCTAAGGAATAGAGGGTAAATTGGACTAGACATTTGAGTCAATTTCTATTAAAATGACTTCTAAATTAATTCTCATTAAATCTTTGAGCATAAACCAACTGTCAAGTCCACTTCAATTCATGGTGACTCCATGTGTGTCATAGTAGAATTATGCTTCATAAGGTTTCAATGGCCGATTTTTCATAGTGGGTCACCATGCCTTTCTTCCAAGGGGACCCTAGATGGACTTAAGTATCCAAATTCTCAGTCAGCAATGTATTAACCACTCAGGGATTCCATAATATATGTATTATCAATGTTGCCACTGCCTATTTTACATGAGACATAGGAAATCAAATAATTTGAGACATAGAAATTAAATACTTAATTCAAAATCATGGAGGATCCAGGCCCAGCAAAATGCAAGCAAGCTTTTCTACAGGCTCCACTTGTATAGGAAGGAAGCCACATCTCCAAGGAAACATCCCTTCAAGTGCATTGGAACTTTCAGCCCGACTACAGGGGTTGAATTCCACCCTAATCTTTCAATATACTGGCAGATCCGAGTCATTGGTCCAGTCACATCATGGGGATTATTAGGCTCTAAGTGTCCAACTATTGAGAATCTTGGGAGAGCAGGTGACACAAAAACTATCACAATTTTTCAATATAAACAAAGAATCTGAAAAATATTATGATTGGTTATTGGGGGAAAGATATAAATCCTCCATTTCACATTCCAATCTTCAATTATTATCAATGCATCTTAATTGCATGTTTGACCAATTGCAGAATGAAGAAGTTGTTAGAATTCTTCAACACCATCTCTTATGGGTAAGGGGCTCAGGTCATCTCACAGTTCACACTTTGAGCTGCTAACCACAAGATCAGACACAGCCTCAGAAACCCACAGAGGCAGCTCTACTCTGTCCTGTAAGGTCACGATGAGTCAGAAGCAATCAACCACACCGAGTTTGGTTTTGATTTAACTTTAATGATTACTGCATACATTTAAATAATAGTATTAACTGGATTTCATTTTTATGTTTATATATTATCCCAACACTGCGAAAGTTGGAAACAAAGAGGAAAAGGTGGCCTTGGTGATAGAAATGAAGGTGGAGCTTGCACGACAGAAAATTTGCAACTTCTTTATTGCAAATACTTTTATCCAACAACATAAATGGAAACTTCACTGGATGAAATACAGAAGAATCAAATTACCTACATCTATGGAAAGAGACAATGGAGAAGCTCAATATCAGCAGCCAAAAGAAGGCCCAAGGCCAACTTTCAACAGACCATCAATTGCTCATATGCAAGTTCAGATTGAAGTTGAGGAAAATCAAAACAATTTCAAGAGGGCCAAAATACGAACTTGAGTATATTGAGTTTGAAGTAGGCCAAAGAATAGACTTAACTCACTGAGCAATTATGACAGAAGACTTGACAAACTGTGTGATGACATCAAGAACATCATATATGAAGAAAGCAAAAGGTCATTAGAAAGACAGGACAAACAGAGAGATCAAAGTAGTTGTTAGGAGAGACTCTGAAATTTGCTCCCAATCATAGAGTAGCTAAAGTAAATGGAAGAAATGATGAAGTAAAATTGATGGCCAGAAAATTTGAAAGGGTAACTCAAGAAGAAATAGAAAAGTACTGAATGTAATTCAAATATGCAAAGACCTGAAGCGACAAAACCAAAAAAGGAATAGCATGTTCATCATATATCAAGCTGACAAAGAAAAAAAGTCAAGCCTTCACTTGCTAAATGGAACGACTGATTCTGTAAAATAATGAGTGGTGCAGGAAGCATCAAAAGAAGCTGGAAAAAGAATACAGAGTCACTCTACCCAAAAGAACTAGGCAGTGTTCAGCCATCCCACGAGGTAGCATATGACCAAGAACTGGTGGTCCTACAGAAAGAAGGCCACGCTGCACCGAAGGCATGAATGGAAAGCAAAGTTCCTGGAACTGGGCTCCTTGCCGAAGGTAAGGAGGACTTGAAGCACTTGCTGATGAAGATCAATGGCTGCAGCCTGTAGTGCGGATTTCAACTCCATGTACAAAAAAACCCAATTCTCACAACTGGATCAATAGACATCATCATGATAAGGGGAAAAAAGATTGAAATTGTCAAGGATTTCATCTTGCTTGAATCCACAATCAATGCTCATGGAAGCAGCAGTCAGGAAACTAAACGATAAAATGCAGTGGTTCTCAACCTGTGGGTCAACCCCCTTTGGGGGTTGAACGACCCTTTCGCAGAGGTAACCTAAGACAATGGGAAAACATATTTGGAATTAGAAATAAATATGTCACAATATATAATTACGTATTGTTTTTGTGATTAATCACTATGCTTTAATTATGTTCAATTTGTAACATTGAAAATACATCCTGCATATCAGATATTTACATGATGATTCATAACAGTAGCAAAATCACAGTTATGAAATAGCAACGAAAATAATTTTATGGTTGGGGGATCACCACAACATGAGAACTGTATTAAAGGATCGCAGCCTTAGGAAGGTTGCGAACCACTGAATGTGTTGGAAAAGTCTGTTGCACAGGGGAGATTTAAGGTGTTGAAGAGCAAGGATGTCACTCTGAGGTATCTCAAATGCATGTAAAGCTGGATACTGAATAAGGAAGGTTGAAGAAGAATCAGGACATTTAAATGATGAAGTGGGTAAAGAACATCAGGTACCATGGATTGTCAAAAGAACAAACAAATCTGTCTTGGAAGAAGTACAACCAGAAGACTCCTTAGAAGAAAGGATGGCAAAACTTTTCATGTATCTTGGACATGGTATCAGGGGAAACCAATCTCAGCCAAAGGATAGCACGCTTGGTAAAGGAGAACTCACAGCAGAAGACAAAATAGATGGCTAGAATCTCCCACAAATAAAACATTACATGCATCAAAGGACTTCATCAAAGGAGTAAAAAAAAGAACACAGAGAGGAGGAAATTTTCTTTCTCAATAATATATCAGACCAAAGACTAATCTCAAAAACCTATAGAAAACTACAACACCCCCAACAAGAAAAAAGATGAATGATCCAATTTTAAAATGGGCAGAGGACATGAACAGAGGATTCAGGAAACACATGAAGCCAGCCCACAAACAGGAAGACATGCTCATGATTGCTAGCCAGTCAGAAATGCAAATCAGAATAAGGATGAGAGACCACCTCATGCAGCATTGATAGCAAAGTTAAAAACAGAGAATCAGCAGTGCTGCAGAGGGTACAGAGACCGTGGAACCTCATACACTGCTAGCAGGGCTGTAAAACTGTAGAACAATTTTTGAAAGAGGTACGGTAACTTCCTCAAACAACCGAGCCGAGAACTATCATGTGGCCCAGTAGTCCCTCTACTAAGAATAAACTCTAAAGAATTAAGGAGCCAAGATGAGCAGATACATGCATAGGTGTGTGCGTCACAGTACTATTTACAATAGCAACGAGATGGAGACAACCCAAGTGCCCACCAGAAAAAGGATGCATAAATAAACGTCAGTACGTACACAGAATAGAGTAGTACGCATCCATGAAGAACAGTGAAGGAACGTGTGACAATTCATGATAAGGATGGATTTGGAGGACGTTCTGCTCAATGAAGTTGTCGATCACAAAAGGGAAAATGCTATGTGAGACCACTGTTATAATGGGAAACATTTTTGAATAGATTTTCATACCAAAAGAAACAGACATTGATGGCTGCCAGGGTGGGAGGGGCAAAGAGAACAAAAGAAGTCGAGAAAGTGAACGTGGGTGAGGGGAAGATAATATCTATAAGAGGGGCAGAGAAAACAAACGTGGGCTGAGTGGGAAGGGCTGGGCAAGATATTAGAATGTTTAACACGTTGTTGAAGTTGTTGACTACAAAAATGATGCTCTGCCCTGTAAACCCCGACCTAATTCCCATTTTAAAGTGTAGAAGAAAGAAACAATGAAAAAAGTTGTTACAGAGAAAGTTTCAGACAAAGAAGTCAAAAGAAATTCAGATCACAGTAATATAAAATAAAAATGACCTTATGAAAAATAATACTGAACTCGTCTTGATACAACTGAATTATTGAGTTGTATGACATGTGGGTGATGTGCCAGTAAAAGTGCTCATAAGAGAAGACAGGCAATACTGAAGATAGTGATAATAAAATTGTAAAAACATAATTGGCTAGGAAAATATAATAATTATATCTAAACACATTCAGGAAAACCTTCAAACGCTGGAATTCGTGGAAGGTGGAAACCTATCAGTGAAGCAAACTCAAATATTTCCCACTAAACAGACACGGAAACCTGGTGAGGACACGCTGGCAAAGGTTAAAAACGTATGATGCACAAACAAGTAACCGCCTTTGAGCCCCAGCTGGCACGGGTCTCATGGTGGCTATATAGACAGAGAGAGAGAGAGAAATGGTTACATACTTGGCTCTTAATTGTAGTTTGGCAGTTTGAATCCATACACACAGACCTATGTACTGAAACAAGTGTATTTATTTTTACATATAAAATATTCATGTATATATTTGTGAATAGGATATCCACATGTAGGCCAAACTTGTTCAAACCACCAGAAATGAGTATGTCCACATCATGCGGGAAGTATTTTCCCATCTTTTTCTTTATAGATCAAACAGTATGGATGTGGAAGCACCTCCTAAGGCTACAATGGACAACCATACTTCTGGAAATCTGAAA
This sequence comes from Echinops telfairi, assembly GCF_000313985.2. Classification (NCBI taxonomy): domain Eukaryota; kingdom Metazoa; phylum Chordata; class Mammalia; order Afrosoricida; family Tenrecidae; genus Echinops; species Echinops telfairi. Next base: position 95,913,259 of record NW_022111324.1, read on the forward strand.
GAGTAAAGAGGAAGTTATTTTGTTACCCATATTTGTTTGAATAACTTGTGGTTTTTAATGCACTTTATGCTCTTTAAAGTTAAGAGCATTTTATTTTCTATCCTTGGGAACATGATTTGGGGAAATGGAATATCTTCAAAACTCTTAAATGTTTTCTGAGCATCCATGGGATTTTCCTGAGTCCAAATTGACTCAATGGCAACTAACAACAGCCATCAATAATCAACAGGAACTGAGGCTGAACTATTCTGACCTTATTTTCCGGTAGACTCTAGATGAATTGGAATCAACTCAATGGCTGTGAGTTTTGAATTTTAATAAATCACTTTTATTTTCTACTCTTCTCCCCAAGTTTTTATTTTTATATACATGTTTCCAAAATTTCATGAAAATCATTTCCATATATTTATGTAGATATGATTCAATTAGAGAGATACATATCTAATCATGATGCATGTAGATCTAGTTATAGTGGGCTACACACTGGATTTGCCAACAAGGTCAACAGTTTGAAACTACCAGCCACTCTACTGGAGAAAAATGAGGCTGCCTGCTCCTGTGCAGATTTACAGCCTCAAAAACCCTAACCTGTAGGGTCATTCTACATCAGACTTGACTCTATCGCACAGAGTCTGAGATAGAGAATACATAAAATATTTATTTGTTATTCCCTTTTCCCGCTACTGTAACTTCCATTTGGACCATCAGTGACAGTGGCAACTAATAATTTCAAGAATTTGATAATCGATTGATTCCCTCTCCTGTCACTTTACTTGGAATGTCATTTGTTAACTAAGCATCACAACCACAAACACAGTTTGGAAATCATGGGGGACAAACAAATACAACAAATAAATTATTCATCATAAACCAGTGTAGAAAATATGTGGATGGCACAGGCATAGGAGGCTTCACGGTGTTCATGGTATGACAACCAGAACCCAAAGCCAGACTCCTTGCTGTGGACGTGGGCTCCTAGCTGAGGGCTGCTCCATCACTCTTGCAGTGAGCTTGACCAAGGGCGATGACCACGCTTTCCTTTCCCGGCGCAGAACTCACATGCGTGTTTCAAGTGCCAACTTGAGTAATTGAGCACAAACTATTTGTGCCTTGCAGGGACATTGGTGGTGGAAGATACCAAAGTTGTGCTTGATAATAGTTTGTCAAAATAGGAACCCTACAAGATGCATCAACAAGAGTGTTCTTACATGTTTTAATCTTTTCTGTTTATTCGCTTTTGCTTAGACTTTTATGTTCTAAATATGTCCTGACATCTTGGTAGTTGTGGTACATCTAGTTAAAATGTGTTGCCCAGGAGAATCCCTCCATGGCATATTTATATACATTTCTGTCTCGTTGCCATGGAGATGATTCTGACTCCTAGCGACTCTACCAGAAAGAAGAACTGGAGCTGTGGATGTCCAAGGCTGTGCATCTTTATCTGGAGCATTTTTCTCCCTCATCTTTCTTCCTTGGAACAGTTTCCAACAGTCGACCTTGCACTAAGAAGCAACTCAAAATATCTTCAGCTGGAGCTGCTGACTGGAGTCTACCGTCTTTCAACCCTCCCTGGTCTTCCATCTCCTTGGGAGGTTGTGAGTGGCCAACTTCAAAAGGGATTTAGAATGCAAGTTACTATCAAAAGCCCAGCCCAGCCCTGTGAAGTCTGTAAGGGGGTGGACAAAGTCATGAGGAATCTCCTGGAGGTAGAAAAGCCACCAGACGACTCTTCTCCTAGCGCTCACTTCCGTCGAGAAAGAAAAACAACCCGCTCATTGTCCCTGTTGAAATGTGAATCTAATCAAGGACTTCATATTCATAGTGCTTTGACAGGAAGAGCAACACCAGGAAGTTTTTCTAACTGGGGAAAAATGAGAAGGAAAATAAAGCAGAGAACTGCACAAATGTGAGATTGCCCAGGATGACTCATCCGGCAGGCATGTCGAGAATGCCTGGCTCTTTATCAGAGGGCTGGTGGGGTGTCAGACAGGGGGCCGGCCTCTCCTTCTGCCCCAGCATGGAATCACAGTTCTACACCGCCCCGTAGGGTGGCTTTGAGCCTTCATGGACTGGACACCAGAGTCACTTGAAGATCAAGCCTATGTGTCGCTAGGGGACTGTGGGGTTTCAGTTGGGCTTTCTTTACACTGTTGGTTGACTTGTGGAAGTAGCCAATTCAAAGGAACCTTTTTCTCTTTACCCTGTAATGAAACGCGGCGCTTAGCTGCCCTGGTTGAGCTTACATTTCTGGAATAAAGACACATGGGAGGGAGTGTAATTCAGTTTATATATGTATAATTAAAGATGACAGAGACACATACCACTTGTCTTGTGCCGCCGCCCCCCCCCCCACTCCCTCACCCCACCCCGCCACCAAACTCATTAATCAGGTACTGCCTTCTTATGAAGGAGCCCTGGTGATACTGTGGGTTAAGCATTGGGCTGCTGAATGCATGGCCAGCGGTTCAAACCCACCAGCCATTCTATAGGAGAAAGATGAGGCTGTCCGCTCCCCTAAAGATTTGTAGTCTCAGAAATCACTAAGCGTTGGAATCCGCTCGATGTCAGTGGTTTGGTTTTGGGTTTGTCCTTCTCATGATTCCTTTTCAATACGTAACACAATTTAACTTTTGTGTCATTTGGTTGATTTAAAATGTAAATGTCTTATTAGCCAAACTAGCTATACCCTCATTGGGAGCGATGGTTCCTAAAGTTTCTATGTTGATTTTGGAATTCAAATGCATTCTGAATTACAAGTGACTAAAGTCAATTTTTTCAAGACAAATGAATACCATAGGCTAAAGAAACATCAGAATGGTGCACTTCCCCCAGGCTCACCTTGTAGATCAGCAGCACAGTTGTTGGTCCATAGGTGGTCATCATGGTCCTGCTGGTCACAGCAAATAGCTGGACCCTGATGTGCAAATGCGTTTCATTCCTCTCTCAGAAGGTTTTGCCTTTTCATTAGATTACCAATACTGATCTCAAATTATCTTATTGGGTCTTATCGTATTTGAAAATGTGTCTAGAGTATAATGGCAATGAATCAAAACACTCACTGAAAGCCTATAATCATGGTCTATTTTTCAGAAATTAGTAAATGTTATAAAATCAACAAAGAGAAAGATTATCTCCTTCCCCAAACTGGGAATCTCTGTGATGAGCTGATCAGAGATACACCTTGTTTGGAAATGGTTCAGTTACACAAACAAGGGTTGCATACACACTCCTGCACGTGGGATGCTGACCAGCATAGGAAACTGTAGTGGTGCCCACTCACAGATGACATGGGCCATGACACATGTTCAAGGCAGTCTTACTAATTTAACTCTCTTTACCACGAGAACAGTGCGCCTAAAAAGCATGGAACCACATTTGAATTTAGCACCCTAAAAGGTATTTCTCAAAGTCTGCTCCTTGGTACACTTTTTTTTTTCACAAGAAATCATTAAAAATTCAGTAAAATCAATAGTCCTATGATTAAGTAGGAAACATTAAGTAGGATGCTACAAACTGTTAAATGTGCTGGTTGTTGACTGCAACACTAGAATCTGCCCAGAGACACCTTGGCAGAAAGGCCTGGCAATCTACTGCTCAAAAGACATTCATGGAGCATCTGGGGAGCACAGCTTTACTCTGACACATGAAGTTGCCAAGAGTCGAAACAACTTGCTGGCAGCTAACTGCTAACCAATAGTCGAATGTAGCAAGTTTCGAAAGGTGTGGGTATTATATCAATCACTTGAATAACCCCTAATGCACATAATTACAAGATTCATTTGATTTAGTTCATTACTTCCCCAAATAACGTGGCCCAGGTCCCACCCATATTTGTTTTTAATGCTCTCTCAACATTTTAAAGGGAACTGGTGTCCCAAGGAACACAGTTTGGGTAAACCTCCCTCAGGAATTTGTTCTTCAATTCAGTGGGATTTTGTTTGTTTCATGTACACGTGCAAAAAAAAGTTAGCTAAGAAAGATTACACCTAATCTCTGTAATGAGAAGTCTACACAGCTCACTGTCAATGTGTGCATTACAACATGATCTGTAAACTGTGTCATAAAGGAATCATTTTGACATCTTATTTTTAATCTTTTACATTTTTCTTTCTCCACTCACTGTTCTTACACATGGATTTTTTTCTTTCATATTTATTTCTTGAATCTTGGCCCTTGTTACTAAAGGTAGCGATATAGTTAGTTTATTGTGTCAATCTGGCTGATAAACACATGTGGGGTTAATTGAAGGGCAGAGGGATAAATGGCTTGGTGAGCCTTGCCTTTCGAGTTCTCCCATCCGTTGCTTTCTGATGGTCGGACCTGGGTGCTGCTGCCTTAGCCAGTTCCCTGCTTCAGCTGGCAAGGCTCACTTCCTGCAAGACATCCCCAAGGAGAAGCCACAAGGACATACCCTGATGCAGCCCTGGGTGCTGGAGCAGCCGTGTGGAGGCCCCTGCCAGTGTTGAGATGCTTACACATTCACTGACTCGGCTTTTCTCCTGAAGTCAGCATCATGCATGTGTTTTGTGAGATGGAGAAGGACTTTGTGGATTGGTGTTGGACATATGGGTTAATGTTGGACTTGTGGACTTGGGCAGCACTGGGTTGGGATGTTTTTCTTGATGTGCACTTAACCTTTCTATAAAAATCTCTCTTATACATGAGTTTCTATGGATTTGTTTCTCTAAAGTACCCAGACTAACACATTATGGTACCTTGGGAATGGGGTACTGGAGAAACAAATCATAAGATGGAGAGTAGATGTTTGTTTGACCTCTCCCTCATGTAGTTTTTCTTCTTTGTCTAGCCAGAGGTCAGATAAAGCCACACTATTTACTAGGTTGTTTTCTGGGGGAAATATGAGAAGCACGAAAATAGAAAATTTGTAAGCCCACTTGCTTTCATCCATTAAAATTTGATCTTTAGATGGGTTTAGGACATGCCTGCAAAGAAAGCTTTGAAAAGATATGTCCCTCCCAGTGCTTTGGACTTCTCAGGAACCAGTAGTCTTTGTCAGAAGCTGGAAAAAATCTGGAACCATGAAGAAAACTCCTCTCTGGGACTGAATGTTAAAGGGAGCCTGTGAGCAGGCTGAAATGCTTGCTAGGTGACCACCTGGATCCACGTGTTGAGTGGAAGTGGGAGAAATGCAGCAATAAAGAGATGGGTTGAGTTTGGCCACTGACACCTGTGGACTTGGTTTACAGGAAAAGAGAAAATGAGAGCGGGTTGACTGGTTAAAGTTCATGACCTAGCCCGAGGGGGCTAGGCTTGTGGAGTATTGGTGAGAGCCTATGGTCTAAAGGTAAAGCAACCAATGGGCACCCTGTGGAGGCTGAGTGAGGCAGCCCACATTGAGTTGACCAGGAACTGACTAGATGGAAATTTTTGAGCCTATGAACTGGTGCATATTGTTGCTGGCTTTATGGATGGCCTGTCCGGATTTGACTTTGCTTATGGATACAGACTTCACAAGGTTCGACCTGGAGTGAAGATTCTTCATGCCAAAAAATACGATTGTCTCCTCAGAACACTGGGTTGATGTAAGTGGACAGTATATAAATTGGATACCCAAAATTGGGGGGGATAAAGGCACACAGTGGTTGGCTTACAAACTTTCATAGGTGGAGCAACATAGTACAGGATTATAGGCTTAAGGTGTAGGTGTTACTTAATTGCAATCATGAGGCTGAAGAATTATGTACAGGTGCCAAGGTAGAAAGGTTATTACTAGTTCCACTACTAACTGCAGGAAGGGCTTCTTGCTAAAGATCTTTGTCTTTTCAACCTGGTCATTCTTGACCTGTGTTCTTTCTGCAAGATCAATATTCTAAGATGTTTGGGAAAAGAGAAGAAATAGGGGGGAAATTACCTACCCTTCTTAAAGTCCCTTTCTTTATCCCCCAGAATATTTCTGTGATCCTTAGCAACCTTTCTTCAAATCCCCTTAGGTCATAAAGATGCTCAAGTCTCCCCTATGCTAAGTCAAATGAACTGTCCCCTATGCTAAGTCAAATGAACTCTCCCCCATGCTAAGTCAAATGAACTGTCCCCTATGCTAAGTCAAATGAACTCTCCCCCATGCTAAGTCAAATGAACTCCTCTCTGCTTGGTGATCACATTACTCCTTTCTTTCAATTCTCAGCCAAAGTCTGGGAAAAAGAGCATTTTTATTCTTTGTTTGCACCTCCAATTCACCTTCAGAGCCCGCTACCTGGTTTAGGCCTCCTTTTCCCCAGCCCATGCTGCTGATACTATTCTAACGCACCAATGACCATCATGTGCTATCATCCTGCTTGCTCTTTGTGCTGTAGTGGACCCATGGACCAGGACCATCTTGAATTCTCTTCTCGCCTAGCTTTCGTAGCACTGTAGTTTCCCGGTGATTGCCCTCTTGGTTACTTCATAAGCAGCTGGCTTTGTTCATCCACCCTTCATTTTGGTATTCTTTCAGGTCGCTCCGATAGACTGTTCTTTTCACTCTTCTTGGCCTTTCTGCGTTAATCGGTTCCATTTTCAAATCTGTGGCCTCCATTTGGTGGCTGATCATTTGCCATTGCTCATCTCCTGTGCGGACCTGTCTTCTCTCCCTCGCACTCAATCATCAGGTGTCTCCTGAACACCTCTATCTGGATGTTCTACAGAAGCCCCAACTCAACCTACTCAACGTGGAGCTCCTCCCTCCTTCCCCACAAACACTTACCCTGCCAGCCGCCGTCTTCCGTAAAATCAGAGGCAACACCATAGTCTTGTCTTCTCCCTTCTGGCACTCAGTCTCTTTTGTCTTTTCTCCCCTTCCCTTCCTGTCCTGTCCCTTCTCGTCTCCCTATGTTCTCTCACTTTCAACATGTTTGAACAGTTGGACCCTTTCAACTCTTCCACATCACCAAGCAGCATAGCCTTAAACTTGTTCCACACACACAAATTTACTGTCCAAACACTTGGTAAAGTCACCTACCTAACACACAACTCTGGCTTTATTGCTGTTCTGCTTAATGACCATCAGCTCAGGTCTAATGGCAAGTCACTGTATATTGTAGCATTTTTTATTTAGGGGATTCGTGAACTCTTCATTTCTTCAATTATTTATGTCTAAGAGGCTGTATTCTCTTCATATACCTCTACAAAAACAGCTCAGCAACATTGAACAGATTCAAAACCAGATGTGAAGCTCCAACGGTCTCTGCTAACCCACATATCAAAGAGAATTGCATGAAATTTAAAGAATGCCATCTTCTCTCTAAATTTGTACCTTTTAAAATTTTTTAAAAAATTGGTTTTCATATAAATAGCACTTCTGTTAACATGCAATTATGTTATTTAAAATTATGTTATTTTGAAATTTTCTAAGTTTTAATTTATAAGATATGAAATATTGATAAAGAAGGCTCACATAATACAATACTCTTTGGGGACCTCAATAATTTTTACTGAAAGATCATTTTAAGGTAAAAGTTTGTGAGAATTGATCTAAAAGGATAAAGTGTGATCTCAGAATGCATGTATTCACTCATCTCTTTAATTCATTTATTCACTGATGATTGATTGAACAGCACATACCACACGGTAGTCTTGTATAGGTGACCTGCATCTGAACCATTTCTGGAATCACCTCTTTGATAAAAAGATTCCTTGAATCTGTGTCAGGTTTAGAGCTTCTGTTCCTGTCCTCCTAGTCTACTGAAATTGTTTGGCTTTGTACAACTCTTCTAAAGCATTGTCACTCCTGAGGAAGATACTCTATTTCATCCATGGCTGTATTCTCAGACCCTAGCTCTGTGCTTCAAGATAATCAACAGACTCTTCACATGTCACAGGCAGGTCTATGGCTGGTTCCCAAATAGCTTTCAGTCTCCATGAATGGATTTCTACCTACTGCTCCTAAAGCTGGATCAGATTCACATTTTCTTAACTCACAAACCAACCATGTAATGCATTATCCATCCATCCATCCATCCATCCATCCATCCATCCATCCATCCATCCATCCAACAAATAGCTACTAAGTACCTGCCGAGTTTCAGGCACTGAAACAGATGGTGTTTATAATAGAGATACAAAGGGGCCAGGTTCTTTTCCCATTTGGATGTAATTGTCTATAGGAACAACTCTGTATTGCACAAATAAATATACAACTACATGCCTATTTTCAAATGTTCATACTTGGTATTAGACAAGTAACAGGGTGCTATCAGAGTTTAAAGAATACAGCTCTTCCTTATCGAGTGCAGAACATCAGAGAAGGATTCTCTCAGAAGGTGATATTTAAGCTGAAACTGCAAGAATGGAAAGGAATGGGCAGATATAGAGCAAATGAAAGAAAAGCAGGTGTTAAAATCTTGATGCAGTAAAGGCCTTGATGTGTTTGTGGAGCTCAAAGATGATCAGTCTGACTGCGATGGGCGGGGGGCTGGGGAGGCAGGAGGTACAGCATAGCCTGACAATGTTGAAGAAAGGCACATTGGGCCTTCTGAGTAAAGTGACAGTCATTTATCATCCAAACTAGGGCATTTTGAGTAGACAAAGGGCTATTTTGATACATCCATCTGTCCTTAGCAAACCGGGACAGATGGGCACACTGCACATAAGCCACAATATTGTTAGGGTTTTATGTTGTGTGCAATAGGACACTATCATGAAAGAAAAGTAAAAGAATAAAATTTAAAATAGGAAGAGTCATTTAGAAAGCTGGTACGACATAAAGGCTATAGTGGCTAAGAGCAGAGTGGAAAAGAAAGAGAAATAATATCTATTTTAGAAAGAAAGTCAAGGTTTGTGGTAAACTGCGAATGAGAGTTGGAGGTAATGGTAGGGGTTCAGAATAACTCTAAGGCTTCTACCTGAGCAACTAGCCAGAGGTGGAGTGTCTTTAGTGGGTGGGCTCCTTGGTATTGAGTATTCTCAAAATTGAGGGAAGGGCACTAGAATCAAGAATTTAGTAACTTGGGATATTTTGTTTGCAATGCAATGCCAAGTGGAAAAGCACATTGGTTTTTGTCTATACAAATCTGAGCTTAGACTTATTGATTGACCAGAAATATTAACAGGGCAGCCGTCATCATATAGATACTATGTAAGAAAAGTTAAATTCAACTGTGTTCTTTTGCCCTTGTTCTATTTGTAAAAGCTGATATAGTCCTTACCAAGTATCCTGTGTATTGTGGACATCACAAGAAGAAAAGAGTGGTTAGAACTGACTGCCAACATGACCTGTGGAAAGCTTTATTTCTATTACAGGGCAATTTCAATGACTGGCTCTAATCAGTGTCATGACAGATTGATCTTTCAGCCTTTCCTAGGTATAATTGGTAGAGATCCAGAGTTATTTTATCTTGAATACAGAGGGCAAAATTAAATTATTGTCCTGTTTTGAAAGTATATGAGTGAGAAGTTATTATTTTATATTAACCCCATGGTGAACGTGCTCATAAAATTTAGGAATTTGTTAGATTGGGGACTTATTATTTCATGGTATTTAGTGTGTAAGGTTGGATTTGGTAGACCAAATTTTCTTGAACAGAGAAGTTCTCTGTTTTGTTTTAAATTTAATATACTTATTTTTCTCTGTGGCAAACAGCCTACCAGCCTATCAAGTCACCATTCTTTTATTAATTATGGGTGGGTCCCATTCCACTTTTAAACGTGAAGCTAAAACTGAAATGCTTTGGTAATTAATCATTCTACATCCAAGTTCATGACAGAACTCATGACTTTGGAATTCTCTGACTGTAGTAGCAATTCCATTAATTTTGAAGAGTATTCAACTTAATCTCCCGAAGGCTTATCATCTCTTCAATCAGGGCATGCAACACATAAATAAAAATAAAGACCATGATTTACTAATTGAGACCTATCCCTGATCTAGTGCCACTGTTAAACAAGGGCAGAAGGCAAGCATGCTAGAAGAAACACGTTGGAGTACATATTTGACACGCCATGACTGGGTGTTACTAGAAATGGGAATCTTAAACTCATGATAAATTACAAAGTGTTTCTCTACCTCTTGAAGGTTGTAGAGGATCACTATTCCTGAAAAGTATACAGGTGTCTGTGTGCACGTGTGCATGGTGAACGGAAAGGACCCATATCAAGCTACTGGCAACACGTTCCCCTGGCGAGAGCAATGAGAATGGAGGAGAGGTCACTTTTATTCCATGTATGTCTATAATGTTTGGACCGTTCCCAGTGTGAGTATAGTCACATTTCTTGTATAATTTTAAAAGAAAGAGAATGGCAAGTAAATGAACTTTTATTTAAAATGAAGGAATAATACTCAGCAATGAAGAGAAATGAAGTGCTGATCCATACTTCGACTCGGACGAACCTAGAAAGCATTATGCTGAGTGAAGTAAGTCACGTATAATAGAAAAACTACGGTATGATTGTGCTTTTATTACATAGGTAAGTGGCTACAGACAAAAGCCTCTTCGTAGTTACAAGGGACGGGAGGGAGCAGGGGAGGAGAAGTCACCGCTTAGGGAGCGCTCAGCCTCCGTTGATGGTGGTAGCGTATTTCAGGACGATATTGCGGTGACACTTGCACAATATGGTGAACAGAGTCTCGCTGAAATGTACATGCAAAGATTGTTGAATTGGCCAAAGTTTTATTTTCTAAATATGAGAAGAAATATGGGGGAAATATTTAAGCTTGCTTTGTTAATTGACTAACGCTCTGGGAAATGAATGTAAAGAGCAGGACTTCTTTTCAGGGAACTATTTGAACTTCCAAACGCGCACGCACAGCCATCGAGTCGATTCCAACTCGTGGCGACCATGGAAGACAGAGGAGAACTGTCTTGGGGGTCCTCAAGACTCTAACTCTTTGTAAGAGTAATCTGATCAACCCAGAGGTGTCTCAGAAGAAAGTACACCCCAAACTCGGCCTTATCTTGAACTTTAGTAAAGTCAAATGTTTCCAATAGCAACCAGCTGGTTATAAACAAATAGAGAGATCCACTAGACCAGTGACTCTCCTCAGACTTACACACTCCCTGCTCTACTCCTGCCTGCCATGGTATCCTTCCCAGGACCCCTCCAGCTGATGAGTCAATGCCAATGTTATGCTGGTCTCTGCTTCAGGTGCTTGCTGTTTCCCTATTAAGAAGGATGGCCACGACTCTCACCTTTTTTTTTTCTCTGTAAGTTCAACTTAAAAATACATTTGCATTTGCTGCCCTCGGTTTCCCTGGAGCGTGGTCTTCATAGTCTTCCTGATTCGTTTCTCTTTCCCTAATACACAGCTCTCAAGAGAGGGAATAGCCACACGCAGCTCCTCTCAGGGAAACAGAACCTCCACTCTCTAGGAAGGGTTTCTCTATTATTAGATATGACCCTGCGTAGTACAAATGTGTACAGCTTGACTGCTAAACCAAGATGTGTGAGGTTCAAATCCACACAGAGGTGCCTCAGAAGAAAGGCCTGGCTATCTACACCCCCAAAGGCAGCCATTGATAACCCGATCACCGTTCTATGAGCAAGGGATTGCCATAGGCCAGCAATGACTCTGGACAGCTGCTTTGGTGTACATCACCCTGCCCTCCAACAAGTGTAGCAAAATAGCACAGAGGAATACTTGAGAACACCCCCCCCCCCCAAAGTTTAAGATGTTCTTGTTACCATGAATGCAGTGACAATCGGATGAACTATGTTAGGGGGATGGGATGGAAATGTGTTTCCTTCCTGACAGAGCAATACCATTATTTCTTGATCCCCTTTGCTCACATTCTTACTTCTATTTCACTTTTCTTCCACCTTTCTTTCTCCTCATCCTTAGCTCTCAGTTGCCTTTGAATTGAATGAGACTTATGGCAATCCGTGTGTCAGAGTTGAACTGTGCTCTACAGGGTTTTCATGGCTGCCTTTTCAGAGGTAGATCGCCAGCCCTTTCTCCAGAAGGGCCTCTGGATAGACTCCAAGCTCTAATCCAGCACTGAGCAGCCAAGTATGCCATCCATTTATACTATGCAGGGACCCTCCTTCTGCCCACACCAGAAGTCACTGCCATTCAGTGAATTTTGTCTCATGACAACCCCGTAGACAGAGCGGAGCGAACGGTCCCTGTGGGCTTCTGATGAGGAGCCCTGGTGGCATAATGGTTATGCTTTGGGCTACGATCCTCAAGCTTCCACGTTCAAAACCACCAGCTGCTCAGCAGGAGAAAGGTGCAGATTTCTACTCCAGTAAACAGTTCCATTCTCAGAAACTCACAGGGGCGTTTCTACCCTGTCCTATAGGATCACTGTGAGTTGGCATCGACTTGATGCAGTGAGGCTTTAATGTTTGGTTTGGTAGGTTTCCAAGACTTGCTTTCTAACGTTTCAGAGGTCTATCTGTTTCAGTGCCCCAGTGATTTTTTTTTTTTTTGGTAATAAAGTCCACTGACAGTTTTCAAAGTCTGCAAACAGGCCTCCTGGAATTGACACTCTAAGTGATGGCAGGACCCCATTCTGCAGCACTGTGGGTCAGCCTGAACCCCCTGGTTTAATCTGAGAGGTAGCTTCAGTGACTTGAAGGAATCCACAAGGAGCACCCCCCCTCCTGGACGAGTGCAGGTTCTGGCTGAAACCACCCTTTTCTTCTGCGTTTTTTTGCCTCCGGCAGCTCGGAAAACCAGATCCACACTCCTCTTGACAGATATGGGGCTAGTCCTCTGACTCAGAGACTAAGGGAAAAAAGTTTAAAATTGCTCAGTCCACTTACTCATTCAGTTTACCACACCCCTAATGCCACCTCCATCCCCTGCACCCCCGAAAAAAAAGGACAGAAAAAACCGAAGAAGAAAGAGGGTGGACAGGCAAAGATTGCACTGTAATCTTCTTATGCTCCTATGACACTGTGTAGTTTGAAGTGAGATGTATTTTGAATAGCAGGCTATTAAGTCGTAGGGGTTTGTTCTGCTGGCTTTTGTTTGTTTCTTTCGTTCTTTTCATTGCTTCTGTTGGGGGGCAGCTTCTTTAGAGAAAAATAAAAATCTAGTCATTGATATTTTCATTAAAAACGTGTTCAGAATGTTTTAGGTCAATCACCTGAAGTGTGTTTTTGGAAGAAATGGCCCTGAGGCTTCTCGGACCTTGTCGAGTGATCAGCCTCTAAGTCTATTTCCCTCATAGAAGAGCTCCGATCAAAAGAGGTGACCGGGTATGGAACTGAACTTCGTGTCAGTAAATCCCATGTTTAATAAGTTTCTGGATAAATCCTGACTTTGGAAGAAAAAAATTGACTTTGGTAACTGTGACTCCCAAACTCTACAGGTACAAGTTGTTGAAGACTGTTCAAGTGTAACTTAAAGCCATATACCATGTACAAGTTGTTGAAGACTGTTCAAGTACAACTTAAAGCCATGTACCATGTACAAGATGTTGAAGGCTGTTCAAGTACAACTTAAAGCCATGTACCATGTACAGATGTTAAAGGCTATTCAAGTATAACTTAAAACTATATACCAAATGCTTACTTACAAGACCTACAAAGAACATAGTCCAAAGCGAATCTATTGTCACTGAGTTGATTCCTGGTGACCCCATGTGCGACCGAGCAGAACTGTGTTCACGGGGTTCTCCATGGCCATGTTTTCAAAAGTAGATCCCCAGGTCTTTTCCTCTGAGATGCCTCTGGGAAAACCTCCAACCCAGTAAAGCAGTCAGGGAGATTTAGATTAATGACTTTAAATACAGATTCAAGTTTGAGCACCACATATGAATCTTTTTTTTTTTCACAACCCACCCCCCACCCCCACCCCACATATGAATCTTTAGAACAATTCTCACTCACCGTTAAACTAAGAATCACTTGTCAGCTTCAGAAAGCTGACCCGGAAGCCTGCATGAATCTCTTTTCTCACCACAGGGAAAGTTGGCCTTGTTAGGGAGTTTGAAGACCCCTCCTATTTTTTAGGTGCATGCCCAGGCATTTTGAAGTACGTTCGTCCCCCAGGCAACCCGGGGCATAATATTTTCTTGCTCTGGGTCCTGTAATGGCTTTGGGATTATGCTACACCAGTATAGAGCACCCCAGCATTGCTGATTTTCAATGACTCAACAGGTCCAGACTTATAGGCAAGAATTTTAGAGCCATCGCCCAGGCCTGAATCAGCGAAGGTGAACTCCAATTCATCACTTTGCAATATTTGTTTATTCTTGTTCCAAACATGGTTCAAAGGAAAATAAAACTCAGGGGAGCTGGGTACGATTTGTCAGCTGGCAAATGGCAGTCATCTTAATCAAATTGCATAGGACAGGCTTGGCCACCATGGCATTACAAGGACTCTCTTGACCTCTCCTTTTATTTGAAGTGACCAAGTGTGTAAGAAATGAGTCACCATTGTTATTTCTTGCTCTTAAAAATGAGTAATACCCAAAGCCTTTCAAAATGGAAAGATGATATGCCAGACTATTCCTAATCTTCCATGATCCTCGTTCTCAGTTCTCTAACTCTGAGTAGGTTTGTGTGCGATTTTGTATAAACCCAAACCTGAGTGTGGTCACTGGCAAGAATTATGTACAAGAACATCTGTCTCATCATAGCTTCCACCTAATTGTTTGGACTTCGGTTGAGTTGGTACTAAGCCCTGGAGGGAGAGTGGTTATGCATTGGCCTGCTAACTTCAAGGTCAACTGTTTACCACCACCTGCTCCGAGGGAGAAACCAAGGTTTCTACAGTCTCAGAAGCCCACAGGGGCAGTTCTCCCTGCCCCTCTGGTCACTGTGGGACAGAATCAACTAGATTCTGGCAGTGAGTTTTTGTTTCTGGTTTGTTTAGTCTTCTATTCAGTTGTATTCACATTTGGGGAGCAAGAAACCCTAAAAATCTGGCTGTCCTCCTTGACTTCTTTGAAGGCTCTGCATTACCATTTACTTTGGGCTGTGGGGGTTTACCAGTAACTTTTCAAATTCTAACATCCCTAGAGAACGTCCTTTTACCCTTCGACTTTGTAAAGAGAACTCTGCCAACCATGTAACCAATCAACCAGCCAATAAATCATCATCAAGTCCATTCCACTTCGAGGCTACTCCAAGTGTGTCAGCGTCAAATGGTGCTCCATAAAGTGTTCAATGGCAGATTTTTTTAGAAGTAGATCAACGAGCCTTCCAGCGTGCCTCTGGGTGGACCTTTCGGTTAGCAACCACTGTCAATGGCGTGAAATTCTGAACCAAGAAGGGAGAGAAAGCCTCCTCCTTAGCCATGGCAAGAACCCTACCTGCTGCTGCCTTAGGGAATTCATACAGCCTCTGTTTTCCCAGTCTCACAGTGATGATAACAAGGCCAATGTAGGTGTGATAGTTGATTTGTGTGTGGGTGTGTGTGTGTGTGTGTGCACGCGCACGCTCCAACATGGCACCTGTCAGAAGACATGGCTGGAGTTTAGCCTGTCAATCAGGTCACATCTTGATGACCTCCTTTGGAGGTGTGACCAAGATAAATGACCTCCTGGAGGCCAGTCTTCCCTCACCCCCTTCTATCTTCCTGGTGGTCCTGGTGATTGGACCAGCATGCTGCCTGAGCTAGCTGCCCTGCCTCACCACGTGTTCTGTGCTACCCATGGGCTGAGCCAACCGTGAACCATAGCGGACCACATCACTGTGCCATGCTGTTTCACGCCTCCCACCCCGCCCCCCATGTCTCCTGCCTGCAAGCTGACTCTGCTCATCTTGCCACCACTCCAGACACCGTACCTCCCACCAGCCACTTCACATTGCTTCCCCATGACCTGCTTCACCGCACTATGCTACTGGCCTCGGGTACACTTCCCCACTCCATCTTCCTATAGCATGCTTCCTTAGCTGCATGAGTTGGAAGACCTTCAATAGACTGTCCCAGGAAAGTGAGTTGGACTGAGCTCTTTGTACTGCTGTGGGAACTGATTTGCTGTTATATGCCTTCTCGCTATATAAACTTCTCTCTCTATTATATGCACATATTTATACATAAAATCATAAGTGCCCTGGTTTTGCTTCTTCTAGAGCACCCTGTCTCACACACTACGATTTTGCAAAGGGGGCCCTGCCTTTGTTTGAAAGACAAAACCAAGAAGAAATGCTTATTTCCAACCTCTTGGGAAGAATTAATGAGAGGCAGGGCAGTCTGATGCAAAGTGCCACCGCTGGCAAACAGTGGGAATTTCTGTTTTCGTGTGGGTGGAGTTGGTCGTTGCTGGGGGGCCTGATCATTCACCCTCCCTGGCTCTGTGAGGAGAGCTGTCTTTGGAGTTCAGGTTCTCTGACGCAGGTTGGATGAGCCTCTGAAACTGACCACCCCAGGAAGTTGACGATGCTGCCCTCAAGGTCGGAAACAGCTCTTTCAAGGCCTATGTGCAAATTAGGCAGTTGTGTGTCCTAAATACAACAGAGCAAATGGTTCTTTGAACAATAAGACATGACTTCTATGAGGTATTTCTGCTTGTTCATATAATGTATTTCCTATTAGGGTCTGTCGTGGAATTATTTATTTTTCAGTTATGAAAACCCTCATAAAGCTTTTCCAGACACACTTTTCCTGTGCCAGGAAATTGATCTTCCTTCAATTGGGATTAATGGGATTTTTCACAGCCTACAAGAAGGTCCACCTATTAATAACGAATAGGGAAATAGGCCATACTTATCCTTAAATGGGCAGGAGAAAGAGGAGGCTGTCTGTTCCCATAAACATTTACAAAGCCTGGGAAACTCTACATTGGGTCTCTGTGGGTCAGGATTAACTAGACGGCCCTGGGTTTGGTTTAGGGTTTGAGGTCTGCAATGGAGTCCCTGTGTGGTACAGACAGAGATGCTCAGCCACTAACCAAAAGGTGGTTGGTCTGGGTTCACTCAAGGCCCCTCAGAAGCCAGCACTAGCTGTCTACTTACAACCAGCCACCCACAGACATCCACCCTTGGGGAGCACAGTTCTACTTGGACATATTTGGAAGCTCCAGGAGTCAGAATCAATTTGATGGCAACTGATTTGCTTGTTTAATTTGGGTTGATTCAGTAAGGGCATAAATTATCAAAGTGAACATCTTGGGAATTTGATAGAAAACATAAATCAACTGATCTGTTACTTACTCGTTATAGCATCATGATATCAGAGGTACTGTTTACTCTTATTCTCCTGTGGCTTGAGTTTTCATTTGAGTCTATTAACATTCTAATGTGACCTCCCTTTATCTGTCGTTATCTATAACTGTCTTTCAGGATTTCTCTCTCGGCTTGGTTTGAGTCATGTGTGTGTTTATGTTCTCCTTTAGCAGAAAGAACTAATACAAGTCTAAATTAGTTTTCCTTACTCCAGGCTATTATTCTACTGCTGATATTCTTGATAAAAGAATTGTAAATGAGTGTAAATATACGCTGTTCTAAGAAAATTCCTTTTCTTCTAAGTAGTAAGGCACGCATCGACAGACAAAGGAATATATTGATGGCTCTAGGTAAAATCATAAGACTAGAAGTGACAAGAAGTTCTTGTTGCTATTTCTAAATCAAACTATATTTAAATTACTGTAAGGAAAATTTCTCTTATAGGTTTTAAAACTCTCAGACAAGAAAAATGAGACCAATCGGCTGTCTTTGGATGCATTCCACTGTTTCTTTGCGTGCCGTTGTGTTGTTGAGTGCTCTTGAGTCCGTTCTGATGAAAAGTGGTCCTGCACACAACAGAGCAAACACTGCCCGGTCCTGGGCTCAGTTGTGGTGATGATTGAGCCCACTATTGCATCTATTTCATTGAGGGTCTGCCTCTTCTTCACTCACTCTGTTTTATCAGCATGATGTCCTTCTCTATAGGCTGGTCCTTCCTGATAGCATGTTCAAAGTACTTCAGGCAAACATGACCGTCTGAGTCTAAGAAGCACTTGTTTTCTTTTCTTTTCTTTTTTTATGTTTAAAGTTGTGAATTAGGTGGGGGGGTGTACATTTCAGGTCATCAATTTTGTATTCAATGATTTAAGCTATTGATCATCCCCATTAACAGCTTGCTTATCTTCCACCTTTGATTTCTTGTCTTACTCTTGTGGACTAGTCTTCCCCTTCATCCAAGTTAACCTTGACCCTCAAGCCCATTGCTTCATCCTTCCTCCTTTGTCCCTTCCCACCTCCTTTGGTAGGCGTCAAAGTCTCTGTCCTTTGCTATGAAAACCTTCGTCTTGTTCTCCTACGGTGTTTGTCCTGTTGTGATTGGCTAATTGCATCCAGTCTAATGTTCTGCAAGTCTGTCCATGACAGGAGAGTCTTCGTAGTTCCCTCACTGTTCTGTAGCGAGGCACACTGTTTCTTGGTGTGTATGAACGGAGCTTCTCGATCCGTTTTTCTACTGAAGGGCACTGGGTTTGTTTCGTCTAGTTGCTATTGTAAATTTAGCAACAGTTGCCGTGAAGGACATGGGTGGGCCTATATCTGCCAGGGCTGTTGTTTCCATAGGGCGTATACCCAGCTGAGGGATTGCTAGGTCTTTCGGAATTGCTATTTGCAGTTGGAGGTGGCATCACATCACCATCCAGAGTTGCTTCACCTTCTGCAGTCCCATGAGCAGAGTAGGAGGGTTCCAACATCTCTGCGTCCTCACCAGTGTTTGTTGTTTACTGTTTTGTTTTAACTTTATCATCAATACTCACGTAAGGTGCTATCTCATCATGGTTTTGATTTGCATCTCTCAGATAGTTAAGGATCATGAGCATTATCCAGATGATTGTTGGCCATATGGATGTCTTCTCTGTGAACTATTCATGTCCTTTGTGTCTTTTTAATTGAATTAGTCCTCTTTTTCTTGTGCAGTTTTCTATAAATTCTATTTTTCTATAATATTCCTTTGTAGTATTTCTATAACATTCCTTTGTAAGGAACATTAACTTTGGCTGTATTTCCTCCAACACCGATTTCTTCATTCTTCTGGAAGTCCATGATATATTCCATATTCTCCCTAAGCCCAAGGCATTAAATCTTCGGTCTTCTTTACTTATTGTCCAGCTTCCACATGCATAAAAGACTATTGATCCTCAAGATGCAATCTTTGTTTTCACTTCAGAGGGGTTATTGCATGGACATCAATTTTAGATCCAAGTAAAAAGAAATTCTAGATAACTTCAGTGTTTTCTCCACTGATCATGATGCTGCTTATTTGTCTAGTTGTGAGGATATAGGTTTTCTTTCTGTTAAAACGTGCTCCGTCCTGAAGGCTGTAGTGTCTGATCTGCGTGAGTAAGCGCTTCAAGTTGTCTCATTTTCAGTAAGCAACGCTTTGTCATCTGTCTATCAAAGCTTGTTGATGAGACTTTCTCCAGTCTTGAAGTCATATTCTTCTTCATATCGGCCCCACCGTCTCAGATTATTTGATCAGCAAACAGATTGAGTGAAAATGACATGTACTTTCCCTGATTTTAAACCACGCCTCCCCACTCACTGTCACTGAGACAATGTCACTTCTCAGCCACCCTGTAGGACACCGTGGAGCTGCTCCACGGGTCTCTGTGGCTGTACACTTTTATGGGAGCAGAAAACATCTTCTTTCTCCCATGGTGCCACAAGTGGTTTCAAATCACTGATTTTGTGGTTAGCAGCCCCCAAAGTAACCCACTAGCTACCAAGCCTTCCCTTTGTAAATCATGCAAAGCTCATAGACCAAGAAGCAGTCATTTAAACACAATAAAGAGATGTTTCATTTTAATCCCTGCTGCGTTCCTTTATTGTGAAACTGCAGCATCCCTCTATTGTGTTTAAAGGGCTGCTTCTTGTTCTATGTATAGGTTGCACATGAGCATTGTTAAAAGGTTTGGCATTCTTCTTTCTGTGATGTTTTCTATAATTTGCTATGCTCCCCCCACAGACAGAGTCTGTATGCACGCAACAAGAAACAAGAAAGATTACCATTTGTCTGGTCTTTTTTGCTTTCAGCCAAGATCCATCTGACATCAGCAATGATAATACGTGTTACACATCCTTTTGTGAATCCTACTTGGATTTCTGGCAATCCCCTATTGATATACTGCTGCACCCATGGTTAAATCAATTCAGCAACATTTTATTTGTGTGCAGTGTTATGATACTGTTGGATAATTTCCACATTCTGCTGGGTCACCCATCTTTGAATGGTCAAAACTAAGAATCTCTTCCAGCTAGTCGATGAGATAGTGCTCTGCACATTTGCTTGACATAGAGAAGTGGGTACGTTCAATGTTCTTCTGTTGGTTGAAATGGCTCAATTTATATCCCATCAATTCTTGGAGCCATGGTTTCTTACACAGCTGCCTTTGATCTTCATTGTGGTTCAATATTGAAAGATTTGTGGGAAAAATATGAGATGATGCAGGAAGGATTGAAAGAAGATTGAAAGAATATACATAGAGTCAATGAGTCAAAAAGAACTAGTTGACATCCCACCATTTCAGAGGGTAGCGTATGAGCAAGAACTACTGATGGAAGCAGTTCAAGCTGCAGCGGAAGCATTAACCAAGAACCAGGCTACAGGAATGGATGGAATACCAATTGAAATATTTCAACAAGCTGATGAAGCACTGGAAGCGCTGACTTGTCTGTGCCAAAAAATTTGTAAAATAGTTACTTGGTGAACTGCTTGGAGAGATCTGTATTTGTACACATTCCAAAGAAAGGTGACACAACTGAGTGCTCAAATTATAAAACAATATCATTGATATCACATGCAAGTAGAATTTTGCCAAAGAGCTTCCAAAAACAGTTGAAGCAGTACATTGACAGGGAGCTGGCAGAGATTCAGGCCAAATTCAGAAGAAGATGCGGGATAAGGTATATCTTTGCTGACGTCAGATGGATCTGGGCGGAAAGCGCTGAATACCAGAGAGATGTTTACTTCTGCTTTACTGACTATGCCAAGGCATTCTACTGTGCAGATCATAAAAACCATGGCGAACCTTGAGAAGGGAATTCCAGAACACTTGATTGTCCTCAGAACTTGTACATAAATCAAGAGGCAGTTGTTAGAATAGAGCAAGGGAATACTGCCTGGTTTAAAACCAGGAAGATGCTCATCAAGATTCTATCCTCTCACCATACTTATTAAACCTCTCTGCTGAACATGTAATTAGAGAGCTGGATTCTATCAGGAAGAATTCAGCATCAGGATTAGAGGAAAACTTATTAACAACCTGTGATATGCAGGTGACACAACCTTGCTGGCTGAAAGTGAGGAGAACTTGAAGCACTTGCTGATGAAAATCAACAATTGCAGTTTTCAATATGGATTATAGCTCAATGAAAGGAAGGCCAAAATCCTCACAACTGGACCAATAGGTAGCATCATGATAAATGGAGAAAAGGTTGAAATTGTCAGAGATATTGTCTTACCTGGATCTGCAATCAATGCTCATGGAAGCAGCAGTCAAGAGATCAAAAGGCAAGTTGCATTAGGTAAATCTGCTGCACAAAACCTCTGTAGAGTACTGAAAACCAAAGATATTACTTTGAGGACTAAGGTACATCTGATCCAAGCCACGGTGTTTTCCCTTGCCGCATAGTCATGTGGTCGTTGTACATTGAGGAAGGAAGACTGCAGAAGACTGATGCTTTAGAACGGTGGTGCTGGAGAAGAAGATCGAAAGGACCACGGACTGCTCAAAGAACAAACAGATCTGTCTTGGAAGAAGTAGGACCAGAGTGCTCCTTAGAAGCAAGGATGGCAAGGTTTTTGTCTTACATACTATGGACCTGTTATTAGGAGAGACAAGTCCCTGAAAATGGACAGCATGCCTGTTAAATAAAGTGGAAGCAAAAAAGAGGAAGGCCCTTAAGGAGATGGATGGACACAGTGGCTGCAACAATGGGCTCAGGCACAGGAACAATTGTGAGGACGGCGCAGGACCAGGCAGTGTTTCCTTCTGTTGTGCAGAGGGTCGCTATGGGTCAGAACCAACTCGATGGCACCTAACAACAACAACAATTGGTGTTTAAACTCACTTTCTTTTAAGTCCTGAAGACATTCCTAAAATCTTAATCAATAATTACTATCGTAGGCTATTGTGATGAATTCATTGTAGTTGTCAAAGAAGAAGGACAATCTGCACACTTTGGCAATGCAAGTTTACTAAGTTTCTAAACTAAGCTGGACTAGGAAGAAAGGTGTGGTGACCTACCGAAAATCAGCCAATGAAAACCCAATGGACTCCCCCAAGAAGAATTCATTTCAGGGGACAACACTGAAGCTGCAGCTCAAGGAGAGGGACATGTCTGATCAGAGCACACAGGAGCAAACGAGGGGACAGGAGAAAAGAGTGAAGCATATCTGACCCACCAAGCCCTGAGGACAGTATTTCTGCTCAGAGCAGCCAATGTGCAGAGAGAACCATAGGGTTGGCCCCACCGCGAGACACGACGTTCCTCACTGACCAATAGCAGTGGTCAGCAGAGGTGGGGGACAACACTGGAGACACATGGCAGGAACTGGGCCCACCATGACCAAACCACACCCAGGCGAGACGCTGGGGTAGTACAACAGAGCAGCAAGGGGAGCAGAGTAATGTAGTCCCCAGGGAACACCAAAAATAGACTGTGGGGCCAGAGAGTGGCACCCCATCAGACTCGCCCCATCAGACTCGACTGGAAAACACTCGTAAAGGACAACAAATAGACCTTGAACTATTTATAGGCTTTTCTTTTTCTTGTCGTTGGCTTTTGTTGTTGTTGTTGTTGTTGTAGCTATTGTTTTATTTTCTATTGTTGTGTTGTTGTGCTCAGTCCTGTGTTCCTGCATATTGTCCCTGCATCTATCTGGATAGTATAGGTGGGATAAACAAGCTGGAAGAGAGAACAATGGGAAGACAGTTCTGGGGGACATGGTAGAGGGGGAGGCAGGGGAAAGGAAGTGGGTGTTAACAAACCCAGGGACAAGGAACAAGTGACCGAAAATTGATGGCAAGGGTGTAGGAGGTCTGGTAGGGCTTGATCAAGGGCAATGTAACTGAGAGGAATTACTGAAACTCAAATGAAGGCTGAACATGATAGCGGGACAAGAAGAAAATAAAAGGAAATAGAGGAAAGAAATAGAAAGCAAAGACATTTATAGAGATCTAAATACAGGCATGTACACATGTAAATATATTTATATGTGACGTTGGGGAAATAGATCTACGTACATATATTTATAGGTTTAGTATTAAGGAAGCAGATGGACATTGGGCCTCTACTCAAGTACTTCCTCAACACAAGAACACTTTGTTCTAATAATCCGGCACTCTGAGATGCTCACCTTCCCGACACAATCACTGAAGACAAAGCAGGTGCATAAGCAATTGTGGTGAAGAAAGCTGATGATGTCCGGCTATCAAAAGATATAGCATCTGGGGTCTTAAAGGTTTGAAGATGAACAAGCCACCATCTAGTTGAGAAGCAGCAAAGCTCACATGGAAGAACCACACCAGCCTGTGTGATCATGAGGTGTCTGTCAATGGGATCAGGTATCAGGCATCGAAGACCTAGAGCACAAAATCAAAATGTGAATGAGGTGGGGAGTGGAGAGTGGAGGTCCAAAGCCAATCTGTAAGCAATTGGACATCCCCTTACAAAAGGGTCATAGGGAAAAGACAAGCCAGTCAGGGTGCAGTATAGCACCGATGAAAAATATAGTTTTCCTCTGGTTCTTTAATGTTTTCTTCCCCCCACTATCATGATCCTAATTCTGGCTTACAAATCTGGCTACACCAGAGCATGTACACTGGTACAGATAAGA
>NW_022111324.1:95938114-95946544 GCF_000313985.2 Echinops telfairi
TTGAGCCAGATTCGCTGTGCCATTTTTAGATGGCAGTCAATATGGTAACAATGAGCTGCTGATAAGTAGTCTGTTGTTGGGAAAGTAAGTGTCCCTACCTTCTCCCCAAGGTACGAGAAAGAAAGCACCTCTTTAAAGACTGGGGATCAGAATCCTCATAGATGTATGGGAGGTTTATGTAGGTAGGTTTGCTTTATTTTATTTCAACTGCTTAAGGAGGGCAAAGTGATTCAGGGGTGAAAGGTTTGCCTTCCACACTGAAGATGTGGTTTTGATTTTTGACACTGCATCTCGTGCATAGCCCCCCGGTCAGTGAAGATGTGTGTGTTGCTGTGAGGCTGAACATGTTTCCGTGGAGCTTCTAGGCTCAGATGGACTAGGAAGAGAGGCCTGGTTATCTGATTCTGATAATCAAGCCCCCCAAACCCTCTGGATCACAATGGTTCAATCCCCACTGATCGTGAGGCTGATACAGGACCAGGCAGGGCTCTGTTTGCTGGTGCTTTGCTCACAGTCCCATGAATGAGGGACAACAGCTGACAATAAACAACTCTGTGAAGAATGACCCTGCTTCTGTGGGAAACCAAATAGACTTCAGGCAATAAATATAAGAATACAGGCAATTAGCCTAACCTTGACCAGATCAGGAGCCAGACAACGGAAAAGGGAAGTCCAAATGTTATGGTGGCACGGTAGAGGTAGGCTGTGCTTCCTAAGGCTGACTCACAGCCTCCCCTCCCCCGGGTAGCAGAGAGTCGTCCTTCCAGTCTGACACAGTCGTCCTTCCAGTCTGACATTGCCAAACTTTGCACAACATGTGCCTTACGTCGGTCATCAATCCAATCGCATAGTTCGGGTTAAAGAAAATAGCTCTGAGGCCATGAAATTTGATCTCAAATCCTGACTTCACCATTCGGTAGCTGCATGACTTTAGACAAAAGCCTTTATGAGCCTTCTTTTATCCAAAAAAATCATTACTGGTTTTATAAAATAGCTATAATGATACCCGAAAACCAGAGAGATTTCCTGGGACGTGAGAATGCAGAACATAGATCAGTATTTTAAGATGTCTGAGAAAAACATAGTTTATTGAAAATCTCTTTTAAATGAAAGATTGAACTCGGATATAGTTTGTTGATTACTATCCTAAGATGATTTCACTCTTACTATGTACAAGGTGGGGGCATGTGCTGTTATATGGTATAATTTTCACCTTGTATGTAAGAGGCCCAGGTTTAATTCCCAACCAATATAAGCGGGCTTCAAACATTTGTGGACAAACGGAATGAAAAGGTAGTGAAATTTTTTCCATGGCTTATGTGACGTGCCCTCATACACAGTCACCTTCTGTGCTGCTATGATGCTGAAAAACTTCCGGAGGTGGGGTGGGGGGTGATGGGGCTTGAAAAACATCCAATGAACACCCTGTGGACCACAGAAGTCTAGTCTCCTTGTTTATGGGGGTCACCATAACTAGAGAACTAGTTCCATGGATGCTGACAGCACAGATAATGTATTAGCTTTCTGGAAGGTTCCTTTTTTATCTGAAGGCATCAAACTAATACTTAGCTCAAATGAAAAGAACAATCAGTTATTGTGGAAGTAGTTTTAAATTGAGAAATAGAAAAATTTCAAATTTCAGAAAGACTTCATATCTTAATAGATCTAAGTTAGAATCTATGGCAATACAAGGAAAAATCTTAAAAGTTCTTTTATTTCTCCCTTCAGGAAATCTTTCTTAACTTGTAACACTGTTGTCCACCGTTTGCCCAGTATCCGTCATCTATTAAATCTGCTGAACATTTTAGCTTCTGATGCCGATTCAACCAGTAGTAGTTCAACAGGTAATTCAGTCATGTACAAGAGTGAGCCAGGAGACTCAAATTGCATACACTGAGACATGGCTGGGAAATTGGAGCCCTATCTTGACAATGTTCTCAGTTGATATGTGGGGAGGTTACAGTGGTCTGTTTCTGCAGTTCTTGCTATTTCCACCACTCAAAACCTAAGAAAGTGTCAGAAATCGTTACTGTCAAGTTGGTTTGGGCTCCTGGTGATGCCCATGTGTGCAGGAGTAGAATGACTATGCCTCTTGGTGCACTTAAACTTTCAGCCTTTCATTCAGCAGCTGATTACAGTCTTCTGCGTGCTTTAAAAAAAGTTCACCCAAAGCAGTGGCCTCTCAGGGGATTTGCTGAGCCTGTTAAATTCAGGGCAAAGAAGTCAGCTCAGACAGCAAGCCAACTGTTTTGAGAATTCCAACGAAGGTCATCTTGATAGATTTTCTCCAAGAACACAGGGCACTCATGACAGCTAAAGAAGAATTATTTGCCAGAAATGTAATTACCAGAAACGTGCAAACAATGACATGACACACTGTCCAAACATCTGACAGCCATCTTTTAGATAACTTTACCACGATATCTGCTCAAAAAGACAAGAGTGCTCCTTGATCTTTTACATATTGTGGCACTGTATGTACCTTCCTTCCTATCACTGATAAAAATCGGTATGTGATGTGCTCAAAGCCCTTCTTCCTAATGCCCCCTCAACTCACCCCCACCGCAATCACCACCCCCACTATTGCCACTTTCTTCTCTTTCTGTATCCCGCAGATTGGGTTGTGGTCACACCTCTGCCTTGACACATTAAAAAAAAAAAGGTTTTCACTGTTGAAGTCAGGTTTCTACCATTGATCTTCTATACTCATCTCACCAGTGCACTCTGTTTGGTACCCATTTTCCTCCCAGCCCTGTATTATGGATAGGGGGAACTCACCATGGGCTTATTTCCTATGTAGGTCCCACAAACATATCTTGGGCTCCCGCTGTCATTCACAGCATTCTGCAAATCACAGCTTAGGCTCCGATACTAGATATTATTCCCTCCTTCAAGTTTGAATTATTTAATTTACAATCCCTTCGATGACTGATGTTGGCGTACTTCGTCCATGTGGATTTAGTTTGCATCTCACTGAGATGGCTACTTGTTTGGAAAGAAGCCGTAAAGCCCCTAGTGGCTGTTTTAGCTGATAGCTGAGCACCAGCTAATTTCTTCACCACATTTTGCTACAGCACCCATATCTTCTGTGCTCCCTTCCCGAGGGCAAATATCTGGTAGGGCCATGATGTAAGACTGAATTGTTCTTAAATTGGAGCTAGGATTTATTGTGAACCCCAAACCCATTCCTGGATCTATGTTTTTGTTATCTGCCTTTGGCTCCCTTTTAAAACCTCCTTGTTAATTTATGGTAGAGTCTTCCCAATCACCCTCCTGGGGCATCACAATCTCCTGGAATGTTCTCTTTGATCAACCTCTTTTGATTAACCTAATGTTTTAAAGCCCTATTGAGAGAGGGCCCTCTAATGCACATTAGGCCTGATTTGGTTTTCAACATTTTCTGTATTTTGTTTTTTGTTGGTTCATATTGGGATTTATATCAGATGTGTTATGTCTTTGGGGGTCACCCTCTTTATTTTGTTATTTTTATTTTATATGTGTTTCTGTTTTCCAGTATATGAAACCCAGGATTGATGAACCTATAGGGACAGCAAATAGAATAAGGGGTTCTGGGAAGGTACAGGGTGGGGAGGAAGTAAAATGAAGCCGATGTCAAGGAATCTGGGAAGGAAAAAAATGTCTTGAAGCCGATTGTGGCAGCAATTATACAATACTGCTTGATGTAAATGAACTATGGGATGATATATGTATTAACTCCCAATTTTAAAAAATCAGATAACTGACTAAACAAAATGAAAATTTTAAAAAGCCCATTGCCATCAAGCCAATTCCACTCATCATGACCCTACGGGACAAAGTAGAACTACCCACAGGGTTTCTGAGGTTGTCCGTCGTCATGGAAACAGCCCCATCTATCTCTCTGTGGGCAGCTAGAGTAGGTTTCAACTGCTAACTTTTCAGTGAATAGTCCAACACTTGATCTGCCGCGCCACTAAGTTGCCTTCCTTGACACGTGGAGGCTGTCCAATCTGAAAGTATTAGATTCAACTTGCTGACTGATCCCTTGCCACTAGTCATAGAAGTTACTGTGGCTAACAGCAACTGAGCCAGGGACGCCTCTGGGACTCCTCCTTCAAGTGGTACCGATACCTTAGCAGTGCATCTCCCACTTGCCACATCCAGGGACACTTAAAGCCAGTAGCCAACGTAATTGTGACTCCTGGCAACCCCATGTGTTTCGGGGCAGAACTCCTTCAGTGACCTTTTGGAATAGGTGATGGGTGGATTCAACCTCCAGAGGTTTTTGTGAGTGACAGAGTGCTTAACTGCTTGTGTCACCTAGGATTTCAGAGCCGGCCCAGCACCGAGAGTAGAAAGGTTCAACGATTCCATCTGAGAGCAGAAAGGTTAAACTGAGAGTAGAAAGGTCCAACGATGCCATCACCCTCTTGGAAAGTAGCTGTGGCCAAGCGAGTATTTCAAGGAGTTGCCTCGAGGCATTTCCTTCTTCGTGCTGCTGACTGGAGAAAATGAAGGGCTGAGAACTTAGTATTTCCCAACCTTGTTCAGCGGGAAGTCAACCATCCTGTGGGAGAAGTTGATGATTCTGTCCAGTGTCCATCTGCCTTACTCCCTATGGATTTGGTGTGGAAATCTACACATAATAAACGAAAACCCACGCTCAGAACATGGAATCGGGTGAGCATCTACTTTCTTTTCTTTGGGGACAAAAAACCTATCAGGGTGCAAGTCAAACAGTATTGCTGTGGGGGGTTCCAATCCACACACATGGGTCTATTCCAATCAAAATGTTTCAGCATGCCACTATGATCAATGAGTGACAATAAACAAGTTCTCTTAGTAATATCTTAGTCTCTTTTAGGGTGCCTTCAAAAAATAAAACATAAAAAGTCCAACCAAAACAGTGACTTCCTAGGGATCTGCCGGACCAGTTAAATTCAAGGCAAAGAAGTCAGCTCAGAGAGCATGGCAACTGCTCTGGAGCATTCCAAAGAGGGCCGCCTTGTTGGGTTTCTCAAAACACACAAGGCAAGCAATGGCAACTTCTGAAGAAGCTTTAAGAACATTGCAAACTGCATGGGTAGGAAAAAGACAAGAAAATTATACGGAGTAAATTTTTCTTTTCTATCACAACAATGCACACCCTCATTCTTAAAGGTGGTACAGGCTGTACTCAGAGAGTTTCATTGGGAAACATCACCCCATCCACCTTACAGCCCCGATCTTGCCCCTTCAGGCTTCTATCTGTTCCCTAAACTGGACGAGCACTTAAAAGGAGCACATCTGAGTCCCCCGAGGACGCCAGAGCAGCCATTTTGACATGTGTCAACTTTTCTGTGATTTTGTAGCAGTGCTCTGGTATCTGTGTCTGGGTGCATTTGCTTCAACACTGCAGCTTGTCAATGTTGCTGCTGACACGTGGTAATTCGATAGGATTTGATCTGGGTTAGTCTGAAAAAAAAGTTTTCCTAAAACTGTATGCCTTTATCAGAAGTCTCCCCTCGGTTATTTACAACTGCCATGGTTACAATCCTGCTAGACTGATGATATTCACATGCAGGAAACAATGCCAGGAAAACAGGATTTGCACGGCTCCGACTGCACGGCCCCAAGAATTCCAGGAAGTGATTGTACTTTATGAAACCGTCTGTGCTCTGCTAGATTGTCTATAGCTCTGAGGTCAAGTCGTATCACACTGGGTGTGCAATGCCCTTTGTAAGAGCGCGGAGTGTTTATGAAGCGGAGTACAGGCTGTATTGTTGACCACGCCGTGCCGTTTAAAGGTGTGATATTCCAATCGGCGGCTCGGGGTGGCACAGGGAATCCATCAGGAGCTGTTCTGACACGGACTTGGGACCAGTTCAAAGAGATACTGGCAGCCGTGGCCACACCGCGGTCCAGTGTGTGGAGAAAGTCACGGAGCCCCCCGGTTTCTGACAGGAGTGACGAGTGAGAGTGGAGAAGATAAATTTGGGGAGCATGCTGAGTTTATGTTATACGGTTCCCATGCTTCCTGCCTCCGTGGAGGGAGAAGGGGGCCGGCGTACAGTAACTGGGATTCTCAGAGCACGGAAAGGAGGGTGAGACAACAATGGAATTTACTTCTTCATGAGAGAGCTGGGAAGCAGCCAGGCATTCCAGAGCCTCGCTCTCAAATTGTTTGATTACAAAGCATAATGGCCAGAGGCCCGGGGGCGCCCCTGGGCTCAGGGGTGAGGGAGCCTGGCGTGGACATCCAAAGGCTTCAATGTAGAGCTAGTGCTGCAGTGACCCCAGCAGACTTTGAGGGGCCAACGGTCTTCAACACTACTAGATCTCTTTATAGCTGCTTAACTGGATGTGACTGACCTGCTCCATCTCCATCAGTGATCCTGGACCCTGGAAACCAGGTTCGGTAGGCAAAAGTTTATAGCTGATGTTACTTGGATGCTGTAGCAATTGGACTACCGAGGCCTGCACTCTTGCAACTAACCATGTGAGCAGCTACCCAGGACAGCGTAAATTATAGGGAGATATCTGGGGGCCCTGTAACAAAGTCCTGACACCTTAGGGACAAACAGCGCTAGACGAATACCCTCAAATGTGTGTACTAATAGTTTATGCCAAATTATTCAATATAAATTGAATGAATCCTATTAGCTTATAATGTAGGACTGGTGGCACTGCATGCTAGACATTGGAATTTTACTAGGAGATTGGCAGTTCAAACCTACTAGGCATTCAGTGGGGGAAAGAGGAGGCTCTCTGCTCCTCCTGTACAAGGCCGCTTAGCGTTGAAATGGACTCAGTGGCAGTGGGTTTGTGTTTGTTTGTTTGTTTGTTTGTTTCCAGGTGTAAGTTTATAGAGCCCAAAGTCAAGCAAGTAGTTTGACTCCAACAGCTAACCTGAAAGTTAGAGGTTCAAACACAGGCAGCAGTGTGGAAGAGACAACATCTACTTCTATACAGATCACAGCCCCCACGCCCTACAGCCACCAACTACAACAGCATGAGTTTAGACTGTTCATCTGGCTTACGTGTTACTGCTATGCTGGGAACTCCGCCACTGTAAACTCAAATACCAGAGCCACCCATGAAGGACAGGTTTCAGTGGGGATCCCAGGCAAGGATGAAAGGCCTGTGAGCTGCTTCTGAAAATGAAAACTGCCTCATGTATCATAATCAAATGTTGTCCCACGTGTGGCTTTGACTCCATCACAGAGGGATCTATCCTGGAGAGCACATCATGTTTGCTGAAGAGGGTCACTTAATCAGGGTCTTTAGAAGGGTGACAGAGAGAAAGAGAGCCTTACTCAAATTAAGATACTTGGTCTCGAGGTCAGAAGAATTTAGGGAGCAAAAGTGAAGTTTTTCTAATGGAAGTAGGAAAATGTACGTATGAGGACCAGAACCAAGTCAATTTGAGGATTAACTACCATGAGTATGAAAACTCTGCTTTATATTTGTACAGCGCTTTAATTTTGTGGAAGTGCTCCCACATTCATTAAATCCTTTAATAATAATAAAAAAAATACTTCAGGAAGGTTGATCATTCTCATTTCAAAAATAAGGAAACAGGCTTGTAAAGGCTAAGGGACTTGCTGAAACGCAAGGCTGGAGTCTTAAAACAAATCAAACGGTTTGGCTCCAAGAACAGGCTTCCTGCAAAGTGCTCAAGTGCAAAAGCAGCAGGCGCACTCAGAGAAGATCGATGGAAAGCACCCTGATGTTTGCTTTTCCAGCTCCATCAGGGACAGAAACGCTTCCTGGGCAACACACGCAGGTGGTTTATACTCAACGGCAAGCCGAAAATTTGTCAGGTCAAACCCACTCAGCAGTACCAATGAAAGATAAATCTGGCAACCTGATTTGATTAAGATGTCAGTCTAGAACGTTCTTTGAAGGACTGAAACCATGACAACTAACAATAACAACCACAATCAAGTGTTCTCTCCACGTCTTAGGTGGCAAAATACACACAGAGACTGGATCTCTCTAAGAATACGTTCTTGGTTTCCATTTGCTACCCACAAGGCAATCCATTTTGAAACTGTCAGCAGCTCCATGGAAGAAAGATGAGGCTGTAAAGATTAATCAAATTCTATTATTTTGTAGTTGTTTCTTTGAGATGAATTTGCCACTAAATTTTCCTCCTTAAAAAAACAATCGCTGAGACGACTGTTTAGGTTTGAGGAATGGGGACTCCAGAGGGGTTGTTTTCTTTTTCTTTCCAGTGTTTAAAGAAGCTCACTGTATATACTTAACAACTCCTCTCAAGAAATGAAAGCATTAACAATATCCTATTAAATTCTCCACATATGTGGTTCCTTTATTATTTTCATCCCGTTATTCAGGCAAGCACACATCAAAAAGGAAAGAAAATTATGGCATTATGTGTTGGAGGCATATCTTGGTTAAGATAAATCATATCATCGTGAATGAGGGTAGCGCGCGATGGGGACCCAATGC
>NW_022111324.1:95948411-95959869 GCF_000313985.2 Echinops telfairi
CCTATAAATATATGCACATAGATCTATTTCCCCATAATCATATATAAATATATTTACATATGTACATGCCTTTATTTAGACCTCTATCAATGATCTTTGCCTCCTAGTTCTTTCCTCTATTTCCAAAGAGTTATTTTAAAAGACAAAGAACAAGTAAGATTTGTTATTTATAAAAGGAAAAAATATTCAAATAAATATAATTCGGCACAAAAAGAGGAAGTGAATGCTGTTTACACTGACATTTCAAAAACACTAAGAGAATATTATTTTTAAAACTTTAAGTCAAAAAATTTGCAGACATGTGAATTATTAGAAAATCATAATTTATAAAAAGACGTGAGAGGAAACATAAATCTTTTGTAGTTCTACAAATAGCAACATAATCTCAGCTATAGTTTAACCTCTTCTTACAAAGGAGATCTCACACTTCAGATTTTTACTCATGAATTCCAGCAAACATTTCTTCTACAAACTCATCCACAGGAAAACACCAAACATTTCCCAATGTGTTTTATGTAGTTTTCACAACTTTAATATAACAATGAGCTAAGTACAGGGGGAAAAAAGAGTAAATTTTCAAGGCAGGATTATTTGAATTCACTAAATTTAAAAATTAAAGGCGATAAACCATATAAGTACACCAATAGTTTCAAACCAATTAAAATTAATTACCATTCAGAATCAAACTCTTGGTAAAGCAGAAATAGAGAAGAATGTCTTTTACCTGACAAAGAAGACCTATAAGACCCGAGAACAAACAAGGTACAGGTCTTGTTATCTAGCGCTGCTAGAACAGAAATTATTTTCTCACAGTTTACCAAGCTAGGAGTCCAAATTCAGGGTACTAGGGGAAAGCTTTAGCACCCTCGTAGCTCTGCAAGAAGGTCCTCTCCTCTCCTGAGCTTTGGCTCCGGGGTAATCTGCATTGGTTTGGCCCTTCTTTTCCTCCATCTCTGCATCTTTTCCTTTAAGACACACTCTACACTGACCCTGTGTGGACACATTACCATATCAAAGAACCCAGTGGGTTCAAACCCACCAGTATAGAGGTTAGGGTTTACAAGACCCTACCCTCTTGAGTGATAACTTGAGTAAACACTCAAGTTGTCAAAAGAGAAGTCATTTAAATTCATGTAAAACTTAGCAACAAAATCCATTTCAGTTGTAGATATCAGCAAATTTCAACTGGAAAATATAACTGAAAATAATTTTTATAAGAGCAAAAATGCATTTAATCGCATAGGGGTAAATCTAACAAGAGGTATGTAATAATATACGGAGAAATTCATTTAAGAATAATTCAATCATTTAAAAATAAATATCATATCCTTAGATAACAATATTTGTTAGCATAACAGTGGTTAACTCTTCTCAAAAAGAACCAAATATTTCTAGTAGTTAACAATTCCAACTAGTTTTTTTTAATGGAACATGACAGGTTTATTGTAAAATTTTATAAACAAGTAAATGGTTAATGAATAGACAAAATGCTCCTAAAGAAGAAGAAACAGAAGGGATTTTTTTTGTATTAGATACCAAAATGTATTGTAGAACTATGTGAATTGAATAAGTAACAATGTGATATAACACAGATAACCAAATAAAATAGATTGAAGGCACAGGATGGAGAACTTAGAAACAAATGCACAGCTACATTAGCTTGTTTTTTGACAGGTGATACTTGACATACATGAGGAAAAGATCAACTATTCAAGACATGCTTCATATGGTTGTGCACATTTTGAAAACTGAAATTAGATCTCTTCCTCACATTATGCACAAAAATAAAATCCATAGGGAATGACAGCCGTAAGCGTGAAGGTCAATCATCTGGTCTCAAGGAGCTAATGTTGAAGGGCTTCTTTAAACAAAGCTTAAGTTACATCAACCCTAAAGAAAAAGGCTAATGTTCTTAAAAATGAGAAATTCTTT
Source organism: Echinops telfairi (assembly GCF_000313985.2). Classification (NCBI taxonomy): domain Eukaryota; kingdom Metazoa; phylum Chordata; class Mammalia; order Afrosoricida; family Tenrecidae; genus Echinops; species Echinops telfairi. The sequence goes on from NW_022111324.1 coordinate 95,950,344, forward strand.
GTCAAATGACCCCATCCATGAAAAGAATGAAAGAATTACCTATGGAGTGAGACAAGATAATTACCCTATACATAATTTATAAAAATGAACACATTAGTGGGCTTGGTATGTATGGATTATGATAAGAGTTGTATGAGCCCCTAATAAAATGATTGTATATATAACAGCCATAAAAACCATCACTAGTTCTACTTTAAGGAGCTCAGGGGGTGCAGAAACTGAAGCGTCTACTACTGACCAAAATGTGGATGGTCCAACACCCACCAGGAGCTCCCATGCTGCCTATTTCTTTAAAGAGTAATGCGTTGAAATCAAAAGGGTCGCTGTGAAGAGGAATTAGCTTGATATACACAACAACATCATTACTTTGACTATTAAAGATAAATCAAAACTCAAAATCTCTGCCATCAAATCAATTCTGACTCATAGCTTTCCCTGTAGCACCAAATAGAACCGCCTATGTCAGTGGGGCTCAACCTTCCCCATGCCGCGACCCTTGAATACAGTTCCTCATGTTGTGGGGACCCCCAACCATAAAATTATTTTTGTTGCTACTTCATCACTGTCATTTTGCTACTGCGATGAATTGAGTGACCCTGGTGAAAGGGTTGTTTGACCCCCAAAGGGGTCGCAACCCACAGGTTGAGAACCGCTGGCCTATGTGGATTGTGATTCTGTGAAGACACCTTCCTCTTTCTCCATTGGCATGGCCGGTGAATTCGAACAGTGACCTTGCTGTTAGCCCAACACGTAGACATCAGTTGAGCAATAAATAAGGAGGAACAACTAGCAGAAAACCATGCGAAGAGTCACCAAAGAAAACGGAATGCCGTGCCTCTAAATAACCCACAGTGCGGAAATGCTTCCGTTCTGCGATAAATTCAAATGCAAAGTCGCCTTGGAATTTCATTTGGTATTAATCAGATTTTGGGGGCGGGTAGGGAGAGAAAGAAAGGACAGTAATACTTATTAAAGAGGACATTGAATGACTGGAATGCATACCATGACTCCTGTGGTATAGTGGACTATGCATTGAGCTACTAACCAAAATGTCAGAAGTTCAAACCTACCAGCTTTTCCATGGGAGAAAAATGAAACTTTCTGCTCCGTGGAAGATTTAAGGTCTTGGAAACACCAGAGGCCGTTCTTCCTTGTCCTATACCAAGAGAGAGAAAGAGGGAGAGAGGATCATATCATTGAGTTAATGCCACCTCGTGCGACCCTACAGGATAGGGTCCACTTGTCCCAGTGAGTTTCCTAGACTTTACTATTTAATATAGAAAAACCAATCTTTCTCCTGCAGAGTCCTAGTGATTTCAAACTGCCAACCTTGCAGTTAGCAGCTACACCATCAGAACACCTTCTTTGTCCTATCGGAACACTACATGTCAGAATTGACTTGATAGCAGTGGGAACTAGGATGGACACTTTAGAAACATTCACCTAGGAATTTGAACATACGTTATCATAGCTTGTGATACCGTCATTTGACTTCTGGGTTTATCCTCGGAGACTCTTCCATTAGTGCACCACTAGACAGCTATTGCAGTTCCCACTGAATGGGCTCTAGCTCCCAGAGGACATGTGAGTGCAGAGTGGAACTGCTCCATAGAACTGTCACAGCAGTGGCCTTTAGGAAGCAGATCACCAGGACTGTCCTCCAAGGAATGTCCAGGTGGGTTGGAACTACCACCCTTTTGATTAGTAATCAGGTGGTTAACTCAGGATTCCCACAAGGCTAGAACCCAGAAATTCACATCAATAGTATTGCCAGGAGTTCTGAACTAGGACAAATACAAATGTCCATCAAAAATGACACAGGCAAAGCAGAATAGATACATTTAAATGTCTGTCCAAAGCAGGAAAATCTATTTCATAGGAAAGAAACCCGCCTAACAGTCGAAAGTGCTGCTCTACAGATGTATCAACGCAGCTGAATAGCAAAAACATCATTTTAAACAAAAGAGCACATCCTGAAAAGAAAACCCACAGGTGGGGTACTCAATTTACATACATCCCCAAAGAAAAAATAAAACTATGCTATTTAGTGATATGTAGAGAAGTGTCCAGACTGCTAAAACAACAACAAAACTACATTGCCATCGAGTCAATTCCAACTCATAGTGGCCATGTAGAACACAGGAGAACTACCTGATCTTGTTTTAAAGGCTTGATCTTTGTAGATAAGGAGAATTCCAAAACACTTAATTGCGCTCATGTGGAACTTGTGCAGACTAGGAAGTCATTTGAATAGAATCAAGAGAGAATGCATGGTGTGCATCAGAAATGGTGTACTACATCAAGGATACATACTTTCCTCATGCTTATCTTATTTGTATACTGAGCAAATTTTTTAAAATGGACTGTGAAGAAGAATATAGCAACAAGATTAAAGGAAGAGCTATTAAAAAATTGCAATATGCAGAGGACAGAACTTTGCTTTCTGAACAACTTGAAGCACTTACTAATGAAGATTGAAGGCTTTGATATGGACTATACCTCAGCAACAAGAAATAAAATAAAATTCTCACAACTGGAAGAAATAAGATAGTGTGTAGCTATCAGAAATAATAGCCTCTTAAAAGCTTTTCTTAGAGCAAGTAACCATCAAAATGAGTTGTCAGATAAGTCTACATAGAAGAAGCACATCAGCCTGTGATCTAAGGATTATAAATAATAAAATCCAATACTGGGAGAGGGAATGCTATTGCAGTTTAAATTCTGAGTACCCAGTTTGAAGGAGGCTAGAGATGATGATAAAAGCCCAAAATGTATTTTCAGGGTCCCCACAGGGATTAAGCTCCAATGAATGACCTCTGATCATTGACCTGGGATGTGAATAGCCTTGCTAACAGACAGAGTGCATTGGAAAACATACTAGTGCAAATGTGGTTAGATTAAAATTTAACGCCTTATCATTTCTTCTCCCTTTGCCACATTTCAGATTTGTTCTTGTTTGTATTTTTAGGTTTTTGTTTTCTTCTCTATTCAGGATTTCTATCTTTTATTTTATTTTTCTGGGGTTTTTGTTTCTGGGTTTTTTCCCCCTCTTTCTCTCTCTCCCTCTCTCTTTTTAGTATGATTTTGTTTATATGAAATCCAGGACAGGTAAATCTATAGAGACAAAAATCAATTGTTTCTTAGTGTTATGGCAGGGGAGGTTGGGGATAATTGGGAGCTAATAATAATGAATAAAAGAAAGAAAAAATTACCTAAAATTGATTATGGTGATGATTACATGATTCTTTTTAATATCTTCAAACCATGAATTATATACATATATAAACTGTTAAAAATTTTAAAGTTAAGATATAAATTGAACTATATATACACAATTGGGCCAAGAAGTAACATCATAATAAAACACAAAAAAATTAAAGTTGTCAAGGATTTCATTTTACTTGAAGCAATCATCGATATGCATAGAAACAGAAGTCAGGAAATGTAATGCACTGGGCAAATCTGCTGCACAAGACCTCTTTAAAGTGTTAATGAGCGAAGAGGTCACCTTGAGGATTACGGTGTGCCAAGCCCAAGCCACGCTCTTTTTAATCACCCATGTGCATGTGGATGCTAGCCATTGAATAAGGAAGACCATAAAAGAATTGATGCCAATTGTTAACAAAGAATATAGTTTATACTATACACAGCCAGAAGAATGAACACATCCGTGTTGGACAAAGCACAGCCAGAAGCTCCTTAGAAGCAAGGTTGGTAATACTTTGTATACCATACTGAAGACCTGTCATCAGGAGGGACCCAGATGTGGACAAGGAAATTATGCTTGATAAAGTAGAGGGTCAATTTAAAAAGTGGAAGACCTTTGATGAAATGAATTGATTGCAACAATGGGTTCTGACATAGGAACGATTATGAGGATGGTGCAGTATTTCATTGTGTCTGACGTAGGTCCACTATGGGTCCGAACTGGCTCAACAGTACCTAGCAAAACTCTTTGCTGTGCAAGTACACTGTCATGTCTTTCTGCCTCAGAGCAGCTGTCCAAATCACTGATGTTTACTTAGCGAGCACTTAACGACTGCCCCACTTACCTCACTGCTGTTCAAATTACTGATGTTTAGCTAGTGAGCCCTTAACCACTGCCCCATTTAACTCACTGTGGTTGTGTAGATTCTAATTCAAAGCAGCCCCATAGAGGACAGAATGAGTCCCCCCCCCCATATGGTTTCTAAGGTTGTAATTATTACAAAGCACACTGCCCCATCGTTCTCCACTGGAGTAGCTGGTGGGTTAAACCACCCACCTCTTGGTTGGCTGCTGAGGGTAATCACTGCACTACTAGGGCTTCCTGTAAAGGAAAAAAAAAAGAAAAGACGACTCAACTTTCAAGATAGTGATTACTTCCTGTGAGGAGCTGGGAAAGCAACCCGAGGTTCACCTGAACTACAAGTGAGTCTGTTTCTAAAGCCCGGTGATAGGTATCAAAAAAGCCATTTGTCAACTGGTTAACCTTGGAGATTATGCTTGACATGGTTTTCAGTAGCTGACCTTTTGGAAGGAGATTGCCCGACTTCTTTCCTGAGAACCCTGCAGGTGGGCTGGAACCATTGCCTCTTGGCTGACCATTTGCACCACCCAATGGAGCAGTTATACTCCGATGCACGTGGGGTTGTGGGGTGTCCATGACTTGAGAGAACTTGCAGGTATAGAGGTGTTTATTTTGCTGTTATCTCTGTCATACATGGACACTTTAAGATACTACACACACACACACACACACACACACACAAAAGTTTAATCTATTCTCACTACAGTTGCTCGTGTCCCAAGGACTTGCAAAATTCCATGTTGTTGGCCATCGGACAATTTTGGTAGGAAATGGTTGAAAACCCCTGCCAAAAGGCTAATTGTTATGAATGATTAATTTTAAGTTTTGATTAAAGATAAGATAATAAAAAGTCAGAGAGGTCATTGGTTGCCCAGGACGGGCATGAAGGTAAAAGGACAGGAATTTAGCTGGCACCACTGACCATATGCTTCACGTAGTTCATAGCTCTGCCCTGTAAGGTCCTTCCCCACAGAAGTGACACAGGTTGGAAATCCCACACCAGTCACCAGTTCCCAGATGACCCTATTTGTTCACGCAAACTCCAAATAATGAAGACTCGATTTTCATTGCAAAATAAAAGGAAATAGAAAACAAAGAGAGTTCCCTGGAGGAGTAGGGTTTCTGGCTAACCTAGTCCCTCACTTGTGGTGATGTTCTCCTCCTTGAAGTATTTGGGAAGTACATCCCATGTAGTGTTCTCAACGACGCCTCCTAAAAAGAACACTTTGTTCTCACACTAAGAGGAAGGAGAGTGTTTTCTTTCCTTATTGCATGGAAACCCCATCGAATACCAAAAAGAGAGTGGTGATACCAAATAAACTGATGTGGGACCCATTGTTGTTGTTGATGATTTTTGCCCAATCCAACTCATGTTGACCCTGTGTGAGCAGAGTAGAAGAGGAACTGTTTCCATCACCTTGGGATGCCTTTGGGCTACACACCATGCACATACAATGATGCAGCCAGGCTTGGGACAACCAACAAGCGTTAAGGAACACAGTGATGTCTGACAAGTGGAATGAGAGGGACCAACTCACTAAGACTTACAATATGGGGAGAGGGTTTCTAAAATGTTAGCAAATTTCTATTTCTTAAATGGGCTGATGGTTTATTTCTTTTATTCTTCATATGGAAGGGCTTTAAAAAGTTCCTGGAAAGCTGTAATGTCATTTTTGACAGACTCTCTGCTGGGACTGCAAAAAAGTTGATGGCACACGTTTAACAGTGTTTCATGGACAAGCTGTATTCCACAATACATTGTAATTTGCATTATTTGCCCTGAAGGTCTATCTGGATGCCAAAATTAACCAAAGCAACCTAAACAGAGATTAACAAATCACCCCAAAGAGCAAGTTTCAAAAGCACGTAGGCCAGTAGGGGACTACTCTTTCAGATTCGCCAGTAATTTTTTGAGGTGTCAGCCTTTGAGTTACTTACTGTTCAAAAGAGACCTTTTACACGCTTTTCATTTCACCTAGATAAAGTACAGGCATTTGATGAGGGAGTGAGAAAGGAGAGGGGTATTAGAAACCAGTGACTTTGCAACCCAGGTGGTCCACAAGAAGAGCACACGAAGGATGCTAATGAAGTCTGTCAATGAATGTGCAACAACATTGAGTCAACTAGATACACAGCTGAAAGTTAGATGAGGGTGGATACCAATTTGCCTGTTCTAGCCCCAGTTCATGTCCTCTTTTCCATAATGATTATTGGCACCACCCCCTCTTCCGATCAAAAGTGTCTCAATTTGATAATAAATTATATGGTCACCCTATACATGACAGAAGGGCATCGTGTTTGGTTCAGTGATAGAATTCTCACCTTCCACATGGGAGACCTCATTAGATTCCTGGTCTACGTACCTTCTGAGCAGCCATTACTCATCTGTCAGTGGAAGGTTGAGTGTTGCTCTGATGCTGAACAGATTTCACCAGAGCCTTCAGACTAAGGAAGATTAGGAAGAAAGTTTTAGTCATCTGCTTCTGAATATTATACACTAAAAGATACTCTGGATCGCAGTGTCTGGATCTACAACTGATTGTACAGGACTGAACAGAGATGGTTTCCATTGTGCATGGGATGAAGCTAGGGCTTAGATGTTAATGCTCTCATTTGCAGAGAAAATATTTCTAAAAGGAGAAAACTTGAGTAACAGAATGTATTAGGGAGAGGATAAAGAGGGCAGTGAGGGGGAGATGGGGAATGAGGAGGAAGAAAAGAAAGGAGAAGATAAAAAGAATGATTTGTGTTTTGGTTTAAATCTGTATGAAGTAAATACAATGGGAATAACTAATCATTCATGGACCAACTTTTCTTCTGCTTTGAGTTTCAGCAAACCATGGCTGGGTTTTCTTTCACCTCAGTTCTCTTTCCATGAGCAATGAGTACCAGGTCCCCAGGAGCAGACATGATCTGAGCTGATTGAGATTATCTGTTGATGCCGGGTGTCGTCCAGTCAGACCCCACGTATCACAGAGCTGAAGGCTGCTCAGTCTTGCGCCAGGTAGGTATGCTTGAGCCCATTGCTGTAGGCTCTGTGCTCATTCACCTTATTGAAGGCCTTCCTATTTTTTGCTGATTCCTCTACTGTATGAAGCATTAGCGATTAGAGAAGAACTAGCTTCCAGTCATCCATCCTGTCTGTGGAGGAAAGGATAGAACCTTCTATTCTGTCACATCACAGCAGCGTTGCTTTAGTAATTCCTGTTATTTCCCAACATGCATTCTTGTGGCTTTGTTCATTAGTGGAATGCTGTCGTTTATGAGCTTTCCTCTTTTGGGTCTTTCTGCTAACTTTATCAGAGTTCTCCAATTTTACTAACAAAAGAAAGGAAACTATTTTTAGATGTGATGACCGCATAAGGCTAACCCCAGCCATCCCACGTATGTTGCGACACTGCAAAACGGTCCTGTGAGGTTACTTCACCTAGAAGTGAGCCCAGCCCATGAATCATTATTTCACAAACCTTGTCCTAAGCAGAAGACCAGGCCACTAAGCTCTTATTGCATTTCTTATTTATCTCCACTCTCTCCAATGGAACCATATGATGAATAATAGTGTATGGAAGAAGAGGAACCGGCAGAGCGATGAAACACAGTAAGAGAGGAGAAAGATCCCACAGAAACTGGTCAGATCCATATTCCTAATTTTTGCGTGAGATACTCATCAAACCAAATTACTGCCATAGAATCGTGCCCACTCATAGGGATTCGGTAGGAGATAATAGAACTGCCCTGTGGGTGTCAGAGACGGTAAATGATAATGGGAGTAGAAAGCCTCTTCTGTCTTCCACAGAGTGACTAGTGGTTCTAAGGGCAATGCTGACCTTACCATTAGAAGTTCAATGTGATACTTACAATCAGAGATCCTTGAGATACTCCTAGGAGAAGAGACCCAAAAAAATCCATCTAATTACTTATTGCTAGCATCCAGATGACTAGCAGCAATCCAATCATTGTTTGGTTACAAACTTGATTTTACTGGTTCTGGGTCCCTTAAAACAAGTATTGGTGACAGGGTTGGCCTACTAACTGAAATATTGGTGGTTCAGATCTACCAGCAACCCCACTGGAGAAAGGTGAGGCTATCTGCTTCTGTAAAAATTTACAGCCTCAAATGCTAAGGAGCAGTTCTATGGGGTTGCTATGAGTCAGAACTGGCTCAATGGCAGTGGGTTTGGGTACACGAAGCTCTGGGTGTCAACCTCCTAGGCGCAGGAGGATCACATCACATTAAATTATGCTTAATCATTGTCTCATATCCAAGAAAGATCTTTGGCAGACCACACTACACAAGATTAAACAGATTAATGCCAAATCTACTGGCTCAGTAAACATTATCAGAAATGTCCTCATTTTCCTTGGCTTGAAGACTCCCTTTTTTTTCTAGATAGGCAGTTCAATTCTCTTGTTTAGTCTCTGCTTAGAAAGACGTCAATCATCTATTACAATGTTGGCCCTTCCTTGGACATTTCATGGTCAAAGGAATATACTAATCCAGCCTTAACCCGTGTGGTCATAAGAGAGAATCTCTGGGGATCCCACAAGACTGTTCCCATCAACAAAGATTCCAATTATTTTCATAATGATTCAGATTAAGGAAGTGGGACCCTAATGGTAGGGAGAAAGGAATGGATGGAAAGACCAGATGCATACAGCTTGTAGTTTACAACAAGAATGTCAACTGTGTGTGTGTGTGTGTGTGTGTGTGTGTGTGTGTTCAGTCCTTATTAAGGTGGTGTACCAAATTCGTCTTTTCCCACTCCTTTTTCAACAAATAAAGTCAGTTCTTTTCCAGATTGGAGTGGTGGTCGTGGCCCCACCCCCAAGAAGCTAGCTGAGCCCATTAGCAGAAATGCCAAAGAAAGGTCACCACTTAAGGGGGAGAGTTTCTTCAAGTTCATTTGCTACGCTGGACAGCTTGCAGTGGTTGCTCCATTTTGAAAACAAACACACTTGGGAGGAGTCTCATTGAAAGTGTTGTTGCTCTTTCCTCTATTTCCCTTGACTTTCCCCTGTCCCACTATCATGCTCAGTCCCCACCAGGGTTTCAGCAATTCCTTTTTGTTACATTACCCTTGATCATGCCCCACCAGGCCGCCCACACCCACCTCACCACCAATTTGGATCACTTGTTGTTCCCTTGTTTGTTAACACCATTCCTTTCCCCCCACCTCCCCCTCTCCCATGTCCCCCTGGAACTGTCGGTCCCATTGTTTTATTCTCCAGATTGTTCATCCAGCCTCTTATTTAGACAGACCTGTGGAGATAATAACATGCACAAAAACAAGACAGAGCAAAACCAAACAACAATGTACAACAAAACAACAACAACAACAACAAAACCACTGACAAAGAACAAATAAAACCACAACAAGAAAGAAATGCTTGTAGTTAGTTCAAGGATCATTTGTTGGCCTTTAGGAGTGTTTTCCAGTCCAGTCTGTTGGGGCACCA
>NW_022111324.1:95961653-95983913 GCF_000313985.2 Echinops telfairi
TTGAGAATGATGAGGGCAATGAATGTACAAATGTGCTTTATACAATTGATGCATGTATGGATTGTGATGAGTTGTATGAGCCCCTAATACAATGATTTAAAAAAAAAAAGAAAGGAAGTGTTGTTGACATTGGGATTAATATTGAAGCAGCATGTTGGTAAGACTTAATGCATGGTTAGCTGAGTATAAGAATGACGCTTTCAGAAGGAGAAGGTGACTGCTGGTAGGTGTGGTAGGTGGAGAGTGAAGAGAGATAGAGCAAAGACTTCGAGAAGGAACATGAACGGGGAGAATGGGGCTGGAAGGGGGGGTGAAGATTAATTTCACTGATCTACACTTTGTCTCTGTATCAGCTCTGGCCACTCTGTGAGGAACGAGTGCGCACATGACTATGAAATGCCCATCCCTCTGACAACCACGATCCATTGAAGAGCTGGTGGGCTCCAGGCACCATACTCATTGTAATGAGTCATTTACAAATGTGTTAAATAAAATTTAAGAAGGCACTGGGATGGCCTCTATTTCAAATATGTACCATTCCAGAGGAACTGGCATCTAAACTAAACTTGGAGGAATAAAGAAGAGAACTTGACCCTAGAATATAGCAGGGTGTGGCCTTTTGCGATTTTCAACTCAACTGGACTCTCCATGCTGCGTGCAGCCCCTTCTGTCTTCTCCGTGAATGCGCTAGTCAGCATGTCTGCAGGAGCCTTCAGCACTGGCCCGCCTTGACTTTTTCTCAGAGAAAAGTGTGATTGCCACTCCCGAAATCCTTCAATGTCTATCACCAGCCACCCATTCCAATGCCACCAATGCTGTCCCTCGTCCTATGGAAAATGTGTTCACGCTCCTTCTTTGATCAAACCAAGGCTCTTGACCAATCACTGAGACCTGGGCCTTTCTAAATGGTAAATCTTACCATTTTGTTCTCCTGTTAACAAAATTTGAATGGTCCCTCCTCGCCTTCAAGATAAAGTCCATTTCCTTTTCAAAATCCCCATTGGGACACAGGAAATCCCTTAAGATCAATCCCATTCTACTTTTGTATCATGTCTTCCTCTCCTTGCCCTCCAAACATACACTTGGAGATCTGTTTCACCAACTTCAACACGATGGACTGAGCTATCTCCTGCCTTTGCTTCTGCTTACATTGAGCCTCAAATTTCTTTCCTGAATCTCATCACTTGGACTAATTATAAAGAAATACAAATAAAACCATATCCTCCCTAAAGCATTTTAAAATCTGTTCTCCTAAAGTCTCTACACCCAGAGAACACACATCTTCCAGGTAGACTTTGTTAAGGTTTCTTCTCTGCTTCTAGAGCATTTCATTCATTCCCTTACTACTTACGCTTACCAGGTTGATGTGGGGTTTGCTGACAGCTATATTCCTCATACGAAACAAAGACTCTAACCCAAGAAGGCATGGAGCAATGATGGATTTGGAACAAACATGATGTAGGGCACAGCAGCCAGCGAGCTTTCACCTGCATCATGTTGCATGTTGGTGTCATTCTGTTGAAGGGAAAGAAGCAGATCTGATAGCCCCTGAGAACATCTGTCTGCTACCACTAAGAGTCTCTGAACTGGCACAGAATGCAGTAAGCGGATGCTTTTGCTTTCCGAAGGCCACCTTGGGGACAGCAAGAGGAAAAACAGCATTTCTCTTAGCACATCAAAGGAGTCATGCTGGTAAGTGATATCTTGATAGTTTTCCAGAGTCCCTTGTTCCTAAATGTCAGGCGAAACCAATAACTCTAGAGTTTCTCAATAAGCAGAATAATTTGTAAAAGTCTTATTGTTAAACATGCCAGTCATTTCTCAAAATGAGGCTAATTTCTTATTAAAGAGTTGGTCTCAGAAACCCCAAATAAGGTTGCTATGAGTCAGGATTGACTTAATGGCAGTAAATTTGGTCTGGATAGTTATCCAAGTGGTTGAGTTTTCGGAGAGATTATTTACTGCAGCTTGCGGATTAGTGGAAATGAATTAATTGTCTTTAATTGGCCCATTGGTACATAATATCTTCCTAAAGAGCAATTTAAATAGGAAGGGATTCCTAAAGTTACAGGGAATTGCATTTTTCCAAATGGGAATTGAGGTGGAGAGGTGACGATAAAACTAAAAAAAAAAAAAAATTACTTCCATCAGGTCACTACGGACTCTTTGCAACCCTACAGGACCCTGCAATTGCTCCTGTGGATGTGCCAAGATTGTAATCTTTATGGGAGTAGAAAATATTGTCTTTAACCCACAGAGCAGCTGACGGTCTCAAACTACTCACATTATGGTTAGGAAACCACTGCCCAACTCACTATGCCACTCGGTCTCCCAATCCCAAACCTAGACTGCTTATATTTATGTTTACAGCTACAGATACTGGAAAACTCAACCAGGGATCTGCCTTGGGGCAACTAAGTAAAATAGAAAAAGACACACTGGCTTGTGTAAATAACACTGTGTATAAGTTTGAACTTCTTGAAGAAGTAGGGGTTTTATAGGATGGATGCTGTAGGGCGCCTGTGAAAACATACACAAAATGGGAGTGTCTCCACTTTGAATATTCACCTTTCACCTCCACCTTTGGGGGAGGTGGGAAGTGGAAATGTGCAGGAGGAAATTTGTTTTTTGTCTGACTGTTGGAAGGAACTCAGCTCTCCAGTCCCAGCCCCTCTCTAACTGCTTTTCTGTTTCACAGGCAGACAGCCATGGGGTCTCATGTTCTCCAACAAAATGTGAATGAAAACCCTTGCCTTACAGACAGTCCTTTAGACGGAAGCTGCCTTTGTTCCTGAGAGAAACCACGAAGTAGCCAAGGTATGCGGGTCAGTCGTGCATAATTCATTCGCTCAGCGGGTCCTTTCTGAAGTGTGTGCTATGTGCCCGACACCATTGTGAACGCTGCAGTTGCGCAGAGAACAAAAGGCAAACATCCCTTCTCCTTCAGAACTAACATCGTCATAGTTGAAGGGAAGAAAATAAAAGATATAAGTACATTTGATATAAGATATAAGTTGTTATGGAGAAAAATAAATCTGGGAAGGAGTACAGGGAGTGCTGGTGGATTTGGATTTTGAGTAGGGTGGGAAGGAAAGGTCTCACTGAGAGAGCGACATTGGAAAGCCCCTCAGGGAGGTGGGGGCAATGAACGCAAGCCCAAGTATACGAGCGTCCATCAAAACATATGGCTGTTGGGGTCCCAGGTCATGCATGGATTGGGGTCCATTCCAAGCCACACATGTTTACACGTGTATCACGAATCAGTCGAAGACTACCGACAAGTTCTCTCAGTAATACATGTCTCCTAGTTTCACGAGGCTTTCTCCAAATAAAAGGCTTCATCAAAACAGTGTCTTTTAAGGGGACTGGCTGGGTCTGTTAAATTCAAGGCAGATAGGTCAGTTCACGTGGAGGCAGCAGATGTTTGGGTGGGGAGGTATTCCTCTCAATAGAATTTCTTAAAGGACACAACACAGTAACGGGGCTTATAGGAAGAAACTTTAGGAAAATTGAAAATTAATGTTCATGAATTGTTGGATGAAGAACGGATTTGTTCTGTAAACCTTCATCCCATTCACAATACATTTGCCAAAGACTGGATGACCTTCCAAAGAAAATTGAAGACTGCAGGGTGGGGGAAAGCCAGGAAAGTCCCACCAAGGAAGTTTCCGTCCATCTTGGCCATCCCCCTGCTCATTCTTAAAAGGTAGCAAGGGCTTTCTTATGAGAACTTCAGGGGGAAACCTTAGGCCATTGACTCTATAGCCTTGATCCTGTCCCTTTGGGCTCCCCAAGGTCAAAGAACATTGAAATGGAAAGTGACCTTTGTCCTTCAAGGATGCCCAGACTGCAGTTTCGATGTGGCGTAAGTTGAAGAGCACAGAATGGTTCAGAGAAGGCTTCTAGAGATGGCAAGGTCACCTTCAGAAATGGACAGGCCTAGAGGGATAGAGGATACGTTAAGAAATAATAACTTCTGTATGGATTGGGATAACAGTTGTATGAGCCCCTAATAAAATGTTTAAAAAAAAAAAAAAAGATCTAAAAAAAAAAAAAAGAAAAAGAAATAATAACTTCACATTTTTATATTCTTGTTTATGATGGTTTCCATGACTTTGCCCTCCTACTTTTGCCTCTCCCTCAGACATGGAGGAAGAGCATCCCAGGCAGAGGGAGGCGGGTGTCAAAGACTTGAGCGGGCTTGTGGCTGGTGGGCTTGGGAGCAGTGGAAGGGCCTGAGTGGCTGGTTGGGCTCAGAGAAGGCCAGAGAGTTAGGAGGTGCCAGATGCTTAGGACCTTCCAGCTCACTGAGTTCGACTTCCTGCGGGGAGACGAGAGGCCACTACATGTTCAAGAGAAAAGAAGAGCATGATTTCACTTGCATGTTTGGTTGTTAATAATTTATTGTTTTGCTGTAGTTGTTGAGAAAGTACATGTGCATTCAAGCTTTTGCCTGTACAATTCAATGACATTGATTGCATTCTCCCTTTCTCCCCAATAACATGACTCATCGTCCTCTAAGGTTCCTGTCTAATCTATCAAGTTGCTGTCATCAAATGGGTCCCAGATTGGTCCCACATAGGCAGATCCACAAAGAGCTGAGGACTCAAGGCAGACATTCTCTACTAGCTCGATGAAACTATTAGTTCATTTTTAGAAAATTTGAAGTGATATTTTTGGCATAAGGTTACTTTAGCACAATACTTTTGGGGATCCCCCAAGCCCCCGTGGCTTGAGAAAATCTGGATTCCATGAGTACTTAAAATTCCGTGTGCACCCTCTCCCTTTTTATAACCAGGAGTTTTCTATGAATTCTTCCATCCAACTATTCTATAATAATAGTGCCATCCAGTTCTTCACATCTTCTGACAAAAAGGACAGTTGTTCGTGGAAGCAATTAGCCACCCATTCCATTTTCCACTTCTTTCTCTGTTGCTTCAGGTAAACAGAGACTAGTTATTGTGCCCTGGAAGACCATTTGCAAGCTTTTTAAGTGGCCAAGCACCACACAGGGAGAGTTCTTAAAATGAAAGAAAAAACAACAACAATCCTCTGACCGTGCAGTTCTTAGAATAGATTTGGGAAAAGGTACCCAGGAAGAAGCTGTAAAATCCATTAGGAGGATATTAAAATAATCCAATTAGTAGTTAGTGGTAGGGCGGTAGCTATAAAGACAATGAGAAAGCAGGGTTTGGTTTGGGAAACCATTTGGGGAGTCGGAGCAAAACGAGGCGTTAAGGTTGAAAGCAAGTGAACATGAAGTGATGGTGACAAGATGTACTGGCTGATGTCATTCCAGTACAGCTCTAATTCCATTCGGGGAGAGTCTAAGGGTTTCAGGCAAGTCATTTAACATGATCTCTTCCACAACATTTGAATTTATTCTTCCAAAGGATCAAGCAAGAATACTCTCTTGAGGAAAATTTAAGCCTTTGATTGAAAAATGCTATAGAAAATCATCTTCATTCCTTGCCTCTATATGAGGGGGCTTCAAAGAGTTTGCAGGAAAAATGCCATTACTTTTTAAGTCCATTTTTCCATGAACTTTTTGAAGCTCCCTCACGTATTACTTCAAAAGCTCACTTGATCCTAAGCAAATATCCATGATATACCACAACTGTTTTTATTTCTGATCCCTGAGAAGGACTGATGGGGAGTGATTACCCAGAGTTTACAAATGAAGAGACAAAAGCACTAAGGAATTGGAACACAGTCAGACGAGGCCTTCTGATTTCTTCCCCAAAGACCTTTCTGCCATAAATACCACCTCTCTGACCACATTAGACTCTTTCATGAATCTTTAAGACAGATAATAAGAATAATGATGTTTCTACGGAAAGGCTTTGGGAATTTTAACAATGGTGTATGTACCCTTATCTAGAGACTATGGACTGCTACACCAGACAAAGAACATTAGCAAGCTTTCTTTTTTAAAAGATTATTATCTTAAGATCCTTCTTTCCCACCACCGAATTGAGAAATCATCCTTACTGTGCTACTTTTTTTCCCGTTCCTTAAGGATTAAAGGAATAAACGTGAAGGCATACTTAAAATTAAAAGGCCAATGCTATTTTAAAATTCTTTCTAGCACATACCACTTCTTCTACAAAGGATACAGGATGTGAGAAAATAAAGTTGTTTGTCCTCTTTTCAGCTCGTTACCCTGGCCGTTCTAGAATGTTCTGAAAGGCAGCGAACTGTGCTACAAGACAAAGTCGATAATCAAGTGCATTTCCTCGTCTGTGCAGCAAAGCACACCTTAAATGCCGGGCTCACGGTCTTCTCTGCTCCCCGGGGGATTAAGGTATGCAGCCTTTGGGCTGCCGTTGGAAAGGAACCGCTCAGAGGTGGAGACCTGCTGCTTTAAAAGTCCCTTTGTTTCATTTTTTTCCTGTTATTGTATATGAACCTTTGGAACCCTCCTGACTTTCCATTCCAAAGACGCACACTGGCCCAGGGGCCGACTGTGGCGCTGGTTGTGATGAGGGGCCTGTGTGATGAACTCGCGTCGGTGAGTTCCTTTTTGTGAAATGAACAACAAGTTGTGCGTTCCGTTTGTGACAGCAGAAGAGGGGCCCTCACAGGAGCCCAGGTTCATGATGAAGATAAGATGCTTTCCTTGCGGGAGGGAACTAGAATCCTTTGCCACCATTTGATAAAAGGTACCCTATTCGGATGTTGAACAAGGGCACCTTCCAGCCTCGAGAACCTAAATAATTAAGAACCCAAGAATTGAGGGGAAACTCCAGGGTCCTGGATTTGAAAGACCGTTGATGCTGACTTGCTTGGTTACCTGAAGCAAGTGTCAGAACTTCCCTCTGGCTTGACTTCCTCATCAGTTGAGTGTGGGATGCTAAAGGGATTCCAGCCACCCACAGGTATCGAGGCAATTCTGACTCACAAGCACTCTGTATAGAGTTTCTAGGGCTGTAAGTCTTTACAGGAACAGGCAGCTTCAAGTTGGGGCCACAGAGGCAAGCAGACTGAGAAGGCACAGATAAAAGTTCCTTAACAGCAGCCAAAATAACGGGTAGCCACCAGGGCCACCTACTGCTCAGTGCCACTAAGGGTAAGTTCAAGTGCCCGCATCCCACCTCTGATGGGTGAGGTTTTCCTGCAATGCGCTGGAGAATGAATCTTCCGGGAAGAGTCGTTTTTCTCTTATTGGGGGAAATCCCTCTGCTGTGAAGGCTTTATTGATCTGCTGGCCTGGCCATTTTGCTTGTTGCACAGAAAATCCAACCCTTACCTTAGTAGATTCATTTCCCATACCCTCTCCTCTGCCACTGCCCCTCACAAGCACACATGCTCTCAAACGCTCCACACCTTCTCAGGCAGCTCAGTTGCCTGACCTACACAGGAGCTTGATGTGAAGGCGGCCCACGACCATGCCCGCTGTGTTCCCAACCGTGTCTCCAGGGAGTGGGTTAACAAGCACGGGGAAAGTGGACGGGCCCAGGCTGCTCCACCATGAAGTGTGGGCTCTGGGGTTTAAATGCCAGCTCTGTCACTGACTGGGTCGGGGAAGTCATGTGCCCTGGTTTCTTCTTTTGTAAAATGGTGATTACAAGAGAGCAGGCTTGATAGGGCCATTGTGCAAACTAAAGGTGATGATGCGGCAAAGTGCTTGTACCGCTGCCTGATCCGTAATAAACACCCCATAAAGGCAGCGATGATGATCAGTATGGGCTAGCCAGTCTCGGGCCAGAATTAAATGGTGTAGAGGAAAGTCATTCATGACGGTGAAAAGGGACTGAGCAAACACCGTACAACCCATTACGGGTATTTAAGTTCATTGTTATTCTGTGGCTGGTGGTGGTACATTGTGAGGCTTTGCAAAAGCAAACACTGGCTGTGGGTTATAAAGCCTGGCCCTGGGAGAGAAGGACCCTGTGGCCGCTCCATTGCTAATAACTGGAGTGACCTCTAGTGGCATTGTTACTCTGCGTCGTTAAAAGCTACTTTAAAAAGTAAAGGCCCCTACTACCATCACCTTTAACTGTTCTGCCACCGATCTGAGAAGTTGATTAAATGGAAACTAATCTAGCACTTCATTGGATCCATTCCGTTAGTCATGGGAACTTGACTTCGACAGGCCACCCATTGCCATTGAGGCAATCCGACTCCAAGGTGACCCTGTGTGTGTGTCAGAGTAGAACTGGGTAATTCCTAGGGTTCGCCCTGGTTGATGTTTCCGAAGTAAATCACCAGGCCTTTCTTCTAAGGGGCTCTGGTGGACTTACACCTCCAATTTTACGACAATAACTAGGCATGTTCACCATTAGCACCACTTGGGGATGCCATTGGGCTCTACAGAGTTGCTTCCATAACCCCTTCTGTATTTTATTGGATTTCCCCTGTCTATTTGGCCTTCTGTCTGTTACCACTATGCCATGAGAGTCTTCCCTTGACCTCCAGTTAATGTGCCTTACATGCAGGCCGTGGGGCGGAAGCTGTGCTGGATCTCAAGGGAAAGATGAAGGTGAGACATGAGTTGGAGGGTACCCTCCAGGATTGCCTTGCATAGTGGCATAAGAGAGGGAGAAAGGGGAAATTGAATGGGTTATCTACTTTCCCATTTCATGTTTACAGCCTTGAACAACCCTGTGCGCCCTGTGGTAGGAAAAGAAACAGGCGCCCTTGTCGCTGTAGTTAGCTGCTAGAGTCGCCCTGACTCAGAGTGATCTCATGTACAACAGAGACACTTACCTGCTCTTGCACCAGGCTCCCCATGTTGTCATGTTGGAGCCCCATGACTGCAGCCACTCTCTCCATCCGCCTCATCCAGGGTCTTCCTCTTACTCTCTGGCCCTCTACTTCACCAAGCACGATGTGATTTTGCAAAGACGGCTCTAGCCTGATGACATGTCGAAAGTGCGTGAGAGGCTGTTTCTCCATCCTCCGTTCTGGGGAGCATTCCGGCCGCACTTCTTTCAAGATAGATTGCTTAGTTCTCTTAGCCACCCGTAGGACCTTCAATATTCTTTGCCCACACCGTAATTCAAGGCCTAATTCTTCTTTAGTCTTCCATATCCATCGCCCGGCTTTCACATGTGTAAGAGACCATGAATATACCATGGCTTGGGCCAGGCATACCTCAGTCCTAAAGTGACATGTAAGATAAAGCATAATAAAGCATGTAGATGCCCTGAAACCTGAGAGAATTCTCTTGATGGTCTGGAAGGTATTGGCCAGAAACAGAGTCAGATTTTAAAAGAGAAAGAGAGAAAAGAAAGGCATACACTCTGATAGGGGAAAATCCAGCGATGAATAAAGGAAAATCGAGAAATCATTCAATGAAGTTATTTTAAATAATTTTTGTTTATTCAACAACCATATCCCACTCATCTTCGGTGCAATTCTACCTTCAAATGAATATATGAGTGAAAATGATAATCTTGCATGCCTGATATAACGCTTCAAGTCAACCAATGCACAAGTCAAAAGAGTGCTTTACTAGATCCTATTTTACCTTGTAAAAACATCGGCAATATTTACATAGTCTGTGTGTAAGGAAGTAAGATTCGCAAAGAAAATATTCATATCCTGATGTAATGTTCCACACACTTCCCATTTTTATTCCATGACTGTATGAGGCAACAGAATATTTTTAGCTGCTGATGCAAACCATGATTTGTCTCTTATCATGGCACTGTGTGATCCAGGAAGAGCTTTAGTCATGTCTGCTTGACAGGTGAGTGGCCTCACCATGTAGAAGTCGTCAGATCCGGCAGAAATTTAGAAATTCCTCAAGCCTGCATCCATCCACAGGCCTCAAAATGAAGTCATAAAACTTCAAATGGTCCCTTGTAAAACCTTTATTAGGTAATAGCACAGAAAGGACTAACTTCAAATACAATTTCATTAAAAAAAACACTAGAATATTCTTCAAACATTGAGCTCTCTTGCTGAAAGTTCTATTCTATTTAGGTCAGGCTTCTCTTTTGTGCCAGCTGGGCAATGGATAAAGAAGATCACAGGCGAAGTGATGCTGCTGAACTACGGTTTGGGCAAATAATATTAGAAGTTCCAGGATCTGCCAGAAGAGTCAAGAGGTCTGTCTTGGAAGAAGTGCAAGCAGCACGCCCTTCAGCAGGGAGCATGGAGAAACTCTGGACACGCCATCGGAAGGGACTGGTTCCTGGAGAAGGACACCATGCTTGGTGAAGTAGAGGGACAGCGGAACAAAGAAAGTCCCTCCAGGAAGTGGAATGCTGCAGTGGCTCCAGCACGAGGACCTTGGTGAGGGTGGTGCAGGGCCAGGCCGCGGTTCGTTCAGTTGCCCGTGGGGTTGCTGTGAATGGACGCTGACTCAGCAGCACTTAACAATGTTGTTGTTGTTGTTGTATTTTCATTTGTCTTCTCTATAAGATGCGCCCCACTTTGAAACATCGGCTTCTGTAAGGTAGGGCTGCAGCAGATCTGGTTGCACCATGGTTACAAGTTGGGCTGCCAACCCGAGGTCAGCAGTTTGAAACCACCAGTCTATCTGCGGTAGAAAGAGGGGGATTTCTACTCCCGTAAACAGTTACAGTCTCAAAAACGCAGAGGTAGCTCCACCCTGTCTCGGAGGGTCGCTAGGAGTCAGCATCGGCTTGATAGCAGTGTTTGTTTGTTTGTTTGAAGGTAGGACTGGCTCTGATTAGGAGACAGGAGAGAATCAAACAAATTATTCATGAAGAATGGAGCGCCATAAAGAACCAACTGTTCATAAAGAATGGGTGGACATAGAAGGGACAAGAAACCAAGCTGCTAAATTAAACTATCATCTGAATCTGTAACATAGGATTTTTTTTATTTCTCATTGTCAAACCAGATTGACTAAAGTGTTTACCTGTTGGGCATTTAAAATTATGTTGACCATCTAATGGTCTGTCGTTTCACTTAATATTCCAAGCATGCATTGAAAGGATTTGAACATCTTATACTTTCTTAAGTATTTGTACTCAAGCATTGGCTGGATAGTAAATATATTTTCTATACTGATTTTGATGATTTGAATTCAGATGTGGTCACTGTAAACCATTGCATACACATATATCCTCATGTATGATACACAGAGAGATTTGTTGGCAGCTTAGAATTAGGGATAACCTCTCTTGGGGATTGTGAGAAGCTATATGATCTGCATATCAACGTAGACTCGGAGGAATAATAAAACTAGATAGTGTCTTGGTCATAATTAGAGAAATGTTAGGGCCCAGTCAGTGTAGAACTCTATTCTACTGAGTTTTAAGAAAAACAGATGTAGCTTCAAAACACGGTAGCAGTTTTAGAGGTGTAATTGCTTTAATGATGCTTTTGAAACCTTGAAATCTAGGGTGTTCTCTCACACCATTCACTTGGATCCACCTGTCACTTGCATATGTCTCTTTGAGGATCTTCAACAGCTGTGATCCTCTTTCGTCTTTGGCTAATATTTTGATATCGGCAGTTTGCTGCCACCTAGTGTCAACTTCGGAATCTGATTTATTGACTGCTGGTACTCACAGCACGCAATGCAGAAGCAAGCATGTGCACAAGTATATTTGTTTTTTGTTTTTTTATCTTCTTTTACATTTTGTATGTCAGTGGCTTTTTTGTTTGTTAGCTTGTCGGTGTGGCTGCCGTCATCGCCATGTTCTTATGTACCACTTTTTTGGTGCTGTCGAAGCCATCCGCAATTTTATGCACATATTATTATTTCTGCAGGTCCACCCAGATACGATAGGCTGGACAAACAATGTGAGAAGAAAATAACGGGGACCAACAGTCCTGGAGGGACATGAGAGTGTGGGAGGTGGGAGAAGGGAGGAGGTGTTGGCCAACCCAGGGACAAGGGAACAACGAGTGTTTCAAAACCCATGGCACAGAGGGATGGGAGGACTGGTAGGGGGTGACCAAGGGCAATGTAATTGAGAGGAATTACTGAAACCAGAATGAAGGCTGAACATGGTAGTGGGACAGGAGGAAAGCATAAGGAAATAGAGGAAAGGAGTAGGAGGCAAAGGGCATATATAGAGGCCTAAATACAGACATGTACATATGTAAATATATTTATGATTATGGGGAAAATAGACCTATGTGCATATATTTAAAGGTTTAGTAATAGGGTAGCAGGTGGACATTGGGCCCCCTCAGGCACATTCCCTTAATACAAGAGCACTTTGCTCAGCTAAACGGTCATTTCCGTGATACCCACCCACCTTCCCGACATGATCACTGAAGACAGACATGTGCAGAAGCAAATGTGGTGAAGAAAGCTGATGGTGTCCGGCTATCAAAAGATATAGCGTCTGGGGTCTTAAAGGCATGAAGGCAAACAAGCAGCCATCTAGCTCAGAAGCAAAAAATCCACAGAGAAGAAGCACACAAGCCTGTGCGAACACGAGGTGTTGAAGGGATCAGGTAGCAGACACCAAAGAACAAAAACCATCATTGTGTGATCACCTTCCCCATATAAACGCTGATGACAAATGTGTGCATAAGTAAGTGTGGTGAAGAAGGCTGATGGTGCCCGGCTATCGAGAGATATAGCGTCTAGGGACTTAAAGGCATGAAAGCAAACAAGCAGCCATCTAGCCCAGAAGCAACAAAGCCCACATAGAAGCAGCACACCAACATGTGTGATCATGAAAGGTCGTGGGGACCAGGTATCAAGCACCAAAGGTGCAGGGGGTGGGGGTGGGGGGGAATCATATAATCGTGAATGAGGGAAGTGCGTGATAGAGACCCAATGCCCATCTGTGGACAACTGGACATCCCTTGCAGAGTGGTAGTGGGGAGGAGATGAGTCACTCAGGGTTTGGTGTAACAATAATGAAACTCACAACCTTCCTCTAGTTCATAAACGCTTCCTCCCCCCACTATTATGATCCCAATTCTACCTTGCAAACCTGGTTAGACCAAAGGATGCAGAGTGGTGCAGATGGGAACTGGAAACACAGGGAATCCAGGACAAATGAACCCCTCAGGACCAGTGGTGAGAGTGGCAATACCGGGAGGGAAGGGGAGCAGGTAGAAAGGGGGAACCAATCAGAAGGATCTACATATAACCTCCTCCCTGGGGGATTGGCAACAGAAAAGTGGGTGAAGGGAGACGCCGGGCAATGTAAGGTAAGATAAAATAATAATTTATAAATTATTAAGGGTTCATGATGGAGGGGGGAGCAAGGAGGGAGGAGGAGTGGAAGGAAAATGAAGAGCTGATTCCAGGAGCCCAAGCGGAAAATGAGTTTTGAGAATGATGAGGCAATGAATGTATAAGTGTGCTTTACACAATTGATGTATGTGCGGATTGTGATAAGAGTTGTATAAGCCCCAATAAAATGATTTTTTTTTAAATTACACCAAGCCAAAAAAAAAAAGATTCACAAATTGGTCCAATAGTGTCATCACACAAGTTCCACCTCCCAGTGACACCTGTCTCCCGATAGGAATTGGGAAAGTGTGTGTGGAAACAGTACCAGTTCCTGGATCTGAGGTTTGAGATTTGAACTTCATTAAGTTAATAATAGGAGCCCTGGTGAGAAGGTGTTTAAAGGGCTTGGCTACTAACCAAAACGTTGGCCATTTGAAGCCATCAGCTGCCCCGAAGGACAGAGAGATGGAAATCTGCTTCCATAGAGATGACAGCTTGGAAAGCCAATGAGGCGTCTCTATCTATAGAGTGGCTGTGAGTCAGACCTGAAGTGATGGCAGTGGGGTTAGGAGTTAGAATCTAACAATGAAATTCTTGTAGCTCGGCTCTACCAGATGAATTTAATTGATGCCACTATAAAAAAAATAATAAAATTCTTTGGCAAATTTTCAGAGGGATTTACACTCAGTCAGTTCTCCCAGGCTTAGGAATACATTTGGATTTTTTTTTCTACTTTCATTAAAAATTCTAGACCTCCTTCACTTAAATCATTCGTTTATATCTAATTATGATTGGATGTATTATGTATGAAAGTCTGGTTATCTCTAGGACATACATGACAAACAACCTTCAACATCCATCCTTTCCAAGCCACTTACAGCTGTTTGGAAGAATAGGTTTCATTTCGGCAAGTGAACACCGTGCAGTTACATAAAGTCTGACTGACAGCTGCTCAGGTGGGCAGAAGTTACCAAAATCTGAAAATCAAGTGTCTGAAGGGGAAGAAACGTGTCATCATTAAAGAGGTGGGAGACTATCTCATCAGCTGTGCTGACTGAGTGGTTGGAAGCACTAAGCTCCTCTGCAGATGCCAAGAAGGGAGCCGAGAATCTCAGCTGTGTCGACTGTTCAGAGTAAAGGAATGCCACTTGTTGGAAGAGCACCCCCAGAGAACACGTGTTTGATCATGACCCTCTGTGTCCTGCTGACCTGGAATAGATGAGCCCAAGAAAGGATGGCCTGAGCTACTTAGTCAAAAAAAGAAAAGAGTTCAGAGAATGAGAAAGACCTGAAACCTACTGTTCTGTCCGTTTGAACCTCTCCTCCTTTTCCACGTCCTTATCGCTTTCCCATCTCTGGCTCTCACAACACGTACACCTTGCATTGTACCCCCCAAAAAACAGATTTTCTTCCAAAGCTATGTATTCATTTTTTTTCTCCACAAAACAAACATTTCCTTCAAAGTATTCTCCATTTGTCCAATCTGTGATTACATTCTTAGAAATATTTTTCAAACTCATCTATGTCACCTCTGCTATGCCACCAAATCGTTGTCCTTTCATGTCCCTCTTACATTTGTGGAAACAAAAACAAGTTGCATGGAGTGAGGTCAGGTGAGTAAGGTGTCTAGGGCAAGAGAGGCATGCTGGTTTTTTCCAAAAAATCTGGTGCACTGAGATGGCTGTGTGAGCAGGTGAATTGTCGTGGAAGCAAAATCAGTCCACTGTCTGCCATAAATAAGGCATTTATTGTCACACACTGCTTTGCTATTCTTTTCAGAACCTCTAAATACAAAGCTTGATTAATATATTGTCTGACCTGGTGGAAAGAACTCCAAATGCACTATGCCCCTCACATCAAAAAACCAAATGAGTACCATCTTGTTCTTTGATTTCACTTGACGAGCTTTTACAAAAAACTCACTGTAACCAGAGAAAATCTTCCCAGGTGAGGCCACTGGGAGCTAACTCAGAGTGGGTTGCTTGGTGCTCAGCTAACAGGAAAATGTGTACGAGGAAAGTTCTGTCCAGCTGAGCTTCTTTCTGTTTTGGTTTTTTGGTTTTGGTGCCCCCTTGTAGCACCACACACAGTTATTGCTTCTTATATAGTCCCTATCTTGAGTAGTGGAACAAATATTGAACCTGACAGGTTTCACTACCATTGTAAATTTTACCCATACTCATTTTATTTCTCAACTGATTGCCAATAATCTCATTCATTTCCTATATGAATATCAACTAAGATGCCAGAGCCTAACACAGAAGGTCTGTGCTTCAAGGAAAGAGAGCGCATCTTTATGTTTACAATTCTCACTATTCACTAGTAAACAGTCCCACTCGCAGGGTAGCCTCTAGGAATGGCATGGTCACTCTCTGGTTTACCATTGGAAGGACGGCATGTTGGATGAAGAATTCATTGTCAGTCCCCCTGTGTGTCTGATGGCTTCTTAATGAAGTTAGCTCACCAGCCTACGTTCCTGATGGGAAAAGAATTGTCTGTATATCTATGTGTGTACAAGGGCACACACATCACAGAGATCCTGAGACTCAGAACAAGAATTGTAACCTAAATATTAGGCAAAGAAAAGTCCCACTTGGGACAATGCCATCTTGAAACTTAATTTTCCAGGGCAGAACTTGAGTTACAGTAGCTAATATTTATAATAAGGATCTCTGGTGGCATAGTGGTTACAAGTTGGCCTGTTAACCAGAAGGTTAACAGTTCGACACCACCAGCAGCTCCTTGGAAGAAAGGCAAGGCTTTTATGTTAGACAGGGTTCTCTAGAGAAACAAAACCAAGACACTAAAGATTTTATATATTCTAGATAGATAGATAGATAGATAGATAGATAGATAGATAGATAGATAGATAGATACAACATAAGAAATCAACAGCTAATTAGTCTATATAGCAGTGCAAATGGCTCAGTGCAACTCACCTCCATGAGACAGCTAATACACTGGAAGTCCTTCAAGTCTTGAGGGCTGCTGAGTACAAGTCAAGGAAGCAGACAGCTGAGTCCTCTGTAGAGCAATTCAGGCTATCCGGCCACAGGCAACAAGCAGCAAGGCAGGTCACCAACAGTCAGTCAGATGACAGGGTCTGAGAGTCCCCAGCTCAAGTGATGTATACTCCAGTGGCCTAGTGAAGCAGGTCTTGAAGGAAGCTCAAACTACAGCGATACAGTCCACAAATTGGGTGTCCCACAAGTAGTGTAGCTCTCAAGTTGAGACAGAGAGCCAGCTAAGACAGCCACACACTGGTCCAATCATCAAAGAGCAAGAGACAAGAAAGGCGAGGCTCGCCAAAGCATTTATCTTTCAGCCTTTCAATTAATCCCACATGGGTTCATTGGCCATGTTGGCACAATAAACCTACCTATCCCAACCCACCGCTGCCAACTTGGCACCTGTATACAATTCTTTAGCCACACATAATTTCCAGACATTAATGAAATCACATTTATACCTAACATCAAACATCTCTCATACATATAAACGAAAACACACTGAGTCCAATTGTATCAGATACATCATACATGAACAAAGGAAAGATATTCAATAAGCACATATAAAGAAAATAAGCTAGCAATC
Source organism: Echinops telfairi (assembly GCF_000313985.2). Lineage (NCBI taxonomy): Eukaryota > Metazoa > Chordata > Mammalia > Afrosoricida > Tenrecidae > Echinops > Echinops telfairi. The sequence continues at coordinate 95,978,368 of NW_022111324.1, forward strand.
ACAAACCTTGTTTTTGCAATTGATCACGTGGTCGTAACTGATAGGTGGAACTACCTTCTTCTACTACCCATTCTGTATTACCTTTGCCCTCAGCAACCCTCTGCTGGCTGTGGTTCTTTGCCTGGTGGGGTGACCCAGACCTTCATTCCTGAGGGGTCTGGGTCATTAGACGTCCTGTCAGGATTGGGTTGCTGTACTTTACCATTTACTTTAATCACAGGGCATGGTAGCACTAAGAGTCGGCCTATGGGATCTCCTGGATTCCAGACATATTCTTCTTTACCTCCATTATGTAGCACTTGTCCAATTTCTCCTTGGTAATCAGAATCAATCACACCGCTCAGTACAGTGACACCCTTCCTTACCTGTTGATCCAAAGGCATGAGAAACCCAAAGTGACCTGGGGACATTCTCAGCTGCCAGTTCAGTGGAATCCATGCTATGCTTCCAGTTGGGAGAGTTCCTTCCTTTGGGACCAGGACCTCCAGGCCTGAAGCACATAGGGTTGCTGGGACAGCTATCTACTCCCATAAAGAGTTACAATCTCAGAAACACACAAGGGCAGTTCTACCATGGCCTATAGGGACATTACAAGTTGACATAGACGCAATGGCAGTGAGTTTGAGGATATTTGTAACAAGTCTGACCATAATAAAATATCCACTTCTGTTTTTGTTTTTAAACTATCTGTCGACACTCACTGGTGGCGATATCAGGTGATCTTGGGCCACTAACTACCAGGTCAGAGGTTCAAATCCACCAACCACTTCATAGGAGGAGATGAGTTTGTCTGCTCCTGTAAAAACTCACATCCTCACGCACACTATCTAGGGTCACTATGAAGGGGATGTGACTTGCTGGTGGTGGGCTTGGTTGGCTTGTCCTTGGTTAGTGTTCCCCACAGAATGTTGAGAAGCCTCTGGCCCCCTGCTTTACCAACACAACAGAAACTGTCCACCAGGTGTGATGGCATCCCTAGTAACTTATTCTTGCAGAATTGAAGAACACCTCTTTCTGTACAAGGATGAAAAACAAACAAAACCATAAAGTCACCCCAAGAGGAGTAAAATATTACACATTCCAAGAGCATGAGTCAACTCCCTGTAATAGAGAAGAATGAAAATATATGATGGTCTATATGGATTGTACTTTTAAAAAATTAAAGGAAAAGTAGGAGTGGGAGCAATAAAGAACTAAAGCATCATCACGGCTTCTGGTACCCGACATAAAATTCACATGCACAGGAAGCCATTCTGAGCAACTTTGGGACACTCCCAGGATTGCGTGCTATTTTAAAGAAGAAAAACTTTTTCTTTGTACCTTCAGCAGCTCCACATTTTAATAAAACACACTCAAAATAGCGCCACATGTAGCTCTGGGTTCTGATTACTGGCATTCTTCAAGCTTGCTGCCCACAAATAATCACCGTAAGAAAATCAACCAGAAGGGGGTGCTTTCTTGCTGCTTCTTGCCTTCGCAGGGGATCTGGAACCTTCTCTCGCCATTGGCTCAGGCGAAGGTCCCTGCAACAAAGAGAAGCACGTCTGTTACCTAATCTTCCCCATCTACATCAACCAACATAGAAGGGACATTATTGCTTATTTTGCCAAAAAAGGTATTTCTGGATATAGCTAACTTCCCTCCCCTAAGAGGAAAAATAACGTTGGCCAGAATTCAGATTATAAACGTGCAAGCCAAGCTTGACCCTAAAAATGCTAACGGAAATAACTATGAAGCTGTTTACAGCTTGTCAAGCTGACTAAGACTACATACGTGACCTGCCTCGACAATATCTTAAACTCTGGAATTTCCTTCCCCAGTAGTACATTGTATGGTGTGTTTTAACTAGGGAAACAGAGTGATGGTCATGAGATAGAGACAGAGTTTGCTGGTAGACAAACTAGAGTTGGACCTCCAGCTGCCTGGTGCTGGCAATTTCTTTCCTTTTTTAAACCTAACTATTTTTATTAAAAATAACAACTCCATATAAGAATGTGAGGCAATATCTTTTTTTAAAGAAATACTTAATATCTGGCTTTGTAAAAAAAGTTCTGGGTATCAACTTTTAGACTCAGCCGTTGCACTAAATTGCTTTGCTGGAGGACTGAGGAACTGCATCTCTAAGCTGCTGGGAAGAGACGTTTACGGCCCGCTCAGAGGATGGCCAGGGCTTCTTTGATCACATTTTGAGCATCGCTTCTTCATACACACACCAGAATTTAAGACAGCCATTATCGTAGACATTCCCACAAGTCCTAGTCTAAACAATGAAAGGGATTGTGCGTACAAGGCAATCAAAGGAAAATTTGTCCAAAATGATTATTTTACTTTTTTCTTCCTTGAGTACTGATGTGGTTATTATTATGTAATTAGATAGAGATAGAGAGATGATAGATAGATATCGATATAATGTCACAAACAGGTTCAGTTCAATATCATTACTTTTATTAATTAGAGGCCTATAGTTAACAGCACAGATGGTCATCCTCAACTTTCTCCAAACGGATCCCAAAATGACAGAATGCTTTTGTGGAGAATCAGGAATTACCTTTAAGTCATCACCCTCAGCTCAAAATGAAGTGAAAATACTTTTAGCCCTTTAAGTCACATACAAGGAACGCTCTTGGGATCAGTGGTAAAATATTTATGGGCTGTTAATCTACAGCTCCTGGTGGAGGTGAACCTAATACCATCCTCATCGAAGAAAAGACCTACAGATTTGATCCATTAAGGATAATAGGGCTGGGGCGAATTCTTAGTGATTTTAACCTTCTAGATTGTGAACTGGGGAGAAGGTTTACAGAGAGTTTGGCTTTCCATCAAACCGTTCACATGCATTGTGCTTCCCCACCATGCAACATGCATCTGAGCATCATTATTACAATAAGCATAAAAACCTGCCAGGAATTTGCGAGCGACTGGAGACAAGATACCAAAAGGACCAAGCATACAGCTTTATTTTCCATATGGGGTGGCTCGAGAGTTGACAGGCAGAAGATAAAATGGGACAGATTTTGCGGGAGAGTATGAGTTAAAAGGGGGCTGGGGGTGGGGCACCGGGGTTAGGATGAAACAAAGCCCTCGGTAGCAAAAATGTACTTAAGATCCAAGAAGCACAATGTGTCAGGGACCAGGAACGTCAAGCGATGGATTCGTCTATAAAGGTGTGGCTACTTCAATGGGAGGCTCTCCACTGGAATCAGCCCCATTTCGGGCATATTTCTGAAAGGCCCTTGGATAGTGCTGTTAGCTGCCATCAAGTTGCCTCTGGCTCATGGTGACTTCAAGTACAACAGAACAAACGGTCCCCTGCCCTCGGGCATACTTGTACGCATCGTTATGCTTGAGCCCACTGTTGCTGTCCCTGTGCAGAGCGAGTGGCTTCCAATCTACAGTACTCACTTTCCAGCAATGGGCAATGATCTGTTGTGATTTGCAGGCTTGTCTTGAGTTAATTTTCAGGAGTAGATCTCCAGTCCTTTCTTCCCACTCTGTTTTCGTCTGGAAGGACCTTTGAAACCTGTCCACCATGCAGATATTTGAAATACCTGTGGCAGGGTTTCCAGTGTCACGGCAACACACAAAGCACCGCAGTATGAGAGACTGATAAATGAATGGTAACTTGGTATAATAGGCACTACTGAAAGCAGTGTTTATGTGAAAAGAAATATCACTCTGCAATCATTGTCCTTAAAATAAACTTGGTGAAGTGCCCTGCAGTCTTGGCAAATATTAATTTTCACACCCATTGGGCAATGCTAACTGGGTATACTGGGTGATGCTAACTGGGTCGATCCACAATTTCTCATCCATGACTTAATCTAAATAAAATACTTGATGGCTATTTTGTGACTTTATGAGCTCAATCACACATCAGGAATATATCGCTAAGGTCTTTTATGTTCACTTACCATTAATTTATGCTATTCCTATAAAAGTTACTTTTAAGCAAGAGCTTCAATGTCTTCCCGTATGTTTTGGTGAAATGAATATATTTGTAAGATTAAGTGTTATGCCTCACATGACTTGGCACAATAGCTGTACAGATCAGCACCTCTGGGTTTGTTTCACTATATCACTGTATAGATAGATTCTCAGCGATAAATCAACGTTTTAAGTCAACTGGACAGGATTTGCCTCTGAATGTTTAAGTTGACTGACTCTGAAGACATCACTTAAGCATTTTTCCTGCAAAACATTTTATAAACCTTATTAGATTTTCACCTATCTTGCCTAGAGCTCAATAATCTGCACACACACACACAAAATTTTTTTTTACATTTTAACTCAAAAAGGCAGCATGAAAGTTTGAATACGTTTAAAAGTTTGAATAAGTTTGAAATGTTTTAAGGGAATAATAATCCCAAAATATTCATTATGGACTGATTAGAAATAGGTCTAAGTTAAACAAAGATTTTCTTGAAAAAGACATTGAAATAATTTACTGTAGCAGAAAAAAATGATAAATTGGATTTTATCACATTTTAAAATGTCTGTTTATTAAAATTCTACAATAACTAAATGAGTCAATATACTGTGGACTCAGAGAAAACATTTGCTTTCATAGTTAACAACATATTCATAGGCTTAGTGTGTAAAGATGGATTACAAATCACAAGTGAAAAAATTAACCATCACAATAAAAATTGACAAAAGGTTAAAATAAACATGTTACACAGGATTATATACAAGCAGCCTATAAACACATGAAAACTTGCTCAATGTTATTACTTATTATAAAAATGTAATTTAAAGCCAATAAAGTGCTGCTTTGCATGCATTAAATCGAAACCCCATTCCCCTCTCATCAACTCTGACTTACGACTGTTCAGGGTGGACAGAACTCCACAAGGGTTTCCAAGGCTTTCAGCGTAGAGAGGTGGACTGGCACACCTTTCTCTCATGACGTGGAGAGGGGAGTCTGGTTAGCAGCCAATCACCATAACCACTACTCCCGCAAGGCTCCGTTGACTCTTCCTCTCTGATTGTTACCAGGTGCTGCCCCGTCGGGTCTGCCTCTTCACAACTCTGTGTACAATACAATGAAACACTGCCTGCGCCGGTGTTGTAGTCTCACTCTGCGATTTGAGCCCATTGCGGGTCTTCCTCCGTTTTCCTGGCCCTCTACTTTACCAAGCACAGTGTCTTTCTTCCATCAATACCATTGGCTCTGGATTATATGACCGATGCCATGTCCAAAGAACGTGAGATGAGATCTTACCAGCCTCACTTCTAAAGAGCATTCTGGCTAGACTTCTTTCCAGACAACTCATTCTTCGGGCACTCTGGAATCCTCCTTATTCTTGGCGCAAACCTGGCAAATCTATCCATCCTTTTGTCTTCTCTACTCATTGTTCACCTGTCGCACGCATCTGAGTGGACTTGGGTCAGGTGCAGAGGCAGCCCTGGTGGTGCTTTGGGTTAAGCGTTGTGCGGCTAACCACAGACCTGCAGTTCAAACCCACCAATTGCGCCATCAGGAGAGTGATGAGGCTGTGCTCCTGTAAAGATGTATTATCTTGATCACCCTAAAGAGCAGTGCTACC
>NW_022111324.1:95984657-95991754 GCF_000313985.2 Echinops telfairi
CTAGCCTATAGGGTCACAATCACCCTAAAGAGCAGTGCTATGCTAGCCTATAGGGTCACAATGCATTGGAATCAACTTGATGGCAGTGGGTTTAGTGGCTTGGTTTTAGGTCAGGCACACCTAAGTCCTCAAAGTGACATCTTTGCTTATGAACACTTTAGAGAAAATATTTTGCCATATATTGGCTGCTTCCATGGGCCTTGATTATGGATACAATTAAAATGAAAGCAATGGTGACGTCAATATTTTCTCTATCATGATGTCGCTTCTTGGTAGATTAGTGAGTTTTTTTATTTTTGTAATCTGACATGAGCTGTGACATCCTATTTCAAGTCCTTTTCTGAAATCAGCTGAAATCTCTGACAGTTCCCTCTTGAGGTACTGTTTATTGCAACCATATTTTAATTCTCTGCAACCATATTTTAATTCTCTGAGTGATATTAATGGTATCACTCAATAATTTCATCATCCTATTTGATCACCTTCCTTTGGAATAGGCACGAGTAGGGATTTCTTCCAGTATCATGGCCACGTAGCTGTTTTCCAAATTTCTTGGCATAGATGAGTGAGTGCTTCTATCTTTGCCTCTACTTGTTGTAGTCCCTCACTTTGTATTCCATCAATTCCCAGAGTCTTGTTTTTCACCAGGGACTTCCATGAAGCTTAGAGGCCTTTCTTTAGTACCATAAGTACAAATTTCAAACCTGTTCGTCCATTTTGTTTTCCGACTCCAGGTCTTTGTATAATTCATTTTAATACTTTACTTTTTCTTCTTGATCTGCCCTTTGAATTACCTATTCAACTATTTTCCTTCATCATTTCTTCCTTTTGCTTTAACTACTCTATGTTCCACAGCAAGTTTCAGAATCTCTTCTGACTTCTGTTTTGTCTTTCTCTTTCTTTCATGTCTTTTTAATGACCCTTTTGCCTTTTTCATGTATGAATGCCTTGATATAATGCATTTGGTCATTAGTGTTTAATGTGTCAAATCTATTCTTAAAGTAGTCATCATATTCAGGTGGAATATCACCAAGTTCATACCTTGGGTCTCAAACTTGATTTAATTTTCTTCAGCCTCAACTTGAACTTGAATATGTGCAATTACCCCTAGGCCACGTTCTGACTGATGATATCAAGTTTCTCCAGGATCTCTTCCCACAGATGCAGTCAGTTTTAGTCCTGCGCCTTCATCCTGCAAGGTCCATGCGTATGGGCACCATTGATGTTGCTAAAAGATGGTATTTGCAATGGATGCATCTTTGGTACTTTTAATATTTTCCCCCAGCACCATAATTCAAATGGATCGATTCTTCTTAGGTCTTTCTCATTGAATGCCCGACTTCCACATGCATATGAGGTGATTGAAAACACCGTGACTTGGGTAGGTGCACCTTAATCCTCAAGGCAACGATGAGTTCTCACATAAGAACGCTCGTGAGGAGGATGGAGGACTGGGCAGTGTTTCGTTCTGCTGTCCATCGGATCACTATGAGTTGGAACTGAATGGGGGGCACCTAACAGCAATGATGGGAGGTTTGGTGGCCTGGAGGGTTACATGTTGAGGAGCTTACCATAAAGATGCTGGTTCAGATCCACCAGCTGCTCCTCATGAGAAAGATGAGGCTTTGTGCAGCCTTAGAAATCCACAGGGGCAATTCTTCCCCGTCCCATAGGGTCACCATGACTCAGAATTGACTTGATGCCTGTGAACATGGGCACAGGAAGCACATAGTAAGTGGGAGGTACATTCTACCAGAAAAGCACAGTGACACTTCTGTGTGCATGAGAATGTTCTATGATTGACCTTTGATAGTGGTGACAAGGTGTATATGAAAGTCAAAACGCATTCATTGAAAGGGTTCCCAATCTGGCAACCGCCAAGGAAAGCATTCTATCCACAGAGAACAAGTGTAAATTCTGAGCAAAATGTTCAGACACAACTCCCAGAAGGCAGAGAAGAATACATCAAACGCCTGTTGAAAGCTAAGTGACACGTTGACCCAAAAATGGGGTGAGATTCCTGTAGATTGGGTGACTTTCAGCAGGGCAGCTCCAAAGGCTCACATAGCAATCTGCCAGCACACTGTCCCAAAGAAGAAGATAAGAGCAGTTGGCTGAACTAAGGGAGCTAGAAAGAGACGGGAGCAGCCCACCCAAAACAGAGAGGCCAAGAAAACAAGCTTCAAATGCTGTCCATGCGCTCTGCCCAGACTTTGGTGTAGCTCTTAACCGACTCAGGCCTGGGCCAGACTTTGAACAGCCCCATCAAAACGGAAAGAGCTGAACTCAAAGGGCAGCACCCACCCACCCACCACAGGGGTGTCAAAGTGAGCAGTTCTGAAATCATACAGAGTGGGTTCTCTGTTCCCAAATAAAGTTAACCAGAAAAAAACTGCTGGTAAGGTATCCTAATTAAAGCTCGACCTGCAAATGAAATAATATGCTTTTAAAACATCTACAAGGAAATTAGAAAATATTTTCAACTGAAGGTTGATGAAAATATCACATACGGGATGCCGCAAAAACTCCAAGTAAAGGGGGGTGGGGGGGAGTCGCTTTGAAAATCGCTATTAGAAAAGAAAAGAAATCTGAATGCACTGACATATTGCTGCCCCGTAAGAAACTGGAATTGCTTCCTGGGGCCCCTCCCAGGCGAACATGCCTCGTTGTCACCAGGCTCTTGTGAAGATGAGAATGCTTCCGAAATTCTGGGAATTCTGCAGCGAATTCTGCAGCATTCCCAGTGTCCCGTGCTCAGGGCCAAGTTTTCTTGACACCATCTCACCATCCAAAGTCAAGGACCGAGCCACAGCTGGCCCGCTTTGAACCCCAAGGATCTGAACTTTTTCAAGCATGCATCACGAACGCTTGACGATTGTTCTTTTTTTAAAAGGGGAACTGACATTAGCAACCAGGTGGGTTTTGAAAGATGTGAAGGTCCCCAAAGAAAAGGTAATGTGCTGCGATTAAGTCGTACAGATCTGACATCATGTAGGGGGAAAGGAAAAACCACCTACAATAAAGCATTATGCCTGTCCCTGTTTTCAATTTCCTCCCACGCAGGCAAGGCTTCTGTTGAAACTTGTTATTGCTGAAGTACTTTCTTATCATAAAAAGTGCTACAGTTCTAAAAGAGAATTTTAGCAACGAAATTCAGCTGTGGCATTCTAGGCAATTAAAATCATGTTTGGTGTTTTCTTTTCGGGGCATTAGATAATACTTCCGTGAAAAATATGCCCTGGAGAAGGGTGATATCTTTTCATCCTAAATTCAGAAACAAATATTACACTAGGACTTGAACCTTTCTCTTTGAAGGCAAAGGAGACGCATATTCTATAAAGCAATAAAGATAGAAATAAAATCAAAGGCCTATCGCTAGACATAAAAAGAGAAGTGCTCAATTGCTAATCAAAACATGTGCTTTAAGTCCAAAAGACTTTTATCCTCCCCGGTGTACTTTAAATCCAGAAGATTGTTTCCAGAGTCAATCAAAAACATAAACAAAATTTGCATTTAGCAAATATAAAACCTATGTTAGCCTGAGTCTCCAACTAAATAGCTGCTTAACCTAGTTAAGCTGGCAGTATGTCTCTATTCAGCATTGATCGAAGCTCTCTGTTTCTGTCTTCAGACATAAAGAAGGACCAAGCTAGCTCGATTTTGCAAGACACTGACATTTGCTTATTTTGCAACGAACACGTTGAAGAAGTCCTTCCTAAGGTTTCCGTTTGGGTACCGAATTTCAGCTGTGTCACTCAGCTTGGGGCCTCACCTCTCCCCCAGTTAAGGATGCTGTCTGTTTAAAATTGTAATTCAGAAGCCATTTTATGCGAGGGCTGAAAAATAATGTGCAGTGGTATCTAAGCTGCTCTAAGAAGCCCTTGGGGCTCCCATGTGATGCATCGAAAGCCCGGCCAATTAAAGTCAAAGTGCTCAGCTAGTTCCGCTTCTTTAAGAAAGCTAAATGAAGAAAATGATGATGGTGGCATGTCTGCAAACGTGCTTGGCACACTGGATGAATGTATGGACCATGATAATCGATGGAAGAGCCCCCAATAAAAATATTTAATAATAATAATAAAAAGAATGAAAACCATGGTGTAATTTAGCTTCCTCGTTTCAGAAATAAAATTTAAAAACTGTAACCCAGAGACATAAAATGGTCGTTTATGTGTGAGCTTACCAGAGGACTTTAAAAGATTACTAAAGATTGAGCCCTAATGGATGGACAGATGACAGGTAAGTGGGTAGGTAGGTAGGTAGATAGGCAGTTAGACAGACAGTAGTAACACTAGTTTTGGAGTTGTCTTGAATACGTTTCAACATCAGGATATAGTTCATGTATAGCTTGTCCTTCTCATTGCCACCACCAGTGAGCTCCCCAATTTAGTTTAGGTTTGTTTGTTAACACAGCACTAAAACAAATCCCTCTCATGCAGCCATTCTAAACCTGACATGGCAGCCCCTGATACTGCGCTGATGAGAAGCTCCCACTAGCTCCCCATTGCCTTTGGCAGTGTTCACACGTGTAGGCCTGGGACCTGGTTACAAATGCAATTTCTCATGGCCCGCACCAGACCTATGAAATCCAACCCTCTGGGCTAGGGGCCCAGCACCTTGTCCAGGTGATTCTGAGGCATGCTAAAATCTGAGAACTGCTGGACTAAAGAAAATTTCCAACTCTTGGCAGATGCATGTAAGGATTTTATCATCAGTCAACAATTCCAACCTACTGTCCCATCCTTATCTTCCTTTGACCCCAAAGCGGACTGAAATGTCCCCACTTCCAGGCCTTTGTTCACTATGTTGCCTTAGCCTGGCCTCTTTGACCTCATTCATCCCTATTGAAGAACTGCTTGTCTGTCTTTCCACGTCAACCTCAAATGATCTCTTAAGACCCTCCCCCTCCCCCCAATATCCACATGTTAATATCTCTTCTCTGTATTCTGAATCCCTACAATACATTGTTCTCATTGAATTATGCTTGATTTTGTATTGATCTTGCTATTCTTACTAGAAGTTTTGAATTCATGAGGTCAAGAGTGTGGTATATATTTTATTACTTTGTTTCTTACGACGTTTTGCATACCACACATATCTAGAGCAAATTTATAGGATGACAGAATGAAGACGTCTTGAGGCCATGAACCGTGCCTTGGGCAGCAAGCACAGACACAGGAGTTCCTGATTTGTACAAAAGTTAACACACCTGGGCTTCACACAGAAAGGCTGGAGGTTCTACATTATTTTCTTAAACAGGATTCATTCACTTAAAATTTTAAATCTGTATAAGTGAACATCTCAAGTATTTTCATCTAAAAAGCTTTTATGACTAAACCCCTGCCTCATTAATATTTTAAATTCTATGCCAGTGGTTAGATTTTATTAGAAGTACCTCATGGAGGTTATTTATATTGTCACTCAAAAAGCTAATAGTACTGCTACTAAAATGGAACAAGGATATATGTATAAATCTTAGATATATAAAGGGATTTTGAGCTTGCAGTTAACCATAATCCATAAGCTAACGGGGGGAAAGTTCTTATGATCCAGCACCGTTCAATACTTGAAGGGCCCACTGAAGATATGGGTGCAGTAGGAAAGTGTGGTGAAGAAATCAGATGGTGCCCAGCTATCAGTAAAAATAATATCTGGTCTTAAGAGCTTATTTTGAAAACAAGCAGCCATCAAAGTGAGGTGTCAGCCAAGTCCACATGGAAGAAACACACCGGCCTGTGTGATTCAAGGATTACACATAATAAAATCCAAGGCCAGAAGAGGGAAAAGTATTAGAGTTTAAATTCTGAGTACCCAGTTTTACAGGGTGCTATGGATAACAGAGAAAGACCAAAACCCTTTATCAGAGTCCCCATATAGATTCAGCGTACAGTGACTCTGCTCTCCCCATTGGCCAGAGATGTGACTCGCCTTACCCTCAGACAGTGTCCTGGCAAGTGGGTTAATGCAGATATAGTTAGGTAAAAATGGAACACCTTATCATTTGTTCTCCCTTTTGCTCATTTTAAATGTGTTGCATGTGGGATTTTTTTTGAAGTCTTTTATTGGGAGCAGATACAGCTCTTATAACAATCCGTACATCAATTGTAAAAAGCACATTTGTACATATGTTGCCACCACCACCATTTTCTAAACATTTTCTTTCTGCTTGAGCTCTTGGTTTTAGCTCTTCTTTTTTCCTCCTTCCCTCACCCTCCTGCCCTCGAGAACCCTAGATAAATTATAAATTATTATTCCTGTCATATCTTACACTGTCTGACGCTGTCTCCCTTCACCCACGTTTCTGTTGTTCTGTTGTTCTTTGGGTAGGGAGGGGGACATTATACATCCAGCACTGTGATCAGTTTCGCCCTCCCCCCCCCCTCTTGGTATCACTACTCCCATCTCTAAGGGGGTTATCTGTCCTGGATTCCGTGTGTGGAGAGCTCTTGTCTATACCAGTGAATATGCTCCAGTCTAGCCAGATTTGTAAGGTAGAGCTGGGGTCATGATATTGGGGGTGAGGAAGTCTCAAGGAACCAGACAAATATTGAGTGTTTCGTCAGTGCTATGCTGCACCCTGGTGATTTATCCCTTCTTTGTGACTCGTCTGTGAGAGGACGTCTAATTGTCTACAGATGGGTTTTGGGTCTCCACTCCAACCTCCCTCGTTCTCGACAATATGATTATTTGTTTGGGGTCTTCTGATGCCTGTTACCTGATCCCATGGACACCTGATGACCACACAGGCTGGTGTTCTTCCATGTGGACTTTGTAGCTTCCCTGCTAGCTGGCTGCTTGTTTAACTTCAAGCCTTTAAGACCCCAGACTCTATATTTTTTAAAAGTCGGTCACCATCAGCTTTCTTCACATTTGCTTATACGCCTATTTTGATTTCAGCGATCATGTTGGGAGTGGCATAAACTTTAATAATATTTCTTTACTATACTTTTAATGTCTACACAAATCCCAATGATATCTCTTCTTACATTCCTGATAGTCCTAATTCATATTTTTACTTTCTTTTATTTTCCAGTCTGAAGGTTTATAAGTTCTATTAAACTCTGCAAAGAAAACTGTACACAAAGAGACTTTTCCCC
>NW_022111324.1:95992903-95996815 GCF_000313985.2 Echinops telfairi
AAAAAAATCGTTTCAATGACACTGACCTACATGGGGAAGCCATCAGGCTAATGGACTTAATGGCAACTGGTCATCTGTGTATTACTTGAGTAAAAAAAAAAAGAGGAATAACAGCGGTCCAAAAATCTGCTTTCCGATTTGTGGTGAGACTCTTTGCCATGAGTCTCTCTTATCAATCAATATATTTTGACAAAGTACAAAGAACTGACCATCCCATGCTAGTCCAGCTCTTACACCAGTATGTGACTTTATGCAAAGCTTTTGTGAACTTCAGTTTCCTCATGGTCAAGAGTTGATATTTAGATGAGATTGCTCTTCAGGCATCTCTTAAAGTTTAAAGTCTCTAACCCTGTATCTCAGCATGGTGTCATGACAGGAGCACGCCATCAGCAAGCACTGAGGGGCTTTCTGTGTGAACCATCGTGTCATGCACTAACAATAAGTTTTGAGTGCTGCATCTAGCTCGATCACTGACTAGCTTTGGATTAATGAAGCCCCTTAACTGATTTGAAACTTAAGCTCTTCATTTATGAGATGGGAAGCTTGTAAGGGATGAGTTTTTGTCATGCAATTGTTGCTGTAAAATACTAGCTCTGCTTTCACACACTTTCTCTCTCGGTGAGCACACACTGTCATTTATCGCAGCTTGTCGTGCTGAATTTTCTATAGGTCCCTCTAGGAAACAAAGGATGTGCTGCTCCTTTTATCTGCCACATCATTCTTTATATAGACGGGAGATGCTAACAAAATGACTACTGTATTTATTTGGAATAAGTGCCTATTTTCTTTCAACCCATTGTGAGAATGGATAATTATTATTTTTTAACAATAACAAAACCGATTCTACAGTTTTCGAAGGAAAATTTTAAACCTAGAAAATTCTAGAAGAAACCAACTGAGGTTCTGCTCACATAAAATAAAATGTGTGAATTTAACCAGGTAGCAGAGGTGGTGTGATCCTTCACTTGGGTCATTTCAGGGCTGACATTTTCTTTGGAATAAAATCAATTAATGGTGGCAAGGTTACACAATCATTGCAAAGAAAAAGACACTAGACGCTACTCTTGAATACTCAAAAGGCAGAAAGGCTGGCCAAAGTATCAGATACTCAAATCTCCCCATGCCCTTTTCTGTAGATAAGCATGTGATAAGGCGCATACACAGGTGCTGATCTCAGCCATGTCTGAAAGGCAGAGCTGTCTGTTCTCCAGTTATGCATACATGATCTCCATGCTCCAGTTGGGCATCCTTCCAGTCAACTTCTGCCATTTTCTGGAATTGCATAGGGAAAAAATCATCTTCTCTATTTTGGTATACACAGAGTAAATTACTTGGAATAAAGTTTTCCATCTACCCTTTCAAAAAATAACTAATGATATTCCTCTTGTATTAAAAAAACCACCCTTCTTTACCCAGCCATATACTAAAATAAACCAATAAGGAAAGGGGAAAGGCTATCATTTGGAAAACCTTGACTGTCTTACGTCTGTATGTCTATTTATATTGAGACAATTTTGATTTTGAGGCTGTGGCAGGTCAGGGTCATAATTTCCTTAAGTGTACATGGAAGGGAAGCTCTTGGACTCTGTGACAGTTAATTGTATTGTGCCAATTAGGCCTCCATAGGAACATGTAGGCAGAGTTTAATCAGATTGAAGCTTGCTTGGAGGACAATGGAGATAAATGCTTTCTGAGGCCTGAATCCTGTCTCTCTTTCTCTCTGTTGATCAGACCAACATGCTGTTGTTCAAGCTAGTTCTTTGCCTCAACCATGTGCTGCACTAACTATGGGCCCAGTTAACCTGTGGATCAGATCATGTAGTCATGCGTGCACTGCTGGAGCTGGAGACCCCATGAGGCCTGCTTCAATAAACTTTGGAGCTACTGACTACTGGTGCCCTACCCTATGGTCTGATGCCTGCAGGCAGACTCTCCCTGTCTTGCTTGAGGGCAGACTTCACTGCCTGCTTCCTTGACCTTGGGCTGGCAGTCCGTGTGACTTGAAGGACCTTCGGTGTATTAACTGTTCCATGAAAGTGAGTTGCATTGAGCCCTCTGTACTGCTGTGTGGACTAATTAGCCATTATATTCCTTTTCACAGTATAAACACAGTATACACACACACACACACACACACACATAAGTGTCCCAGTTTTGTTTCTCTAGAGAACCTTGCTTAACACAGACCCTTTCCAGTGAAAGAAGAGAAGAAGGAAGGGTGTTTAAATGCTAGCACAGAAAGACCTTGAGACCTGGATAATGTGAGTTTCCAGGTAGTCAAATTACTAAAACTTATTTGTTGGTATGAGTGATTTCTAAGAAGCCCTGGTGGCATAGTGGGTTGTAGGTTGGGCTGCTTCGTACAAGATCAGCAGTTTGAACCCATCAGGTATCTTGGGAGAAAGATGAAGCTATCTGTTCTCCCAAAGATTTACAGACCCAGAAAGCCTCAGGAGCAATCCTAGTCTGCCATTTGGCTTGCTTTTGAGGCAGAATAAGCATCCTGGCAGTTAGCTTTATAATTGATTCCAGACAATGATGGAACTGAGGGTACAATGGAGGCACATCAGTCTCCATTTTTCTGACCCCAAAGGCATCACACTCCACTTGCTAGAACCTACACATTAGGGATGCCCTATGTGGTAGTTAAATAATTTTATGTGAACTTGAAGATGTATGAATGTCTAGGGGTGGAGTTTAACCTGTCAATCAGGTCACGGCCTGATGGCGCTTCCACGATGGCCTTCTCATAAGGAGGACCCTGGGAAGGACCTCCTCCTTTCTTTACCACTCTGCCATCCTACTTGCTGGCACTCTGGTGGCCACCCTGAGAGTTGCCGGTGCTCTGGCATGTTTCCACTAACCTCGGATCTACATGAGTCTGCACTCACCACATTGTGACCTTCCTGAATTCTGCATCATTGCATGTGTCTGCATGTGTCTTGAGAGGGACCTATGGACTAGTATTGGACGGATGGACTTCCATTGAACTGGGCTGGGATACTTCCTTGATATAGAATTCCTTCTTGATATAAAGCACTTTCTTATACATGTAGGTCATTGGATTTATTTCTCTAGTCAACCAGGCCTCACACATTCTATAAGAGTTAAAGGAGCTCTGGTGGTTCATTAGTGAAGCACTTGGCTACTAACTGAAAGATCAGCAGTTCAAACACACCAGCTGCTGTGCAAATAATGATGTGGCCATCTGCTTCTGTAAAGATTAAAACATTGGAAACGCTTTGAGGCAGTTCTACTCTGTCCTATAGATAGGATCATTGTAAGTCAGAATTAACTCAAGAGCATTGGGGTCAGAAATGGACTTTGATACAAGGAAGGCATACCACCTACATCTTTATCCTATGTGTTCATTGCATGCCTCATCAGTTGGTTTGGATTAAATGCAAATTTTAACTCTTTCCAGGCTGTTATATTTGTCATCCCTGCAATATAATTAAACTCAGTGGTGTGTATTCACTCAAACGCAGCCCTGTCAAAAGAGAATAGGATGGAATATTTAGCTTATTATAGATTGCATTGGTGTTAAGAATTCAAGGGTGTCTCCATAAAAAACCAAAAACACATGTGTTAGAACCCTAACCCCTCCACCTATAGATATAATCTTGTTAGGGGAATGGGGTTTTTGTTATGGGGTTTCTGAGCCATATCAGTATAGAACAGCAGTTCTCAACCTGTGGGTCACGACCCCTTTGGGGGTCAAAGGACCCTTTCACAAGGGTCGCCAAAGACCATCAGGAAAAACACATTTATGATGGTCTTAGGAACAGAGACACCACTCATCTATCGTCTCCAGGTGGGTCCACCCACATGCAGCTACACCCACATACCAGTTCCCAGTGTGAAGACTGTTACCCATGCTACACCATGCTATACCATGCTTCAAGACAAAAT
>NW_022111324.1:95997656-96000612 GCF_000313985.2 Echinops telfairi
GGGAGGGGGAGGGGGGAAAAGGAAAATGAGCTGATTCCAGGAACCCAAGAGGTAAGCACATTTTGGGAATGATGAAGCCAACAAATGTATAGATGTGCCCTACACAATTGATCTATGTATTGTGATGAATTGTATGAGCCCCAATAAATTGATTTAAAAAAAAGAAAATACATCCGGCATATCACATATTTACATGTTGATTCATAACAGTCACAAAATTACAGTGATGAAGTAGCAACAAAAATAATTTTATGGTTGGGGGTCACCACAACATGGAGAACTGTCTTAAAGGGTCACAGTATTAGGACGATTGAGAACCACTGGATAGAGTTTTCCTAAATCTCATCACTTCAGAGATATAACATGAGCGGACTAGACACAAACACCTACACAAGGGGGAAGGTAGATCCCATATGGAACTGGGAAACAGAGGTGCCACAAAAGCTGTAAGACAAAAGTATCTTCTCCCAGCATCGACAGCTAGGGAGAGCTGTCTCCTAAAATGCTGCCCTGAATTTGGATCTAGCCTCCTGTCTTGAGAAAATACATTTCTGTTCTTTAAAGTCACATGCATATAATATTTGTTACAGCAGCACTAGAGAACTAAGAGTGTAGAGAAATAAAGATTCCCCACCTCATTGGCATGAGGCTTGTCTGTGCGCTTGCATCCAGCGAGTGGAAGCAGTACGGGCCATATCTGAGCAGGACTCTTTGAGCCAGTGTGTGATTGTCAGCCACGCCATACCCTCTGCTATGATCATGGTCAATAAATCATAAATTGTAGCTGGCTCTTCTGTCTTAAACCCGCAATGAAGACATTATGAAGAAGAGCCAAACTCAACCTATAATGGACATGAATTGAGCAATACATTTTGTGCTCAGAATCCTATAAGTATATTTTAAAAATCATCTAAACCCTTTGCCACCAGTTAATTTCAGCTCATAACCACCCTAAAGAATAGAGTTGGACTTGTTTATAGGGTCTCCAGTTCTGTAAATCTTTACAGACGCAGACTGCCACATCCGTTTCCCACAGAGTGGCTGGGGGGCTAAGTCACTAGCCATTCAATTAACAGCCAAGTATTTCAACAACTGTACGACCTAGGCATTAAAAAAAACAACACTCGCACTCCTGTCAAGACAATTCCTTCACTTGCTGAGCGGTTAGTGGTTTTAATTGCTGGTCTTGCGATTAGCAGCCCAACACATAATCCACTATACCCCCAGGGCATTACATTTCTTTTTAAATAATTAAAAAAAACAACCTCACTACTAGCAAATTGATCCTGATGTACAGTGACCCTATAGAATTTTATGAGTGATTTATAACCACACTATAGCTTCTCCTACACTGACTGGAACAATCAAGTCAGGTTTGAAAATTCTTGAGGGGGTGCCCCCCAAAACAGAATTGCACTGGGTGGAGGAGCAAGCGTTCATTTTTCCTGCTAGGTGAGTATCCAGCAACTCCCTCTGAGTTAGTACACCCAGTGGCATCATCTGGAAAGGTGCTCTCTGGTCCCAGTGAATTTTTTTTGTAAAAACAATTTCACTTTAACCTCATTTTTGGTGATGGCCAATTTAAAAGAACAGCTTGTGCCTCTGAAATTTTGTCTCAGAAACTAGTGTGGTGCTGAACACAGCTCACAAGGACTATAGGAAAAACTCAAGTGTATGAGTGGTTTGCTCATTTCAAAAAAAATTAATGACAAAACTCATTCTGGACATCCATCAACTTCCCGAACAGACAAAAATGTCCACTCACAGTGTATTTGGAGTTTTCTCCAGCAGGTCAGAGTGTTAATCAAGCTTTCTATTTAGACGTTCTGAAAAGATTGCTTGACAGTGTGTGACAAAAAAGGCCTGATTTGTGGCAGACTGGTTTTGACACCTCCACAATGCACCTGCTCACGCAGTCATCTCAGTGTGCCAGTTTTGGGCAAAAAACACCATGCCTCTCTTGCCCCACCCACCTTACTCACCGGACCTTGCTCCATGTGACTTATTTTGCTTCTGCGAATGAAGAGGGACATGAAAGGACTGTGAGTTGATGATGTAGAAGAGGTGAAGAAAAAAACGAAGGAGGTGCTGTCAGCCATCCAAGCAGATAATTTTTAAAATGTTTTCCAAGAATGGAATTGCAGCGTTGACAAGTGTATTAAGTGTAATGGAGAGTATTTTGAAGGTGGCGAAGTTGTTTTGTAAAAAATAATAATAATAATAATAATAATAAATTAAATTAAATACAAAATTTTGAAAGAAAAAAATATTCTGTTTTCTTTTGGGGGTAGCCCCTCATATATGCCAATAGGGGTTTGGGGTTTATTTGTTTGTTTTACTTCTAAGCAACAGCCAATACTTTTCTTTCTTTTTATAAGAATCATTTTATTGGGGGCTCATACAACTCTTATCAAAATCCATATATCCATCCATTGTGTCAAGCACTTTTGTACATTTGTTGCCCCCATCATTCTCAAAACCAGCCAACACTTTTCAAGCATAAAACTGTTCTATCCAATATGTTCTGAGTGTGTTAACATTACCTCTGTTCTTGCTCTTAGTTCTAATGACATCTTTTCTTGGGTAGTCATGATTAAGGACTACAAATGTCTACAGTCGTTTCTGAAAAGGTACATTGATTTTCTTTTTCCCATTGTTTCTCAGAATGTGCATTGAGTAGTTTGGGAGGAGAAGGGAAGGGAAGGTATGTCTGTTGTATAAATCAGAGATGCTATGTTTGACAGATATTGGTGGGAGACTTACAGTGAGCATGGGCATTTCTTCAAGGAGCTGCAGTAAAGAGAATCTTTACATTTATTTCTCAGAATCATTGGTTTTTACCTAAGAATGAATGTGAGGTAGTTACCTAATCTGATGTCAATTTAAGGATTAAGAGTGTAGGAGTGGAGTCTAGGCTGTCAATCTGGAGATAGCCAATGAGACTTCTGTGGGCCAA
>NW_022111324.1:96000811-96011939 GCF_000313985.2 Echinops telfairi
TGAAGAGGACTTTACAGATTGATATCAGAAATATGGGCTAATATCAGACTTATGGACTTGTTCTGGACCAGGCAGGGATGTTTTCTCAATGTTCAATTGCTCTTGTATATAAATCTCTTTCTTATACACATATGTGTGTCCATGGATTTGTTTCTCTAGTCTACCCAGACTGACACAGAATGTTAACAAGAATACACTTTTAGAAGTTTCCACATAGTAAAGCACAATGGCTTTAGAATCACTCTATATAGGAGAAGGGAACTGGGAACATGTTTTGTCTCTGTTATAAAGAAGGTTAAGACTTTTTATTGTGAAATATAAATTGCATGTGATAAAAACACACATCTCCACAAATCAACACAATGGATGCTCAGGTTACTACCACCTGTACCAAAATAGAACACGTTGTAGCTCACTGAGGGCACAAAGATGAGCAAAAGCAGACCATCCACTGGGAAGCCCAGGTGGGGAGGCTGTATTCTCCGAAGGAAATGAAAGAATTAGCACTGTTTGAACACATCTCATGTGCCAGACATTATATGTATGTTTTTACTCATAATATGACCAATTGTAAATGAACATATCAAGTTAGAGACAAAATGTAATCCTGGTGACCCACTCCACCCATTCCCTCTATAACAGAGACCCAAGAAGCCAATTGAAACATACAGATAATAATTCTGGACCATGGGGCATCCAATGAGGCGGTTAGGGAATTGTATTAAACACTGATTAGAAAGTAAGACCAAATGACAAGAGTCACTGAGGGCAGAGACAGAGCGGGACCCCTGGTGTGTCTGGCCATTGTGAGGCACAGAAGAAAACCTACACAGAGGAGGAGAAGCCCACTTCACAGCATGCCTTCTCTGACAGAGACCCAGAATAGGCAGACACAAGGGGAGCACAGCACAAGCTTGATCTGGAAACGGAAAATGCAGGGCAGCAATATGAGTGGTCACAGAGCCGGGGGGAGTCAGTAAGGAGACACAAAACCACTCAAGGACAGTGAGCTCCAGGCATTTGGGTTGAGAGTCACCTGGAGGGAGCCACATGCTTATGTTGGATAATGGTTATAGACACTGGACTCCCAGTGCCCCCCTCCACCCATGCCCTTGGATTGCATTGAAGCAGGAACAGTGACCTGAGAAGTGTGTTCTTCTGAATTCCCTATCACATCTTTCCAATGACTGGGGATGGCCCCCACCCACACCAATCCTGTGGCTAAGAATAACTCCATGCCACCCCTCTTGCCCAGTTCACTCAGACTACCTCCCCTCATTAATGGTCATCCATTGCACCAGACTGAGACAGATACCTGGCACTATGTGATTGAGATGGCACTCTCTCCAGCCACACACAGCCAGTCGGACCATTGCGGTTGCATGCAGGAATTTCGCATACAGCAGGCTCCTGCTAGCTTCTGAGCACAAGAGCCAGGGAATATTGGAATAGCCACCTGCTACCACTGTTGCCAGTGGGAACTCCAGTGTCTACTGCCGCCTAGAAGTATAGATAACTGGTGCCTTACCACCCTTTTTAGTTTTACCACCCTTTTTAGTTTTCTTTCTATTTCCTTTTTCTCTTTTCTACTACTTCTCCCTTTTAATTTTCTTCTCTTTCTCCTCTTCATACTTTATTTTAACCATTTTTTCACATCCCCACTGTTTTTTTCTCTTTTTGCTTTCCATTTCTGCCCCATCAATGAAAAGTGAAGTTGTTTTCACACGAGTCACCCAATACCTACCACCTACTGCCGCACTAGCTGGGAAAGTGTCACTGTGTATTTCTGCATCACTGGATCAAAAGGGAAAAACAACACCTGCTCACCTTACCCCCAGCTGCTTGTCATGACTATCAAACAGGGACACCCACATTCAAACCCCTTCTGGTAACTCGAATATCCAAATTACAGGCAGAAAGCACCAAGTGCTACCAAACTAGCAACCAGTGTAGTCCTCCCTCCCTATCTTCCTGGATATATCAAAACAAAACAAGGGGACCAAAATCACCCCGCTCCACAAGCAGCATCCTGCACAAAAGCACTTGGCTTTCTCCGTGGATAAGGAAATTGACTACTCTGTTACAGGCTCTGACTCCTGGTCCTGCTGCTGCTCCTCTGATGTAGCTGTTATCTGGATCCAGGAGGTTCACTGTGAGGGGCTCTTAGGCCCAGTGGTCCCGGGTCCAGAGGTCACACTCCACTCCTTGTAAGAAGGTAAGGAAAAAACTGATAGGATTCACCTGTGAGAAATTATGACCAGGATTTTCTGGAGTGTCATCCTGTTGTGTATGAAATAAGCCCTCTTTGTAGCAAGAGGTGGGATTTCATCACCGGCAAGAGCCAGGAGTGGAGCTTGTCCTCTGGACCCAAGATCCTTGTGCAGCAAATCTGGATCCAGGTGCTAGTCACAACACCAAAGGAGGAGTAGCAGAGCCAGAGCCAGAGCATGGAACAGAGTGATGGGTTGCCCAAGTAAAGCTGAGTTTCAGTGCAGGAGACTGGCTGTGGATTGAAGTACCCCTGGGCACTTAAATCCAGGAATTTGGAGATGTGGTGACCTATTTAAGCATCGCTGAATACCTGGGCACTTAATTCAGGAAGCTAGGCTTGCTGACCCATGGAGCTTGAGTTGAACGTCTTCTGCTTGAGGCTTACAGCAGAGTAGTGTGCCCATTCAGACATTTATTAGCAGCCTGAAAGAATTCTGTATTGTGTCCAGGTAAACAACTCAACCCTGAGCATTTCTCTTTGGCACAACAGCTTGTTAACTTCCTTAGTAAACCCTTAAATCACATTCTTTCCCCTGAGTTCTGTTTAGCCATTGAAATGGATATTAGAACCTAGGCAGGGGTCCTCAAACTTTTAAAACAGGGAGCCAGTTCACTGTCCCTCAGACCCGTTGGAGGGCCGGACTATAGTTTAAAAATATATATATGAACAAATTCCTATGCACACTACACATATCATATTTTGAAGTAAAAAACAAAATGGGGCAAAAACACCCGGCAGCCTGGATAAATTTCCTCAGCGGGTTGCATGTGGCCCACAGGCCATAGTTTGAGGACCCCTGATAGAGAGAGAAAATAGAGAATATTCTTTAAGACAACTCACTAACACATAATAAAACTATCTGAAAAGGAATTCATATGCACATACAAGCACACACAGTCTTCCAAAATCTTGAGAAATTACAAAAAATAATAATAATAACAAGAAAAACACAGACTATACCATAGAAGAACACAGAAAAATAATACATGGGAAAAATAAAGAGACAATTAGAAACAAGATAAAACAGCAATTCAAAAATCAAGATTACTACTGAATTTTCTGAGATAGATAAAACATTGGGAAGAGAAAGAGTGGAACCAAATCAATTGAAAAGCAAATCAGTGAATGAGAAGACAAATTCCTTGACCATTCTTGTCAGTTAAGACGAGAAAAAAACAAAACAAATAATGAAAACTGCCTGAGAATCATGTGGAAAGCTATAAAGAGGAACAAGTTACATGTGATTGCAATTTTAGAACAGGAGGATGTCAAGAACTATTCCACAGAAAGAGATTGATTAAGTATTTTCACGCAGAAAACTTTCCTAATATCATTAAAGACACACACACACACAATCATCAAAAAAGCTCAATGCCCCCTGACCCAGAAATGTCACCAAAATACATCAGATACCATCAAGCTTTCCAAAAACAAAGATAATGAATCTTGAGAGCAGCTTGGGAATTATGAAGGGTTGCTTTAAAAAGGGGCACAACAATACTAAATTCTGGTTTTTCAAGAGAAAGCATACAGACAAGAAAGCAGTAGTATTGCATATATAAAACCCTGAAAGGAAAAGATGCCAACCAAGAATTATATATCCAGGAGAACTGCCTCTCAAATTTGATAGTGAAATAAGGATAGTTCCAGAGAAATGGAAATGAAGAGAGATTATAAAAAACAGACCAACCAACCTTACAAGAAATACTAAAGGGAGGTCTTCAAATGAAAACAGCAAGAACAACAATGTCCGACAACAACCTGAGATTAAGATACGTGGCAACATCTTCCAGAAACCAGTCCAGAAAATTTTTTTCAAAAATAAAATAAACTTAAAATCTAAAAGTAGAGAACTAGAGGCAACCAATCAGTAAATAAAGACAAAAAGAGGAAATTAGCCATACAGTTACCGAGCATCCAAGTGGAAAGGAAGGTAAAATGCTATCACTTTAAAACAGTTTTAAATGTGAGAAGATAAAAACGAAATATAGGATAGCAATAAGGAAAATTAATAAACCTAACCAAAATAAGAAAGACGATCATGCATAAACACAACCAACAATGGAGGTGGGGGAAGCCTGACAAAAACTATGAAGTCAGCACCTGAATATATATGGCGCACAGGAATCACCAACACCACAATAAATAACTCAAAAGAATGACTTCAATAAGCTCATATCTACCACTGATTATACTCAATGTAAAGGAATTCAACAGTCACTAGAAAAAGAGGGAAGAATGGATAAAAAAATACAGAACAGCCCATCAATATACTGTCTATAAGGGACTCACTTTAGAACCATAGCTAAATATAAATTATAAGACAAAGAATGAAACAATTGTGTCAATTTAATGGTAACCAAAAATGAGCAGGAGTGGCAATATTAATTTCTATTAAAATAGGCCCAAGGCAAACTCAGCTCTAGGATCAGGGAAAGCCATCTTATAGTAATTAATGGCTAAATCCAGCAAGAGGATATAACTATAATAATCCTCTACCCATGCTATGAAAGAGCCCCAAAATACAAAATAAATGGAACTGAAAAGAGAAATAGGCAACTGCACAATAATAGTGATAAACTTAAACATAATTTTTGATGAAGTACAGACAACTAGGAAGAAACTCAACCAAGATACTGAAGAACCACCAAACCCAATCAACTATGACTTCATAGACATAAACAGCACCCTCCACACTACAAAAATGCAGGGCACACTCTCCTCCCATGTGCAGAGAACTTCTCCAGAATGGAACACACGCTAAACCACAAAGAAATTTCAATAAATTAAAAATTTCAATATATTAAAAATTATCTTCTCTGATTACCGTACATTGTTTTAAAATTAGAAACCAATAATAGATAGTGGGGGAAGAATCCAATACATGGAAATTGAGTAACCCCCTGCTTAAAAACACCTGGGTAAGAGAAGAAATAAAAAGTGAAATTTAAAACTTCCCAGAAGGAAATGTGGATGAAAACACAACATGCCAAAAAATTTGGAACACAGCAAAAGCAGTCCTCAAGGTCAATTTGTAGCAATAAATGCACACATCATAAAAGAAGAAATAACCAAAATTAACCTTTACCAACAAAGCAACTAGAAAAAGCAAGAGGAAAACATTAAAAGCCTACAGTCTCTGGAAGAAATGAAACAATAAAGATTAGCTCAGAAATAAATGAAATAATAAAAGAAAGACAGAGGGTAAAAGAATAAACAAGCCTACAAGTTGACTGTAAGGAGTTGACAAATTTATTGTAAAGAGCCCTGGGGGGTGTAATGGATGACATGTTGGTCTATTAACCATGAGGTCAGCAGTTTGAACATACCAGCTGCTCCAGTGGAGAAAGATGAGGCTTTCTGCTCC
Source organism: Echinops telfairi (assembly GCF_000313985.2). Taxonomy (NCBI): domain Eukaryota; kingdom Metazoa; phylum Chordata; class Mammalia; order Afrosoricida; family Tenrecidae; genus Echinops; species Echinops telfairi. The sequence goes on from NW_022111324.1 coordinate 96,006,451, forward strand.
TGCCAAGATTTAGTCTCGGAAACTCACGTGGGCAGCTCTGTTCTGTCTCATAGGGTTGCTATGAGTCAGAATCAACTCAATGGTAGTGAGGGGGAAGAGCTGAATCTTCAAAAATATTAACAAAATTGACAAACTACTGGCAGATTTAACAAAGGGAAAAAAGAGGATGCAAATAAGAAGAATAGGAAATGAGATTTCACAACATAAGTGAAATAAAAGATCATAGCAATATTGGACACCAACAAATTTGAAAACTTAGAGAATAGGTAAATTTCTCAAATTATACATCTATCAAAACTAACACAGATTTAAGGGAAAAAATAATAAACCCATCTGAACAGGTCATTAAAATAATAATAATAATAATAAGTCAACAATAAAAGTCCATGCCGACAGTGTTCATTGGAGAAATCACCAAACATTCATAGAAGAGCTGCTACCAATTCTACTCAAACACGTCCAGATAACAAGGTTGGAATAATAACAAATTCATTTTATGACACGGGCTTAACCCTGATACCAAAGCTAAGCAAACACACCAATAAAAAAGAAATTTGCAGTTCAATATCCCTTACAAATGGAGATTCAAAAATCCTCTACAAAATCTTAGCCAGTGATCAATAACAATATTGACAGAAGATTTTTATGCTCCAGGGAGATGATTGATAAGACTCTCTACCATAAACCAGCAATGATTGATGCATAACAACCTCCCACCCCAGGGAGATTAACAACAGGAACATGGGTGAAGGGAGACAGTGGTCAGTGTAAGATATGAAAACAATAATAATTTATCAAGAGATCATGAGGGTGGGAGGAGGAGGGGGAAAAGAGGAGCTGATACCAAGGGCTCAAATAGAAAATAAATGTTTAGAAAATGATGATGGCAACATATGTACAAATATGCTTGATACAATTGATATATGGATTGTTTTAAGAGCTGTAAGAGCCCCCAATAAAAGGATTCAAAAACTAAAAAGTCAAGACAAGATTTACATACAGAAAGAAATACTCTCTAGTGGTTAACAGGGATGGGAGAAAGATAAAGGAAAATCACTAACTAGAACCTTAAAAAAAATTCAACACTGTGGAGTCCATGCTGACTCATAGTGACCCTATTGGACAGAGTAGAATTGTCCCATGAGTTTCTAAGACTGTGACTTTTTATGGGAGTAGAAAGCCAAGTCTTTGCCACGAAGCACTTGGTGGGTTCAAACTGCAGACATGTGGTTAGCAACCCAGCGTGTACCCAGTCTACCACCAGGGCTCCTACTAACAAGATAAGAGGCACATATTAATGTGGGATAAGGAAAAGGCAATATACAAAAGGGAGTAAACTATATAATATCACTAAGAAGAAGAAAGACAAGGAGAGGTGCTCATGATTGCCTGCGGGGGTGGGGGTAAATACTATTACCACCTAATCCTGCATCATCAGTAATAACAAAAACTAATCTACAGGAAAGATGAACAGATATAGGTATGTAAATAGGACTATCCCCAAGACCACATATACTTTTGGGTGACAAAATTTCTATGTATGTATTTTTGTCTGCTATAAATATACTCATGTATAGAGTAGAGCAAACTGAAAAATATCATGAAAGCTGTTTTCAAAAATCTCCACTGCTATCGAGTCAATTCCAACTCACAACCATATTATAGGACGGAAGAGAACCTCTGGGGGTTTCTGAGGTTTAAACCTTTAGAGGAGTTGAAAGCCTGACCTTTTGCCCTGGGAGATACAGGAGGGTTCAAACTTCTGACCTTTCAGTTGGCAGCCCAACTATACCACCAGGGTTCCTTTGAAAACATCTTAGTCATAACCAGCTGCTGGGTCTGGAGCCAGAAGACTACAGTTGACAGGGTCATCCAGGTCCATTGCTGTGCCAATCTACAAAGATAATGTCGTACCTTCTACTTTGGCAAGTAGAACCTGGGGTCTTAGAAACTTAGGAGTAGCCATCTAAAGTACAGTTATTGGTCAGTACTTTCCAGAACAAAAGAGTGGTAAAAATTAAATATGACTGAAAAAAATTCCCCCAAAGAAATAATGGACCATGTGAATCTCAATTTCCACAACCCTGAGACCAGAAGAACTAGATGGTGCCCCGCCACTACTGCCCACCACTCTAAAAAGGATCCTAATAGAAGGCCCTCGGTATAGCGGAAGAAAACACCAAATCACCACAAACACAGGTCTGATAAAGACTTCTGAAACCCCTAAAAGTATGACCTTGAAGCACCTTCAGGTCTAGAACTGAACTCATCCGGTGGACAGCTTTCAGATAAACAATAGGTCTATAAGATGAACAATGACAATACGGAGGTATGTACTCCATAGAACGATCTATCTTACCACACTACATTTGCAGAATGATATAGCTCAGAAGGCAGGAAGGGATAGGAAAGAAGACTGTATAGAGATTGTAAACGGGGACGAAGTAGAAAGAGTGCTGTGACATCGTAAGGATTGCCACCGACATCAAAAACTAAACATGGGGGAACTGTGGAAGGAAAACCAATTTGCTCTCCAAACTTTCCTTTCAAGAGGAATAAAACATCAAACAAGAGAAATATAAACAGCTAATATTGGTTGACTATCCAGCTAATTATAATTGTCACATTCCCCACTTGATATCTATGTATTTAAAAAATAGTGTCACTCATTGTTTTATTCATCGGTGTATCTCAGGGTACCTATTCTGCTAATAATCATTAAAACAATAAACAGTTGAACTTACAAAAGGAATTCATGATTTAGTATGATTGTGGTCTTGTGACTGTAATCAGTTAAAATGTAAGGAGCAGCTAAACAGTTGCTGTACTGAGTCTGATAATCTCCAATTCAAGGGATCAGGAAAAGGAGCAGGGGACAGAGGGAGAGTTGTGAGCATCCTCTGTACACCGGGATGCGAACAATGCAAGCTTGCAGACTATCATGAGTGTTTATGGTCTGATGATTTTCACACGATTTGAAAGACTAGCCACAGCTTTCCGTTTTATCTCATGTGGCTTCCAAGACCCCCTGGATACCGCAGTTGCTTTATTGTTTTGTACTTATAACTTGAGATGTGAGTTTCTTTTTATTATGTGGTTTTGAGTACAGGACAGAGGGTAGCAGGTGACAGCATTTGCCCTGGTGCAGTCAGCTGGATAACACCAACCCTTCCAAGTGTCACCTTTCTTCTGAGAACAAAGCACTTAACAAATATTATCTGAGTGGGTTCAGAGCTCCAGGGAACTATGAGTGAGTGACAAGTAGGGGGAAAAAAAGATTTAACATCTGAGGAAACTAAAGAAAAAAGAAATATTTATAGTGAGAATAGGAAAATTTTAACCTTTTAACTGCTAGAAGCAGTGATCTGAGGGTGAATTTGTCCCCTGCATCCAATAATAGTTAACGCAGCTAACCGAGTTTACACTCATTCTGCTTAAATCCCCTGCATCCCACATAGATCCCAGCCTTGCCAATGGATTCTTCCTCTAGGAAACCAACTTACAGGAGGAGTCTGAACCTTGATGTTATTAGTTGCCAACTGTTCTAGGAGAGAAAGGGACCCCTCTGCTATTAAGTCTTGGAGCCCTCGTGGTATAGTAGTTACACATTGGGCTGTGAGTCACAATTTGAAGCCACCCGCCAATCCTCTGGAGAAAGATGGAGCTTGCTTCCCCTGTGGAGAGAAACTCACGGGGGCAGTTCCACCCTGTCCTATAGGGTCGCTATGAGTTGTCATAGACTATGGCTGTGAGTTGGGGTTTTTGCTTTTTGTGATAGTAGGTCTTGAACAGAACAAGGACAAACAACAACCATCTAGAGGAGGGAGACCATCAGCATGAAGCCATCATGGTGCCCAAGGATTGGCCGTCACATGGCTCCTTAAATAGGACCAAGGAAACCATCACAAAACCACGATTGATGGCAGATCATTCATGATCCGCAGTCACAGCATCACAGAAACCATAGACTTCCTTATCTGCTATGATTGGTGTGGCAGACGAGGGAAGTATACAGGACAATTCAAGGCCCTCTGACCAAGACAGAGTCTGTGACTCAAGACTGTGTGACCCCAGTACCAAGCACACACCAGGCAAGCTCCTGAGAGTGAAGCTGCCCCTACTTGGGTTGCCCAGGGGCAGCACAGAACACACTCTGCCTAAGGCAGGGCTCTCACCTGGCTGGTCCATGATCAGAAAGAACCCAATAGAAGCTGAGTCTATTCAGAGAATCAAAATGGATTTAGGGACCCCCTACTGTACACCAAAGCCATGTACAAACTTAGTGCTCATAATTCGAGTTCTGATACATATCAGGTCAGACCCCATGCACAGTAAAATGAAATGCCACCTGGTCCCTGGGCCATCCCCACAATGAGAGGTAGCTCAGACCACGTGCTCCAGAGGATTTCCATGGGCTGATTCTCCACAGTACACCCCCAAGCCTTTCTTCCTTGTCCGTCTTAGTCCACAGCTCCACAGAAGCCTCTTCTTCGGCAGCATCATAACATATAACCCTCCAATGACAGGCACAGCGTGACCAACGTAAGACGTGCATTGGCCAGGGATCCAGCAGGACAAACCTGAATCTCCCCCATGCTAAGATAGAATTTTACCACTGATCCACACGGTCAGCAGTTTGAAATCACAAGCCACTCTACAGGAGAAAACGAGGGGGGTTCTACTGATGCAAAGGGTTACAATCTGGGAACCCCACAGGGACAGTTCTGCCCAGTCCTATGGGGCCACGGCGAGTTGAAATTGGCTCAGACAGTGAGGGATTTTTGGGTGAAGATAAAAAGCTCTTAGCAAATGGTGATTGCGGTGATTTTGGAAAACGTGGCAGTAATTCTGAGGTATAAAAATAGAATAATCCCTGTATGTGTGCTGCGTAGCACAGCTTCCAAACCATTGTTGCTGTGACCAGACTAGAGAAACCATCACTTGTGTTGGTCGTGAAGCACTTCTACCACACCATGTTTGGCAATTTTGAAAGGCAGAGAAAGGAAATTTAGTAGAGCAATAGTGAATGATCAATTCTACACAAGAAACTAAGGTCTGAGTGAAAAGATTTCCTTTATGAAGTGGTCTCCTTGGGCAGATACTTGACTCTGTCCAGCTTTGGGATCATATGACAAATAATTAAGATAGCTTTGTCCTGAGAACATTACGGTTTTAGTTGAACAACTGCCTTTCATTTGTTGACAAGAAGTCTAGTTCTGCTACATCTTGTATGACCTTGAACTAAGTTGTTGCCTCTGTTTCCATGTCTGTAAAACAAAGATAATAACAGTACTTATCTCATTGGGTTATTTTTTTTCCCCATCTTGTAGGGTTTAACTTTTAAAAAATTTTTAATCATTTTATTAGGGGCTCATACAACACTTATCACAGTCCATACACACATCAATTGTGTAAAGCACATTTGTACATTCATTGCCCTCATCATTCTCAAAACATTTGCTCTCCACTTAAGCCCCTGGCATCAGCTC
>NW_022111324.1:96014021-96015290 GCF_000313985.2 Echinops telfairi
TAGAAAGCAAATGTTTTGAGAATGATGATGGCAACATATGTACAAATGTGCTTGACACAATTGATGTATGTATGGATTGTGATAAGAGTGGTATGAGCCCCTAATAAAATGATTTTTTTTAAAAAGAATCCATTCCTCGCCACCTCACATCAGGGTATCTTTTATGCAGGGATGTATTTGGTCTTCCAGAATACACAGTCATAGGATAAGCATGACACTTCTTCTTGGATGCAAATATTAATGACATATTATCTTAAATATTTATAAATTCAGAAAAGTATGGCTGCACTATTAATTGGAATTACAAAATAGTCGAGGATGTTATGGTTAAAACACAAGAATATAAGGGCATTTCATATTGTGAAAGGCTGTTTGAGAAAACACCCTTTCTGGAAATTCGGGAAGCTAAGGTCACCAATGTTTCAAGTTCCCACGGGGGCGGCTTTGGTGGGCAGGTTTCAGTGGAGCTCCCAGGTTAAGATAGACTTGGACGAAAGGTCTGGAACAGAAGAGATCATTGGTGAGCTCAATTGGCAACCACACCTTTCCTGAGTGATGGTCTTTCCCAAGCCATTCAACCTCTCGGAGTAAATTTCCATATCGTGAGTTGGAAATGATGACTCTCAGCTCAGTGTTTTTCATATTTCCCTAAATATTAAGTCTGTGCCTTGGAACAATTAAGCCCACTTAATAACTACTCGAGCAGAGCAGAGAAAGAGAAAGGGCATTTATGAGGAAGCCAGCCAATTGGAGCATCCAACAGCCTCAGAGGCTGTTCAATGGGTACTTCGCTTATTTCAGTTCCCCAGAAACACCGATATTAATTTCTCTAATAATATTAATCATGTATTACTACAATTCCTAGACTACATGACAGGTCACAAAGAGCCATAAAACACAGTGAGCATACATAAAGAATTCAATACTCCATTATCATGACGTGCTCTTTCCATTGACTGCCCACCTATCAATTTGAAACAATGACCAGGAAAACAAGGGGGTCCAAATCAACCCCAAACAGAGTTCAAAGGTTAATTCCCATTCCAAACTGTGGGTTGGACCCTTGGGAAGCAGTTAAAGAATACCCTGATAAAATACATGAAACACTAAGCAAATTGGTCATGCTGACACACGACGGACTCCATCAAAATGCCCACCGCCTTGCTCACAACGCACTGGAAACCTTGAAGGCTGCTCTGCCTGCTGGTGACCCGCCCCGTGTGCAGCAGAATGGTAATTGTGCTTCGCGGTTGTTGACATTAAAAACAG
>NW_022111324.1:96016304-96031579 GCF_000313985.2 Echinops telfairi
AGCCTGATAACTCGACAGGAATAGAAAGCCTTCTCTCTCTCCCACACAGCAGTTGGTGGTTTCAAACGACTGACCTTCCAGTTAGCAGCCCAACTTGTAACCACTATGCCATCAGGGCTCTCGATAATCATTATTACTATAATTCACTGGCATGTAGCTTTCCAGATACTTCTACATGGACATATATATTTTTTTGAATGGTGCTTTTCTCAAAAATACTGCCCATTATGTACTTTAATTTTAACTTATCGATATTCTTCTATTTCAGGTCTACCACTTAAAAGCTCCACATAATGGGATTCTCTCTTTTCCCCTTTCAAATCCCCACACCGAAACCACTATGAAAACATTAGCCAAAAACAACACTCCAGGAATGGATGGAGTACCAACTGAAATGTTTCAATAAGCTGGTGATGCACTGGAAATACTCATTTATGCCAAAGAATTTGGAAGACAGCTACTAGAACAACTGACTGGAAGAGATCCATCCATATTTGTACTCGTCATAGAGAAAGGGGACCTGAGAGAAAGCTCAAATTGTAGAGCAATGTCATTGAGAACACATCCAAGTCCAATGTTGCTGAAGATCATTCAACAACAGTTGTAGCAGCACATTGACAGGGAGCTACCAGAGCTTTAGGTTGGATTCAGAAGAGGACTTGGAACAGGGATGGCATTGCTGCTGTCAGATGGATCTTGGCTGAAAGCAGAGAATACCAGAATGATGTTTACTTGTGTTTTATTGACTATACAAAAGCATTTGACTGTGTGGATCACAGCAAACTATGGATAGGCTTGAAAAGAATAGGGATTCCAGAACATTTTATTGTGCTCCTATAGGAACTGCATGGATCAAGAGGCAGTTGTATGAACAGAACAAGGGATACTGCATGGTTTACAATCAAGAAAGATGTATGTCAAGGTTATCGCCTCTCACCATGCTTATTCAGTCTGTATGCTGAGCAAATAATCAGGGAAGCTGGACTATATGAAGAAGAATGTGAGATCACAATTGGAGGAAGACTTCTTAACTGATGGCACAACCTTGCTTACTCAACGTGAGGACTTGAAGCATTTGCCAATGAAAACCAAGTATCGAAGCCTTCAGTATGAAGTACAATGGAACATAAAGAAAACCACAATCCTCACAACTGGACCAATAGGTAACATCATGATAAATGGAGAGAAAAATTGAAGTTGTCAAAGATTTAATCTTGCTTGGAACCACAATCAATACTCCCAAAAGCAGCCGTTCAATTTTTATTGGATCAAAAAGCACATTGCCTTGGATAAATCTGCAGCACAAGCTCACTTGAAAGTGTAGAAAAGCAAGGATGTTACTTTGAGGACCCAGGGACACTCACCCAAGCCATGGTATTTTCAATCGCCTCATATTCATGTGAAAGCTGACGAAGGAAGAACAAAGAAGAATCAATGCACTTAAACTATGGTGCCGGCACAGAATAGTCCAAGTCCCATGGGCTGTCAAAAGAACAAACATCTGTCCTGGAAGAAGGAAGTCCAGAGCGCTCCCTCCAGGCCAGGCTGGCGAGACTTCATCTCACATACTTTGGACAAGTTGTCAGGAGACACCAGGCCCTGGGGAAGGCCATGATGCTTGGTAACGTGGAGGGGTAGCAAGAAAGGAAAGGCCCTTGGCTAGATGGATTGACACAGTGACTGCAACAAGGGCTCAAGCATAGGAACAATGGAGAAGGTGGTGCCGCACCGGGCAGCGTTTCCTTCTGTGGTCCACAGTGTCCCTGTGAGTTGGACCCAGCAACCACCATCTGAGACCACTAAGGTGCCAGTCCGGCGCATTCACTCTTCTAGGATTTTTTGTTCTCTCTCTCTCTCCCATTGGTATTTCTTTCTTTCTAACTCTTTTACAAAATGCATTGGGGCTTGCTTTTTGTGTATGTGTGTCTTGTTTTTTATTTTGGTATTTTATCTTGATAGACGAGATGTTTATTGACTCTTCAGTGATTACATTCCCTTCTTTCTAAATGCTAGGAAAAGTCTAGATAAGACGAAAAAAGTAATAGGCTGCTTCCTTCTATCCATTCCCTCTCTTGATATACTCTGGAATTTGGGACTATTACTTGGCAGTATTAGTGTGGTTAGTATTTAACCAATTATTTAGTTACTCGTACCAGGATCTTCCAATATTTTCAGTATGTTATGTAGCGATAGAATCCATACCCTGTCTTTCTTGAACCGTTTTTAGTTGTGCCCAGAAACAGCAGAGGAAGCACCGTTCGTGGCTCTTTCCATATGCTTCCACTCCTGTGCAACGCAAGTTTCTTTTAGTGACTTCTTGCACACTTGTGGCACGTGTGTTAAAACTGAACCAATGATGGCACATTACTATTAGCTAATGTGGGTTACTTTAGGCTCTACGGATTTTGCAAAACGTATTATGTCTTATCTTCCCTCTTACAATATCGTGCAGAATTATGTTTCTGCTCTGGCCATGCCTCGTTTCGCCTACTCATCTCGCCCTCTTTCCCGGAACTCCTGGTCACCACGAATCTTTTTATTGCCTCTCTGTACATAGGCATATTTATGTAAGTTCGATGGATTCATGCGCATGTTTCCAAGTGCACGTACATTGCCACTCTTTAAAAAAAATTTTTTTTTAACCACAGCCTACACATTTCTCGGTTCCTTGTTTTGATCTCACATGCAGTTAGCTGGAAGAAATGGCAGAGACCCACGCTCCTCTTTCTGTCAGCCTCCGCACATGAAAGACGGGCGCGTGCCCTCCTTCTTCTCCTCAGCACTTGCTGAGCCCTCATCATCTGGAGCCTGCTGCTCAGGAGAACTTTCTCCTTTGTGTCTTCCTTCCTTCGTGGCCCTCAGCAGCACGCTGAGATTCCACGGCACACTGGTGTGAGCCCTACAGTGCATGCCTTCTCCTTTTTCTTCTCGATCCTCTTGTCTGAAGTTCAGGAAAACATTTGAGTTTCTCTTCTACTTTAGGACTTTTATATTCACAGTATCAAATCTACCGTCGTTGCAGTCATTGTGGCTTTCATTTAATTTATTGATTCAGTGGTGGGGAGTTCATAGATCTGAGTCATGTCTATGCATATATTACTACATATATGTGTGCGTACACACACACGGACACATTCACTGTCATCAAGTTGATTTTAACTTGTAACAACCCAACAGGTCAGGGGAGAACTGCCCTTTGGGGTTTCTGAGACTGTAAATCCTCCTGGGAGAAGAAAGTCTCATCTTTCTCCGGTGCCGTTGCTGGTGCTTTCCACCTGCTGATCTTTGGGTTTGCAGCCCATCTCCCAACCCCGACACCACCAGGGCTCCACCCGTTAGAAGGCCGTAGCTGCTTCTTTGGGATTCATACAAACCAGGGCATTTAAGGCACGTTGATAACATAATCAAAACCAGGCATTGTTCTCCCTTGTGTTTCTTGAGCTAAATTTGTTTCAGCACAGCTCCTTTTGTGAGTTTGAAGCATAGGAAAGTGAAGCATATTCCAAGGTAGGTTTTTTTTTTATTTTTCAACTTATAAAATAAAAATTCTTTAGATGTTAACCCAAAAAGAAAAAAGAAAAACACTGTATTTTTTTCTAAGACTTGTGACTTATCTTTTCAGAAGCAAGTGTCTGAAGCTTAGAATTGACTTAGAGTACAGTCAATATTAGAATAGGCTTGTAAAAAAAAAAAAGAATAGGCTTGTGAGGCACTTGTGTGTGTCCTTGTTACTAATACTTCAGGTTCAGGTAAGTGTAATTCTTAAGATAAAGCCACATTGTTGGTTGACTAGTCCTCAGTTCAGGGCAGCGGGGAAGCTAGTCTCATAGACAATCTCAGCAATGAACGTTGTCCTTGTCATCATTACCTGTCATTGCTGATGCTGATCACACCTTCAAAAAGCCCCTCATAGTGCTGCCGAATGGCCCTTCTTCTTTCCATACATTCCAGGCAGACAAAACCAATGATTAGAGTGGGTTTTTTAGCTACATACAATTGACATACTTGTCCAAAAAAAATTAAATGTCCAGTTAAATTTGAATAAACTACAAATGATTTTCAGCATAATCTTACATGTCACATCCTTACACTTCAACAGCATGCGTGGTTCATCTAAATACATTTATCTGGCATCCTTTATTTTCCCTGGAACCTTTACTGCTCACCCAATTCATCCCAGCACAGCCAGGCAGTCAGACTAAATCAGTGGAGTTAATGTGAGAGTTAATTTGTATTGCACGCTCTGTAATGAATACTGGTGTGGTCCAAATCCTGCACGCAGAGCTGTGCTTGTCTCTACCCTTGTTTCTCTGAGGGTCGGGATGCTAGCCTCCACCCCTCCCATAAATGGGTCATCCTTCACAACAGTCTGCAATAGGGCTCATCTGGCAACCTCTCCCATAGCCTCTTCAACTTTTCTGGGGAGCCGATTTCCCCATTCCCTAGTTTTGAATGGCCATCCTTATTTCAAAGTAGAATTAGGGAAAGGAATATTAGATGACTCCAATGTTGTCATTTTGCTACCAAACCTGGGAATCCAACATCATTTTCTTGATCTGAAGCAAATGAATTCTTCCAAAATGGTCTCAGTGCAATAATATTGGATGTTCATCATGATACTTAGCCACGGGATGAACAATACTTTTATAAGTGAACTGTGGTTGTCATAATACAGAGGCTTTACGGCGAGTAATCCTTGGTGGTGCAACAGCTACGCACTTGACTGCTGACTAAATGGTGGTGGTCCCAACTGCCCCCCACCCCCACCCCAGACTCCATGGGAGAAAGACTTACTGATCTGTCCTGCAAAAATCACAGCCTAGAAAACCCTATGGGCCAACTATTGCAAAACGTCAAGGAAAGATGTTCACGTTCTAAGAAATATCTGTCGATGGTTGCCAAGGGTGGAAGGGAGAGGAAAAGGTGAAAGGGATGTTCATATTGAATAAGAGGGGGTGGGAGGGTCACCAAAAATGAGGCTCACAGAAAGACACTGAAAGGAGGGCAAGAGTTTATAGAAGTAGACTAATTGGTCTTTCTCCCAAGGAGGGGCTGGTGCATTCAACTGTGCACCTTACCATTAGCACAGTTCCCTCTCTCTGGACTAAGGCTTCTGCACACGACTCTTCCCCGGAGTCAAGTTCCTTGTGGTGGCCAGGAGGCAGTGCTCACACACAGATCAGAAAGATCTCTGTGGTCAGATTCACTCAGTGCAAGGCACTGGACACAAACCACTTGGACAACAACACATCACAGCCATGAAGACAGCCTGCTTGCCTGACTTTGTTCAAGAGTTTGTCCAATACTCCCTGAAATTCAGGCTCATTGTGATTCTCCTTATTCCAATGTTTTTCAATAGCCACAGCACCATCACGCATCCTTTAAAGGAACAAAAATGAAACTTTGGACATTTCAGCTTCAGATAATCTCTTATTTCAACATCCATCGACAGTAAAGTCCTGATGACGACAACCCAAAGAGAGTGAACGTCGGATCACTTAGGCATCCCTGGAAAATGCTCTTCCACTGTTCCTGCCGTCTCCCCTTTGAATCGCTTCCTCCCCGTGATGATGTAGGCCAGAGGGACAACATTCCGTGCCATTCAATCAGATTCCAGCTTCGTGTACTCATGCACACATCGTTCATCTGTGCCCCACTGTTGTAATCATGCACATGCCATTCAGATATGCCCGCTCTTGCTTTCGCCGTGGAGATTATGAGAGGGCATTTCTTTGGAGGGATCTATGTGCTTTCCAACATTTATGGTTATTTCGTGCTAGAAATATTAGCTCTTGGGTGAGGATTCGTGATTCCTTTTGTAGTTTTCAGTTTCTACTGAGGCCACCTGGCCAAACCTCTGATGAGACTCCAAATCCAATGTAAACATTTAAATTGGATTTTTTGCTTGTTCTGAAGATATGCTCTTAATAACTTCCTACTATTCCTATGGTAGGAAGGTTACTTTTCTTTTTTGACATAGAAAATAGCTTTTATTTATTTGTAAATTTTTATCTAATCTGTATTCAAAGTGAAAATCAAATAACACAAAATGGTGTAGATATTTGAAAATCTCCTAGAATTGCAGACTGTGAGGTAGACAGAGGTAGTATCAAACTCACTGCTGTCCTGTTGATTCTGACTCACAGCCCCCTACAGAACAGAATAGAACTGTCCCTCTGCGTTTCAGAGATGATCACTCTTTACAGAAGTTATATGACTATAACTCCAAATGACAACCTGTGATCACTAAAATCAAATAATTCAGGAAATCATATTTACTTTGTGGTAGTAAAAAGCCTCGTTTTCTCCCACAAAGGGACTGGCGGGTTCAAACTGCTGACCTTGTGCATAGCCCATTATGCTACCAGGGCTCTTTAGGACTGTTATGGTAGCACACAAACACAAATATAAATGTGACCATATTATGAATCCTAATAATAGTTCATTTTATTTATTGAGTAGTGTGCTGAACCCCTTTATTTTAATTCTTTTTTGTTCTAAAAGCCAGCCTATAAAGTAAATTCTGATATCATTTCTGATTTAAAGATGAAGAAATTGAAGTGCAAATAATCAAACAACTTGCCCAAGTTGTAGTGACGCAGAAATTAAAATCCAGAAATCACAATATATTAAATGTTGTATAGGGACAAGTATTTTTCACCTAAGAATACTTCGTGGGTACCACTACATAGCACTGCACTATACAGGGGTACCATGCTTTACATAAGCAATCTCTTCATGATAGTGTTTGGTGTGGTGTTTTGTTTATTTTCTCATTTTGGCCTGGCTACAACAATACTGTGAAGAAGTCCCTTGTAATGTGTTGTTGCTAATTTTCCAGAGTGCGTATTTGCAATATATGCCTCAAAGCAGAATCTGAGAGTTCAACTTAAATTTTTCTACGCACTGTCAAAATGCACTTTCTAAACAGTTACTCAATCCGGGCTCTTACAGAAAGCGCACCACAATAACTGCTCACTGTACTTTTTCTATTTAGAAAGACCATCCTTACCACCTCGCGTTCCAGGGCACTTGGAAGCAGAATAACATCTCCCCTATAGGGAATCATCACTGTGACTTCCCTAATGGCTGACTCCTTAGACCCTCTCGCTGGACGAAGGCTTCTGCACTCAACTCTTCCCCAGGGTCCAGTTCCTCGTGGTGGCCAGTAGGCAGTGCTCAAACACAGATCAGAAAGATCTCTGTGGTCAGATTCACTCAGTGCACAAGGCACTGGACACAAACCACTGGGACAACATCACAGCCATGAAGACAGTCTGCTTGCTTGACCCTTGTTCAAGAGTTTGTCCAATGATCCCTGAAATTCAGGCTCATGGTGATTCTTCTTATTCTAATGTCCTCAGGAGAGCCATGTGAGCCACATCCAGATATCCCTCAGATCTGGACTTTCACACACACTGCCCGCAGCTCCTCTTAAGTTTCTAAGATCCATTCAGGTGGTCTTTTCAAGTATTTAGTCTGAAATATACATCATGCAACCTTAATCTCCCACCTCCTTATCTATCCTCCGGGTCATAGAGCACGCCAAATATGAAAACACAATCTACTACTCTCCCCATTCCACCACCATTTTTTACCTCGCTTCAATTATCGAATATTTCTTACTGACAAGGTGGCTAAAATATTTGTCATTGCAAGCCTGAGGAAGGTAAGTTTCCCATTGTTGTTGTTTTTTCCTACTAGAGAAAGCCCTGTTGATTTTTCTGTTATTGATTTCATGTATGAAACTACCATATGACTACGTGCTTAATACAGGAACATTTGTGAGTCCAATATAGTTTGGTGGCTAACACCTTGAAAAGCAGGATTTAAACTGAAAGATTAAAAAATGTGATTACAAAAAATAAAAAGAAAAACATCTATCTGTACATATAAAGTATCACGATATAAATCTGGGGGAAAGTACAACAAACATGATCCTGAAAGGTGTGTTCCTTAGAGAAGAAGACTATTTATATGTATAACAATCAAAGTCTAATACATGTCTAGCAAGAACATCCCACAGAAAGATGAGGTTTTCTACTCAGAGTTATAGTCTCTGAAACCCGCAGGAGCAGTTTCACTCTGTCTTATAGGGTCACTAGGATTTGGAATTGACTAGCTGGAAGAGTGTTTTGCTTTTTTGCCTGAGCAAGAATATGAAATATCTTTTGTCCAGTAATAAACCAAACCAAATGCTACCAAATCAATTCTGACTCACAGCAACCCTATAAGACAGAGTAGAACTGCCCCTGTGGGTTTCATAGACTATAACGCTTTCCAAGAATAGAATGCCTCACATTTATCCCAAAGGGTGGCTAGTGGTTTCAAACTGCTGACCTTGTGTTTAGCAGCCCAATGCATAATGTAACCACTATGCCACCCGGGCTCCTGTTTATGCAACTGGAAATTATTGGAAACAGCCAAAAGATAGGTATGAAAGGTTCATTCTCGCATTACTTATACCAGCAAAAAAGTTTTACAGCCAACTATCCAATAAAGCAGGATAACGGTATGTTCACTACACATATGCTGGGAATATGAATACCTTAGTGGTACAAAGGGCTAACGCGTGCAGTTGTTAACAGAAAGGTTGGTGGTTCAAGTCCACTCAGAGGCACCTAAGAGAAAGGCTTGGCAATGTATTTCTAATGAAGCAGCCGGTACAGTTGTACTGACCCAGCTGGGGTCACTAGGAGTCAGGAGCCCTTGGGGGACACCCAGTGGCTGGGACTGCGTGATAAATGGAAGCCGAAATAAGTAACCTCTCGGGTGGTTGTCTTCTCTAACTTCAGGGTAAGCCATTTGTTCTTCATTCTTGTGCATTTCATTTTTCGCACTTACAGAAGAGGTCTCCTCACCTTTAAAGGGGCGCAGGTGGCACAGTGGTTAAACCTTGACTGTGGGTTGCTCTAGTGAAGAACCACAGCATCGGGATGACTATGGGGCACTTCAGCTGTCATTGTAAGAGGGAGTCAGCTTAATGGCACACAATCACAATGAGCACCTCATTTTTATAACTGAAAACATTTAAAATGAATGATCATTTCCATATAAGAAAATGCACCATTTTAAGAGTAGAATTTGGCAAATAATGATCTCATGTAACCCTCAGGTAATCTTCAAAGCAATCAAGAATCTTTATAGTAAAGCGTCTCCACTTCCACCACTGTATGTTTTAAGAAATTGCTTCGTCTTATCTAAATTGTTCATTTTCTTGGCATAACGTTGTTCATGATAGTCTTTTCTTTTTCTTTCAATGTTCTTAGGATCTAAGTCACCTCCTTGAAGGTCCAAAGTGACTTCAGATATTGATCCTTTGTGTCTTCTCTCTTACTTTTCTAAATCTTTCTAGCCAAAGATTGACCCGTGTTCTTGTTATTTTAATGAACATACTTTGATGTCATTTGATTTTTCTCTTTTGTCTATACATTTTCTATTTATTTAAGTGTTCTTTTTAATATCATTTGTTATTTTGTACTTAGTTTCTCTTCCTTTTCTATGACCTCAAGATCTGATCATTAATTTCAAACCTCTTATGTTTTCCAGTATAAGCATTTAAAGTTACACACCGATCTACAAACGCTGTTCTAGCTGCATCTCATGAATTTTATTATATCATTGTCATTCAGTTCAAAGGTTCCTATGCTATACTTTCTTTTGATTTCTTCATGGGATCGCATATTAGTTCAAGGTCTGCAAATATTTCCAAATATTTGGGGATTTTGTAGATGTTTTATTGTTATTGCTGTCTAATTTTATTGTGATCAGAGAGCACACTCTGTAAGACTCTGATCTTTTAAATTTTATCAACACATATAAGGGTAAGTAAAAATACATACATTGTTCCAGCTCATACATGCACACATACACACGCAGCCTTACTGCAAATAAAATGTGTTTTAACAGATCACTTGGAATTGTTAGATGTCCAAAAATGCTCCAATAAAAGCAAGGGCTTCCAAAGGGGTCTGTGGGTCAGTGAAATTCAAGGCTGAGAGGTCAGCTCAGTGGATTCGTGTATCTATTTTGGGGATTCCCAAGAAGGAATCTTGGTAGTTTTTTTTCTGAAAGACACAGAATGATTACAGGACTTTATTAGAAAGATATTTGAAGAAAACTGAACAATGTAATTGGTGAGAAAAAGTCCAGGAAATTGAGGAATCTGTTTCCATCATGGACCTGCTCAATCACTGAAGGTAGGAAGCATGGTTCTAGGGGATTTCACCAGAAAAACTTTCCCTATGAACCCTAGAGCTCTGATCCTGGATCTTCAGATTTTCTTTTTTGTTCCCCAAACTCAAAGAACATTGAAAAGGAACATGCTTTGAGTTACTCAGGGATGTTACAAAGACTATGTAAATTGAAGAGACTAGACTTCTTCGAGAAAGGATTAGACTAGAGTAGTGGAATTGCTGCCACGGAAATGTATAGACCTAGAAGGAGAAATAAGTCCCCCAAGAGCCAAAACATGACCTTGAGTCTATCCCACCTGAATTTTGAGAGTATCTCAAGAACAGATTGAACACTTACGCTCGACGAACTTACATGCTGTGGGATGATATCAAGAACGTCATAGATGAGGGAAACAAAAGGTCATTAAAAAGGCAGGAAAAAGGAAAAGATCATCATGGATGTCCAAAGAGACTCTGGCACTTGCTCTTACTCACAGAGTAGCTAAAGTACATAGAAGAAATGATTAAGTGAAAGAATGGAACAGAAAATTTCAAAGGGAAGCTCGAGAAGACAAAGTAAAATATTATAATGAAATGCGAAAAGACCTAGAGTTAAAAAATCAAAAACGTATCTTAAAAATGGAATAACTATTCATTATTATAGTTGTAATTATTTATAAATAAACAATTCAAATCCTGAGATGCAATATTGAAGGATTCCATGGACAAAATATTGAATGGTTCAGGAAGCATCAAAAGAAGATGGAAAAACTACATAGTCCCTGTACCAAAAAGAAATAGTCAACATTCCACTATTTCAAGAGGTATCATGTGAACAAGAACCGATAGTACTGAAAGAAGTCCAAACTGCTCTGTAAGCATCAGCCAAAAACAAAGGTCCAGAACTGATGAAATATCAATTGAAATAGTTCAATAATTTGATGAGTCACTGAAAGCACTTACTCATTTGTAGCGGGAAACTTGGAAGACAGCTACTTGGCCAACTGACTGGAAGAGATCCATATTTGTACCCATTCTCAAGAAAAGGAACCAAATGCAGTGCTCAATTTTTAGAACACTATCATTGGTATTGCAAGTGAAATTGTGCTGAACATCATCCAACAAAGATTGTAGCACTACACTGAGAAGAAACGTCCAGAAGTTCAGGCTAGATTCAGAAGAGGACATGCAACAAGGGATTTCATCACTGACGTCAAATGGAGTTAGGCTGAAAGCAGAGTACCAGCAAGATGTTTACTTGTGTTTTATTGACTATGCCAATGCATTTGACTATGTGGGTCATAACAAACGATGGATTGCCTTGACAAGAATGGGAATTCTAGAACACTTTACTGTGCTTATTCAGAACTCATACATGGATAAAGAGGAAGTTGTGGGAATGGAAGAAGGGACTATTGCATGGTTTAAAATAAAAAAAGGTGTGCACCAGGGTTGTATCCTCTCACCAGACATATCCAATTTGTTTACTGGGCAAATAATCAGAGAAGCTGGATTATATGAAAAGAGTGGCATCAGGATTGGAGGAAGACTTATTAACAGTATACACAAACTTGCTTGCTAAAAGTGAGGAAGACTTAAAGCACTTGCTGATGAAGATCAAGGAATGCATCCTTCAGTATGGATTACAACTCAAAGCAAAGAAAACCAAGATGCTCACAACCAGAGCAATGGGTTAAGTAAGCATCATGACTAATGAAGAAAATATTGAAATTGCCAAAGATTTTGTCTTGCTTAGACATGCAAACTATACTCATGGAAACAACCATCAAGGGATCAAAAGGTAAATCAGCTGCACAAGACATCTTTGCAGTGTTGAAAATCAAGGATGTTACTTTGAGGACTAAGATGCACTTGACTCAAGCCAGGGTATTTTCCATCACCTCATAGGCATGTGAAAGTTGGACATGGAATAAGGAAGCCTGAAAAGAATCAATGCATTTGAATAATGGTGCTGGCAAAGAATATTGAAAGTACCATGGACTGCCAAGAGAACAAACAAATCTGTCTTAGAAAATGTGCTGCCAAGTGCACCTGAGAGGTAAGGAAGGCAAGGTTTTGTCTCATGTACTTCGGACACGTTCCCAGAAGAGACCGGACCCTGGAAAAGGACATTGTGCTTGCAAAGTAGAGGAGAAGAAAGAAAGAGGAAGTCTCTGGACAAGAAAGACTGATACAGTGGCGGCAACAATGGGCTCAAACAGGAACAATGGTGAGGTTGGGGCAGAGTTTCAGTTTGTTGTGTACATAGGGTAGCTATGGGTCCGAATGAACTTGAAGTCAACAACAGCAGTTGGAGGATATGCCAATAAACAACAGGTTGACAATTTCTAATAGGTTAACATGTTGATAGCTTTATTAAATAACACTGTCCATGATTTTGTAGCAATACCTTTTGACCTACATTCGTACGTGTCATTCTATGTTGGTCAATGTTTGAATGCTTGAAAAGACTGTGCATTCTACAGATTTAGGGCAGGCATAGTACCACATCCCATGCAGGTTCAATCAGGTCAAGTTACTTGATTATTTGATTGTGTTGAAAATTAGTTTTTTAATGGCAGATCTCTTAGAAATGTACGCATAACACATAGCTACTGGTCAGGAGATTTTACTACTTCTCTGTATTTGTCATTGATGATTATGTCCACGTCAATGGTTAATAATAGCAAAGACAAATACTCAGTGAGGCACCTTTTAAGTTGTAAAGTTTAAAGAAACATCCCTTTCTAATTCAAGTGGTTCCTAGGCTGATAAAATTTTTACTGGTAGTTACAAGGACACTCTGGTTTTGTGTGTGAATACGTGCTTCCTGTGACAAGACATCAATAGAAAACAAAAAAGGAACAAGAAACTAACCAAAAAAAGAGAAAAAACTTAAATAAGAAGACAACATGAACACTTACTTAATTAAAGAGTTAATGTTGTTTAACAACAAGCAAGGGGACGATTCAGTAACCGATCTTAAATACATTTGATTTTTCTATAATTTGAAGAAATAATTTTCTCTATAATTTCAAGCTATAAAACGTTAGTTGGAACCTGATAGCTGTCTAGCCAGAGACAGAAAGCTTTTCAAAACCTCACACGGAAAAAACTGCAATTACCCAAATTTCCAAAGTTTGTTAGAGGAATCAACTCTAATTTGTCTGTCAAGTTCACAACGGAGCCAGTGTTGAACATGGAAACTGGTGCCCTGAGACTTTGAGATTGGAAGGAAATGATCATGAAGCTCAGCTGGTCCTCTAACTAGACAAAAGAAACATGAATAAGTCATTTAACTTCTTAGAGCCTCATTCTTCACCTATAAAATGGTTATGTTAGTATTCACTTTCAGAGGCTGTATCAATGATTTAATATGATGCAAACTTACTGTCTAGAGCAGCTCCTGGTGCAGATGAAGAAATAAAAAATCTCTTAATATTTATTCAGCGATGTTGGTCAGTCACATGCTGTAGACGAGAGCTAATGGGCTATATTAAAAAAAGCATTTTCCATAGGACTTTCTAGCTCCCTCTTTGCATCTGCAGTCACCAGATTTTCATTTTGGTTCTTCCATATAATTCTTTAGAAACCCACTCAGAAGTTATGTAATTTATCTGAGCCTTGGTCTCTTCTGAAAACTTAGGTCACTGTTCACCCTCTAGCCACATCCAGCTCTTAACATTAGGATTCTAGAGAGGTTCTGTTCTTTACAAGCTCACATGCTATTTAGATGCTGCCTGGAGTACTTTGTTCAGCTTTGGATACCTCTCTAACAGAAAGATGCTAAAAAACAGGAATGCAAATAAAGTACCATTGCCAGAATGATGAGGATCTAGAAGCCACAGGAGCAGCCCCATGGTGTCGTGGGCTACGTGTTCCACTGCACACCACAAGGACAGCAGTTTGAAACCACCAGCCACTCTGCAGGAGAAAGATGAGTCTTCCCACTCCAGGGAAGAGGCAGTCTGGGAAAGCACAGGGGTAATTTTACTCTGTCCTATAGAGTCGCTATGAGTCAGATTCACTGGATGGCAGTGAGGGAGAAGCCAAAGGATAGGAGGAATGGCTGAACAAACAGATGTGGCCAACCTGGGAAACAATGTGGCCATCATCGCACTGGAGAGCCCAGGTGGTGAAATGGCTGGAACACCCGGCTGCTAAATGAAAGGCTGGAGTCCACACAGATGTAACTCAGGAGGAAGTGGGACAACCTGCTTTCCCTTGATGCGGAAACCCCACGAAGCAAATGGACTTTAACTCAAACCCACCTGTAGCCATTAGACTTAAGGCTGGTGATGACTAGCGCAAAGGCATGGAACTGGCAGATGTTAGACCTGGGTTCAAATGAATTGTGGCCCAAAACTACCATAAACCCACTCTTTTAATGCCTTCCTTGCTTCATTATAACATATTAATCTAGTCGTCATGGCTCTGCTGCTGTGAATGAATGTTATTGGAAGAGTTGCTAATCCCCGTTGTTTGTACAGATAGTGTCCGGTCACTTAAGAGTTCAATCTGTCCAAGTCAATAATTCAGGTATTGTGGTTCATAGCTGGCCTATACGCATACAATTTCCTTTTCTCAACTGTGTTTGAAAATCTATACCATGGGCTACATTAATGACACTATCCATGCATAGAGTTGTTAAGCATTGAGCTGCTAACTGCAGGGTCAGAAGTTTGAAACCACCAGGCAGAGTCACAGGAGAAGGATGAGGCTTTTTACTCTTATGAAGATTTCCAAGCTCTGAGAATTACAGGAGTAGTGCCACCCTACTCTATTGGGTATCTATGAGTCAGCAGTGGAAGTGATGCCCCAGAGAGATTGATAATGTCCTCTAACATAAAATGATAATGATACTGTTTTAGTCTGGGTACTTTAGAGAAACAAATCCACAGAATCTCATATGTGTAAGAGAGAGTTTTATATAAAGGTTAAGTGCATATCAAGAAAACATCCCAACCCAGTATTTCCCAAACTCACAAGTCCAACATTAACCCATATGTCTGACACCAATCCACAAAGTCCTCCTCCATCTCACAAAGCACACACTATGACGCTGACTGCAGGAGGAAAGCTGAATCAGTGAACGTGTAA
>NW_022111324.1:96032940-96060092 GCF_000313985.2 Echinops telfairi
AGATCACCACGATCAGAAGACAACATTGTGGCATCTGGTTTTCTTTGGATTTTTTTTTTTTTTGCACAAGTTGGAGGAGCTCCAGAGGGTAATACTGGAATCAAGCAGCAACAATACTAGATGGGATACCAGAATGCTAGAGTGTGCATTCTTCCATATACAAGAAACAAGCTGCTTTCTAAATAAGTGAGTTCCCCATCACTGGAAGGGTTCAAACTTGCAGCGAAGGAGTAGATTTGTCTAATGTACCTCCACAACTCCCTCCTGGCTCTGAAATTCTGCAATTTTGTAGAAAGTTTATAAGAATTCAGTAGAACATTTGAAAACTTACATCATAAGTTAGCATCATATGTAAATCTCACAGCATCCAAAGCCAAAATTGCCTAAGAATATCCATCGTTTTATCACGAATTGAAATACCAAAATAAAAGAAGAATAAAATTTACTTTTTGTGTGTATGTGAAAAACGGATTTTTTTTTTCTCAAATGGCCCCATCTTCTATCACCTTTTTGGTTCCAGAAATAAATAGAAAAAAGCTAAAACAACTCAAAGAAAGAACTATCCTTTTGCCCTCCACACTAAATTAACAATGTCCCATGGGTCCAAGGTCAGAAGGAAGTTGGTCTATGGCGAGAGGCAACAAGACTACAAATAAGATCTTTAACATATGAAGAATAAGTTAAAAAGAAAATCCATTGCCATTGCATTACTCTGACTCCTGGTGAGCCCATGCACACAGAGAAGAACTTTGCTCTATGGTTTTCCTTCCACCTTGGTTGATTTCAACAGTCAGCCTTTCAGAGAGTAGTCCGGTTAGTAATCACTCAATTGAGTGCGCTAACCTGACACGTGTTTATTAGCATCACATGTGTCAAGCACACCCAAACCTCACTGTGAAGGTTCACTTTTCTAATCAATTCTATTTGAAATGTGTGCTAACACAGCTTCATGTACTAAATAATACTTTCATCATGTACTACTCATCAAAGACCTTGAGAAGAAATGGTTCCAATTGGTGTGAAGGAACCGCATGAACGTCATGTCATTTTGCCTGGAGAGATGTTTAATTATTGTACTGCCTGCTGGCCCATATTATTCATCCCTCCCTGAACCGATACCTGTTGCCAAGTATCCTTAGAGTTCCTTCTAGAATAATGGAGTATTTGTCCATCTACCTGACTTGCTGTGACTTTGAAGAATGAGGTAGAAGTGACAGTGGGCTAATTCTGAGCCTCGGTTGTAATAAATTTTGCAATTGTGTGCTAGACAGGGTTCTCTAGAGAAACAAAACCAGGACACTTATGATTTTATATATATAACTGGATATTATATAGATATAGATATATACAGCATGAAGGAATATAACAGCTAAATATTCCACACTGCAGTATAGAGGGCTCATTTCAACTCGCTTCCATGAAACAGTTAATATACTGGAAATCCTTCAACTCACGAGGGTTGCTGGGTCCAAGGTCAAGGAAGCAATCAGCTGAGTCACGTAGAGTAGGGCAGGCAGTCCAGCCACAGGCAGAAAACAGTAGGGCAGGTCACCAACAATCAGCCAGATGACAGGATCCAACAATCCCAAGCTCAAGCGATGTATACACCAGCAGTGTGGCAAAGCAGATCTCAAAGAAACCTCAAGCTCTAGCAACACTCCACAGGTTAGGTGTTCCACAGGTAGTGTAGCTGGCAAGTTGAAGCAGAGAACTAGCTAAGGCAGCTGCACATGGTCCAATCTCCAAAGAGCAAGCGAGAGAGGAGGGGCTTGCTAAGTCATTTATCTCTTTGCCCTCCAGTCAAACTGTGACTCAATTAATCCCACATGTTCTTACTGGCCAGCTTGGCACAATAAACCTACCAATCACAAATTGTCTTCTTGCTCTCCGTCCCTCTGCCTGCATCAAGAGGACAAGTCAAAGCTAGGCGACCAGAGATGAGAGGCATAGTGAACAGAGTTGAGTTGTCCATCTTCTCAGCCACAGCCAGTCTAAATCAGCTAACCCCAGATACGCAAGTCATGGCACAGGTAATATCAGGCTAATCTGAAGCGGACCTACATAACAGACACTGATGGCTGTTTGATTACAACCGTCGTTGGCTAGTTGTTATGGCAGTAAAAATAACTGATGCCAGACCCGTGAGAGCTTGCTAGCAGGTGGTGTGCCATAGCCATCACACGTTTGACCTCACTGAAGATAATCTACAAACCCCCTGAACTTTCTTGAGTATCCCAAGACCCTTGGAGAACTCAGAGTCTCAAAAATCAATCTCTGAGTGAAATCCATATGTCTAATAGACATGGTCTTAATATAAATGTGTGGCTATATCTATATAGATCTATCTGTCTGCAAGCATGTATATGTTACATGTAAATATTCCTTTGAATAAAAGTGTGAGGCTTCTTAAATGACCTTAGAATATTTTTAAATGATCACACACTTGCCTTCAAAAAATTTATACTACATCCTAAGAAATAAAATTATACAAGCTACATATTTCCATTTTGTTACATGAATGCCAGAAGTTCATAGTGACCCAAAAGGGAAGAGTAACTTCCCTGGAGATTTCCTGAGATCATGAAATACTTGTTGGCTTGAACAGAGCAGAACATCTCATCCTCCTGTGGAGAGGCTCGTGGGTTCTAATGCTGACTTTGCTATGCCACCAGGGATCCTTCAGAATGTGCACCATGGTAGTGAGTGAGAACGCCAGAAATTTATTAAAGAAGTCAAACCGAAAGCATCAAATCACTAAAAAAACAAGACTCTCTTCTAAAGTATTATTATGCCAAATAGAAATCCGTTCTCCTTCCTGATGAATTAGAGATATCAGTTATGGTCATAAGGAGCCGTCAAGTCAGTTCCAGCTGAGAGCAGAGTAAAGCCCTGCCAGCCCTGCAACAGCCTCATGACGAGCGGGGCCATGGTCACAGCCACGGGCACAAGTCTCTCATGGTGGGTCTCCCTGTTGTCATCCACCCTCCACTCTTCCTAACACGAAGTTCATCTCCAGGGACTGGTCTATCCTGAGACCACGCCCAAAGTATGTGGGGCAAGTGTAGCTGTCCTTTCTTGTAAGGAACCTTCTGCCTTATAAGGCATAAACTTCTTCAAGATAGATTTATTTGTTCTGTCAGTTTCAATGACCCTACTGGTTTTGACATAGCAGTGACATAGCTTCCAGCAACATGAAAGCCACTGCAGTGAGACAAACGGACTGATATGTGGTGGGAAATAATAGCACACTTCCTGAGATTAATGAGCATTTTCATCTGAAAGCTGAATTCAAATCATAATTAATAATAATATACAGTATTTCTCACATTAATATCGGAAACAGAAATGAAATGTGTGAAAGCACAATCATTATTTATCAATATTCTGGAATTGAGAGATTATGGAATTAATAAGCAAAACATTAAAGACATCAAATAAAGAAACATTTGTAATTGTTTAAAATCAAAATTTCGTTATAAAGTATCCATGATTATCAATGAAAATTATTGAAAATCACGAACAGTTAAGTAAAGTCTCTGCCTATAACACAAATAGACAAAAATCTCTTAATAGCAGACTCCATTTCAATTTCTATCATTAGAAATTGATTGAAATAATCTGGGGGGAAATTTGCTTGTCCCAAACAAGTATTTTGCTATTTAAAATAATAAGATATGTTTAGCATGACATTTTTAATGAACTTAACATAAACCTCTTCTTTTATGCTAAGGGACAGCTGTGGGGAAATTCACTGGCGGTTCAGTGGATTAAGTGTTGGACTGCTAACAGAAGGGTCAGAGGTTTGAAGATACCAGGTTCTCTATGGGGAAAAAGATAAGGCGGTCTGTCTCAGTACAGACTTACAACCCTGGAAACCCTACAGACTAGTTCTTTTCTATCACTCTGAGTCAGAATCAACTTGATGATCATGTTGGAGTTTTACATATATATGATTATTAGAATATTGGATTTTAAGATATATGCCAGTATAGTACATATTTATTTAACTCTAAAATAATAATATATTTTAAAATAACCATATCTAATAGGAGAAAAAGAATCTGTTCATATTAATGAACCATCCACTAAGAGTATGATTAAGAGTGTGATTAGTTAGATGATAGACAGATAGATGTTGTTAGGTGCCCTCAAATCAGTTCTGAATCACAGAAACCCTGTGTACGACAGAACAAAATGCTGTCTGGTCTTAAGTCTCCTTCATAGTCGTTTTGTTTGAGCCCGCTGGTGCAGCCATTGTGTCAGTCCTTCTCCTGGGGAGTCTTCCTCTTTTTCGCTGCCCCTTTTACTTTACCAAGCATGAAATCCTTTTCCAGAGTTTGGTCCATCCTGATAACATGTCCAAAGTATGTGGGAGGAAGTCCTACTATTCTCCCTTCTAAGGAAGATTCTGATTGTACTTCTTACAAGTCAGATTAATTTGTTCTTCAGGAAGCCCGTAGGACTTTCAACATTCTTTGCCAGCACCAAAATTCAAATGTATTGACTCTTCTTTGGTTTTATTTATTGATTGTACAATTTTCATATGCATATGAGGCTATTGAAAATACCGTGGCTTGTGCCAGGTGCACCTTAGTCTTCAAAGATAGATAAATAATAGATGATGATGATAGGCAGATAGATAGATAGACTGATAAGAAGTTAGGCAGATAGAGACATGCATATAGAGTTCTTTAACATGAAAGGATTCATGTGATCGGTTAGCATTATTGAGAGAAAGTTGAGAGATGCTTGTCATATATTATAACTCTGTTGAAGGCTAGGAAAGAGTTGATGAATGTTAGAATGTTAGAATGTTAGAAAGACCAGTAGAGGTGAGGCAGGGTACAGAAGAAGTCCCATGAAGCTAAAAGGTTTTGAGTTTTTATTGTCATTTATTCCTATACACACCCCTAACTACTCAACAGAAAACAAAAAGTCAGAACTATAAATATGTAATGGTTGTATAACTTTCACTTCATAATGGTTATATATTTATATATTTAAATGTATTCAGCAAAGTCATTTGTATGTATGATTGTTAAAATCCATACTTGGATATGTACTTCAAATTGTTAGTGGTACTAGAAAATACCATCACAAAACAAAACAAAGAGCCAGGTTGTTTTTAAATACACCTGTAGCTATGACAGAAACATTCATGCTTTGTTTTGGGTCCAGTCCCTATTTTCCTTGCATGCATTTTACAATTGGGTTACATAAGACTCTTTTCTCAGTGAAAAGCTATCCTACTTTGCACCGAGTTCAAAAAAATGTTCCAGCAATGGATGCGAGGGCGGTGAGATTCGTGCATCAAGACCACAGATGGGAGGATTGGAGTTCATTTTCTCTTCTTCCTTCAACTCACTGTCTGGTAGAGGTGTTAATGAACTGAAATGACCATATGCTTAGGACAGCCAGAAGCGTAAAAAGAGAAAAGGAACCAATACAGTATAGTCCAGAAAATCCAAGTGTTTTCTAGGCCTTAAAGACAACTCAGAAACCCTGCCATTGCAATGATGAAGTCACTGGCTGCTAACCCCCAAATCAGTGATTCAAGCCCACCAGCCTCTCAGTCAAAGGAAATGATCTAGTGATCTAGTCCCATAGAGATGCTAAAGATTACAGCCTAAGAAAAACCCTATGGGGCAGCTCTACTCTCTCCAACTTGGTCATTCTGAGACATCACCTCTTCTGCACACAACAAAAGCCAATTAAAATGAATAACCATCCCGCTAACTAAATAAGAAATTAAAATGAAATCAGTATGTGGAAATCTGGTCAACCTCACTAACAATGAGAAGTCACACTTCAGACAGAGCGCCAGTCTGCTGCAACAGAAGAACAAGCAGGAAGGAAGTCCCAAGGATCATGACCTCTGGTCTGCCTTTGTGTCATGCAAAAGGATAATGTGCTTAGCTGCTAAGCCCCCAAAATGGTGGTTTGAGTCCCTGCAGATGTGCCTCAAAAGAGAAGCTTTTTGGTCCAAAAAAAAAAACCCCAAACCAGTCATTGAAAACCCTATGGGGAAGTACAGTTCTACTCCAATACACAAGGGGCTACCATAAAAGAATCACAAGGGAATGAGATGTGGTGTTGTTATCTAAACCCCTTCCATCACGGATTCCTGCTCACAGAGACTCCATACAACAGAACAGAACTGCCCTCTAGGGGTCCAGTCCTGTAAACATTTATGGAAGCAGGTAGTTTCACCGGTCTCACCCAGAGGAGCTGGTCAGTTGAAACGGCAGCCCACCACATAACGCACTGCACCGTCGTAGTCATCCTGCGCTGTTATAACAAAAACTCTATCACAAGTGGGTGGCTTCCGCAAACAGAATTTATTTTATGAGCTAAGGGATGGGAGCACAAATCCGGGGTGCTGGCTCTAAAGGAAGGTGCTCTCTGTCCACTCTGGGGCAAGTTTCTTCTGACTTTTCAGTTTCTATTCCTAGTTGTCTGGGCGATCATGCGACATGCATCATCCCCGCCATGTGCACTTGCTTGCCTATCTCAAGAAAATCCAATTCCAGACGGAAGAATAACCACAAGTATAAGGATTAGCACTTCTGAAATATATTCAGAGTGACTCAATTCAATCCATAAGCACTACTGTCATTCATATAATGTACGTGTTACTCTAGCAACATTTACCAAAATTTAAATGCATACAGACCCCAAAGATGAGCCAAGTGAGGGAAGACTATCAACTTTGATGAAGAAACAGGCAAAATTTCAGAAATTGGTAGAAGAAGACTGTGGAATTATCATTCCTATGATAACTGCTGAAGCTGGGCTTTCCCATAGTTTGGCATTGTCAATTTGAAGAGAATAACATGGCTTCAAATTTGGGGCTTAATGGATGATGCCAAAAGCATTGTGCAAGATCACCTGGACCAAAGAGCAACCTTTTTCATCCGTCTTCTCGGCAAAATCAAAACTGCTGCTGCTGATTTTATGGAAATAATTATAACTGGGGGTGAGTTTTAGATTTACTAGTACAATCCAGAAAGCAAAGTCTAATCACAGCAGTGACTTCAATGGGGATCTCTTAGTAAAGTTGCAGTCAAGGCAGTGATTGTCATTGAGGCTCCACAGGGATCATCTTTTTAGTTTTTCTCAAAGGAGACAGTATGACGATGGGAGCTTTGTTGGTGTTGTTAGATGCTTTCCAGTCTAGTCCTACCCGTAGCGACAACCTTATGCACAACAGAGGAAAACACTGCCCAAGCCTGGGCCGTCCTCACCACTGTTACTGTGCTTGTGCACATGGTTTAAGCCACTGTGTCGATCCATCTCCTTGAGTGCCTTCCTCTTTTCCCCCAACTTTCCACTTCACCAAACATGGTGACCTCCTTCAGGGACTGGTCTTTCTTGACAATATGTCCAAAGTATATCAGATGAAGTCTCACCATCCTTGCTTCTAAGGAGCACTCTGGTCTTGCTTCTTCCAAGAAAGATGTTAGCAGTCCATGGTACTTTGAATATTCTTCTCCAGCGCCACAATTCAAATATATTTATTTTTTTCTTTTGTCTTCAGATTGAATACCCTACTTTCATATGCATATTAGATGATTGAAAACACCATAGCTTGGTTCAGGCCCACCTTAGTCCTCAAAGTAAAATCCTTATTTTTCAATACTCTAAAGAGGTGTTGTGCAGCAGAATCACCTGATGCAATGCATCTTTTGATCTCTTGACAGTTGCTCCCATGAGCATTGATTGTGAACCCAAGAGAGACAAAATCTTTTGACAACTTCAACCTTTTCTCCATTGATCATGTTACCTATTAATGCAATTGTGAAGATTTGGGTTTTCTTTACATTGAGTTGTAATCCATACTGAAGGTTGCAATCCTTGATCTTCATGAGCAAGTGTTTCAAGTCCTCCTCACTTTCAACAATCAAGGTTGGGTCATCTGAAAATAGCAGGTTGTTAATAAGCCTTCCTCCAATCCTGATGCTTCTTCAAATAACCCAGCTTCTCTGACGATTTGCTGAGCATATGGACTGAATAAATATGGTAAGAGGATACAACCCTGATGCACGCCTTTCCTGATACCTCCCTGTAGTATTTCCTTGTTCTAGTCACACAACTGCTTCTTGATCCACGTACAAGTTTGACATGAGTACAATAGGGTGTTCTGGAATTCCCATTCTTTTCAAGGCTATCCATAGTTTGTTATCATCCACACAGTCAAATGCCTTGGTTCAGTCAATAAAAAAACAAGTAAACATTTTTCTGGTATTCTCTATTTCTGGCCAAGATCCATTAGACATCAACAACAGTATCCTTTATTCTAAGGATATCTTATCTCTTCTGAATCTGACCTGAACCTCTGGCAGCACCCTGCTGCAACTGTTGTTGGATGATATTCAGCAAAATTTTACTTGCATGTGATGTCAATGATATTATTTTACAATGTGAGATTTCTGTTGGGTCACCTCTCTTTACAATGGGTGCAAATATAGATCTCTTCTATTCAATTGCCCAACAGCTATCTTCCAAATTACCTGGCATAGGCATATCTAGTGCTTGTTTTCACATCAGCTTGTTTACACATTTCAACTGGTATTCTATCAACTCCTGGAGTCTTGTTTTTGCCTAGTGCTTCCAATGAAGCTTGAACTTACTCCTTTGGCACAGCTGATTCTTGCTCATATGCTATCTCTAGCCCTGTGGTAGAGGGGGTTATTCTTGTTCATATGCTATCTCCAGCCCTGTGGTATAGGGGGTTATAAGTTAGGGTGCTAACCACTAGGTTAGCAGTTTGAAGACACCAGCCTCTCTGAGGGAGAAAGATGAGGCTTTCTACTCCTGTGAAGATTTAGTCTTGGGAACCCAAAGAGACAGTTCTATTCTGTTTATAGAGTCACTATGAGTCAGAATCGACTTGATGGCAATGAGGTGTATTCTTGCTTATTTTTTAACGGTGGAATGCTGGCTAGTTACTTTTGGCTGGCTAGTTACTCTTGATACTTCCTGCATCATTCAATATTTTTGTTAGGTGGCATCTAGAGGTTCAAAATTTTTGTTACATGTGATATTGTTCTACAGTTTGAGCACTATATTGGGTCACCTTTCTTTGGAATTGCAACTCAAGGCTTGAATTTTTCTTGAATTCTTTCTGTTTAAGATATGCTGAGAATGTTATTCCTTTTTGGTTTAACTTTAGGTCTTTGCACATTTTATTATCATATTTGACTTTTCTTCTCAAGCTGCCCTTTGAAGTTTTCTATTCAGCTCTTTGATGTCATCATTTCTCCCATTTAGCTACTGTACAATTCAGGGTCTCTTCTGACACCAACTTTGATCTTTTCTTTACTTCCTGTCCTTTTAATTACCTTTCACTTTCTTCATGAATGTTGATCTTGATGTCTTCACACAGCTCATCAACTCTTTTACCACTGGTGTTCAATTGATCAAATCTGTTCTTGAGAAGTTTTCAAAATTCAAGTGTGGTAGACCTAAGGTTGTATTTTGGCTCTTGTTGACTCGTTTTGCTTCTCTACAACTTTAACCTGAACTTACATATGAACAATTAATGGTCTGTTGCACAGCCAGACTCTAGCCTGGTTTTCACTGCTGATATTCAGCATCTCTTCCCACAGATGTACTCAGTTTGATTCTATGTCTGCCAGCTAGAGAAGTCCAAATGGTTGGTCACCCTTTGTGTTCTGGAAAAGGGTGTTTGCCATAGCAAGTCATTGGTCTTGCAAAATCCTATCGTGTGATCTCCAGCTTTATTTCTATCCCCAAGACTGTGTTTTCCAATGGCTCTTCCTTCCTCTTGGTTTCTAACGTTTGCATTCCAATGGCCAATAAATACCAAAGCATCTTGATTGCATGTTTGACCAATTTCCAAGTGAAGACTTTGATGGACTTCTTCAACTTTTGCATCACTGGCTTTTGTGGCTGGTGCATAAATCTAAATATTAGCTACATTGAATGGATTATGACGGCAGATAGAATGAATCCTATCTCAGATAGCAGTTACTTCAAGGTTGATTGTAACACGCCCTTTTGAACATGAATGCAATACCATCACTCTTGATTGTGTCAGGCCATTTCACCTCACTAATTCCTTGGATATCAAACATTACGCATTTCGTTTCATGTTTTTATGACTTCCAATTTTCCTAGCTTCACACTTTGTACATTTCAAGTTCCAACCATTGGCACATTTTTGCAACTGTTTCTCCTTACTGTTGTGCCCCATCAATAAATGATGATCTTAAAGGCTCCACTCCTCCACTACCCTACTCCACTTATGTCACCATGTACAACTCTATTCTGAGAAAGAAGCTCCTCCTCAGTCACGTTTGTGTTGTCCTCTGGCCGGAGGGATCCATCTTCCAGCAGAATCTCCAACCATGTGCTGCTTCCATTTATTAGACCGTCAGGATATGACAATGCTTTGACACTTTGCACAAGATTTTCAGTGGCTACTTCCTCCTCAGTGGGCAGCCAATTCCTCCTTTGCTATCTGTTCTTAGTCTGGAAGCTCTACTGAAATGTGTTCACTGTGGGTGACCTTGCTGGCATTTGATATACCAGTGACATAGCTTGCAGCATCACAGCAACACACAAACCACCAACCTCAGCATGACACATGGACAGATAAGTGGGGGGTTATTAGGAAGAAATTTGAAGGGAATAGAAAATTGCATTGGTAAGAAAAAGGCCGGCAAAGTTACACTGTCTTAGGAGAATTTCATTGAGAAACCTCACCCATCCATGCTACAGCCCTGACCGTGTGCATTCTGATTTTTTTTTTAATTCTCCAAATTCAAAGACCATGATTTAATCCTCAAGCAAGTCAAGAGCATTGTTTTGACATAATGTAAATCAAAAAGCCCAGAATTCTTCGGGGAAGAATTAAAGAGATGGAAACCATATGTGGATATATTCTGGGACAATGTGGAGAAATTGTGGCTTTGCATTGTGCTACTTTTGTTTAATACAGTTTGCTGTGATTTTGAAGCAATATATTTTATTTAACCTTGTCTATAGTTCTGGAAATATTTTATGTGTTTATGTGTATGTATGTTCATATATGTATGTGTATTTGTGTGTATTTACACATTAATTCTAGAAATGCATATTTTCTTAAAAATTGGGACTAACATCACTTAAATGTCCATGAATCTGTGTTATACTCTTAGTACAAAAGATTTTTTTTAAACACAGTACAGTGTCAAATGTAATAAGTTCTAAATTAATATCTAGCATTATTTTTTATTTTGGTATAATTTTTCTTATTTATTTAACTTCCATCAGTAGAATAATTTTCAATGAACTGTGGGCAGACACATATCAGACTATCCTGTGAAGTGCAGTAAATTATTTAATATAGCTCTTATAGCGATGGCCTTTGTGATCCTTACTCGGTGACTGGGTGTTTTTCTGACTTGCAGGGATCCTGTGCACTACAGAACACCATCCTCACAATCACTCCTGAGTTTGAGTCCACTGTTGCCGCCTCCTCAGAGTCAGTCCATTTGTGGCTGACCTTTTACTTTACCGAGCATTATGTTCTTCTCCAGGTACCAGTCCCTCCTGAGAATATGAGCAAATAGTTCCTCTGTTTATCATGATGTGATGACTTAACGGCCCAGGTGTGAGGATTCTCGTTTTCTTTTGCTGTTATGCAATCTATACTGAAGGCTGTCATCTTCAATCATCATCAGTAAGTGCTTCAAGTCCTTTTACTTTTCAGCAAGCAAAGTTGTGTCCTCTGCATATCATAGCCTGTTAATGAGTGTTGCTCCAATCCTGAGATCATGGTTTTGTTCGTGTAGTCTTTTTCCATAAAGGATCGGGGGGATTGTGGCAAATAAGACCCAGGAAACAGAGAAAGAGCTGACCACCAGAGACTGTGAGATGTGGGGACACAGAAAGGGTGGCAGGAGGACAAGGAGACTAGCATGAGACAGCCCTGTGGCCTTCCCGCCTATGAATCACAGGGGCTACAGTCAGTGTGTTGACACCAGAATGAGCGAACTGAGTCCCTTTAGGTAACTGGCCAGGTTGGTGTCTCTATGCATTGGGCAGAGCTAGACTCACAGCGCCTTGCAGAGAGAGAGCTGAGATACTGCAAATCAAGTCTTATTGGCAGAGTGGGATGCTTCCAAGCATTTCTTGACAAAACTAAAGAGCCTTGTAACATCCGCTCACGTCTTGTGAAGTTACACAAGATCAGGGTCCGTCACCTACTGATGAACTATATCTACATTCTGCAATAATGAAAATCAATAATCTAGGTTTACATTTGCTGGCATTGAGACATAAATAATATATTTTGTTAAGAAAATGAAAAATACAGATTTCTTAACAGTATATATAATATATTCTCATTTTTAAGCAAGTATAAATAAAGCTGAGGAATATATTTTAGAAAGAATGTTTACATTTCCATATTCTGATTTTTTTTGAGCAACAAGTAAACATTACTTTTATTACACTGCTGGTGGTTCCCTTCCTTTTGTTTTTCAGTCACTTTATTCCAATAAGAACATCGGGATGATGTTCTTTGTATTTAAGCTTCTTAAAATTTTTATTCTCTTCTATATTTGTAACTTGATGTATTTTATGAATTTTGGAAAATTCTCAACCTCAATCATCTCAAATAGTATGTCTGCTTCATTTTCCTTTTTTTCTCTTCTGCGTCATCAATTTTAAATATTATGCATCTTTGTACCATATTCCACCTGCCTTTTATATTCTTTTTTCTATTTTGTCTCCTATTGTTCTGGTGCTACAATCTGAATATCTTCCCATGACTTATCTCTGAGTTTATTGAATCTGTCTTTAGTTCCCTCTAATCTGCTGTGAAATCATCCATTGAGCCTGTGGTTTCTAATATTATATTTTCCAATTTTAGAATCTCCTTTTTATTATATTTGAATGATCAATACAACAGTCTCAATTTGCATATTTTAATGCCTTGGATATGTCTTATGTAAAATCATTTTGAAGTCAATGACAACCCCATTACTTGGATCTGGTTTTAAAGTGATTTGGGTCAAGTTTGCCCTTTCATCTTCCGGGTTATTGGTGATGGCATATGACACATGAAAAACTTCAGAGATAATGAGGGGGCTTCAAAAAGTTCATAGACAAAATTCATTTTTCCACACATTTTTAAGCTCCCTCATATTTTAAGATTCTAGATAGTGTTTTCTTTGCCCTGATATGATTGTTTGTCTCTAGCTGCTATGTTAGGCACATTGGCAATCTAAGATTCATGTTGCTCATTCAGAAATTGAGATTATCTAGAGTTAGGCTTGCTTCCCTATTAAAAAATGTTTTATTTCCCACCCCTACTTTACCTTCCTCATTGAGGGTTCCAAATAAAAGTTTGGCGTGATAGTTAGTGTCTCTATATACTGGAGGATCTTAAACTCTAATCTTTACAGCACCACTCCCACACCAGCTTTATAAGTCAATTTACATTACAACCCTGTTAACTTCTCAAATCATTCAATAGTACAAGTTTGGTTGCTTTTAGAGATTGGAAAATGCTTTCAAATCTCTGTGCTTAGCTTCCCCTTCTAGTACCAGCTACATTAAAAAATTCTTCCTAGTTTTTCTACCTGCTTTCAAGGAAAGAGTTACAAGCAAATATATTATTAGAGCCAACTCATGGTGACTATGTAGTTTCCCAGATTGTAAATATTTACAAGGACAGGAACTTCATCTTTTTCCAGGGTGTAGCCAGTGGGTTTGAACCTCAAGCCTTGTGTTTACCCAACAGCACCACCATGGCTGCTATAACTATGTCATTTCCAAAGCAAAAATTATAAACATTTATTTTTCATTAGGAAAAAGGATTGTGTTTTTAGAAAATTCCAATAGGACAAATCACATTTTGAGTTTATATCCCCTACATACCCAAAATGAGAGTGAGAAGTTGTGTTTAAATGGACACTCTAGAAATATTTCAGATTTAAAGAATTAGAAACCAAGAGAATATGATTTTTAAACCACTTAGTTCATAAAAATAAATTTTTAAAAACGCATTACCATTGTATCAATTCGGACTCATGACGACATTTTAGGACAAGGTAGAACTGCCTATTTGTGTTTCTGAGACTTTAAATCTTTATGGAAGTAAACAGCCTCATCTTTCTCCCACGGGATGACTGGTGGGTTCAAAACACTGACTTTGTGGTTAACAGCTCATTGTGTAGCCCACTGTGCTACCAGGGCTCCTAGTTCATAAGGGAACTCTGGCTGTATACAGGTTATTCCTTTTCTTAAATTTGATTCCACTGAGGAATTAGATCTATTAAAAGGTATAACAAATGCCCAAGTAGTAGAAAATCAAATGCAATTTGTGGGTTAAAATGCCAGCATGAATCAAGATCCTCAAATAAATCTCCATTGGTACTATACGTTTGTAATCAACTCAAATAACCTGAACTCGCTGTCATTGAATTGATTCACACTCACAGCAGCCCTATAGGTGGGGGTAGAACCGCCAAGACTGTAACTCTTTATAGAAGTTAGAAAGTCATGTCTTTCTCCCATGGAACGGTTGGGGGTTTTAAACTGCTGACCTTGCATTTAGCAACCCAACATATACAATACAGGCTTCCTTCTCCTCATGGAGAACCTGCACATAGACCCTGAGAGGCAGTTGTTCAAAAGGAACAAGGGGACGCTTCATGCCTTAAAAATAAAAGCAGTGTGTATCATTTCATCACATTTATTCAATCTGTGTGCTGAGCAAATAATCTGAAAAGTATTTGAAAATCATGATATATTTTTTTAAATTCAGGATGGGGGCAGCTCCTTGACACACCTGTAATATGCAGAGGACACAATCCATTTGGTGACGGTGAAGACTGCTTGAAGCACTCGTTGATGACGATCATTCTCTTTCAACGTAAGAGAACGGAAATCACAACTGCACCAACAAGCGGCATTATGATAAAGAGAACACAGACTGACAATGCCAAGAATTTCATTTTACTTGCATCAACAAGTAATGTCCATGGAAGCAGCAGTGAAAAAATCAAATGACATATTGCATCCGGTAAATCTGCTGCACAGGACCTCTTTAAAGTGTGCAAAAGCAAACAGAGCACCTTAAAGATGATAGATCCTCCGGCATAAGCAATGCTATTTTAAATCACTTCATATGCATGTGAAAGCCAAACATTTAATACTTAAGAATGCAGGATAATTGATACCTACATAAGCAGGTATCAATTTGGGACTTGAGAGGATTAAGAGTGAAGAGGTGGAGTCTAGTCTGTCAATCCGGTCCTAGCCAATGAGGCCTCTGTGTGAGCATGGCCTTCTCCTGAGAATTCTGGGAACTCCTGAAAGTTCCTCCTTGGAGACAGAAAGAAACACACTCTCTCTCAGCTCACTCCCTTGGAGACACTCTACTGACAAGGCTAGCTTCCTGTGAGACATCCCTGAGGAGAAGTCACATAGACCGACCCTGATGCAACCAGACCTCTGGATCCAGAGAAGCCACTTAGAGACAGACCTCTGCCAGCACTGAGATGCTTACCATGCCACTGGATCTGGAAGACTTCCAACCCACTGGCCTGTGATCTTCCTGCATTCAGCATCATTGCATGTGTTTCGTGAGTCTGAAGAGGACTTTATAGATTGGTATCAGACATGTGGGTTAATATCAGACTTATGGACTTGATCTGGACTGGGTTGGGATGTTTTCTCAATATTCAATTGCTATTGTATATAAACCTCTTTCTTATTCACATATGAGTCTCTATGAATTCGTTTTTCTAGTTTACCTGGACTAACAAACCTTTGGCAAAAAACAAAACATACTATGGACTGTCATAAAAATGAACGAATCTGTATTGAAAGAAGTATAACCATAATGCTCCTTAGAATCAAAGTGAGGCTGCCAACATTTCTCCTCACATATTTTGGACACGTTACCAGGAGGGATCAGTCTCTAGAGAAGGACATGCTCGGGAACATATAAGCACAGAGATGAAGAGGACGATCCTCAATGAGATGGGCTGATATAGTGTCTGAGACAATGGCAGGCACATAGCAATGATTCTGGCAATGAAGCAGGACCGGGCAGTGTTTCATTCTGCTGTGCACCCGGTTAATATGAGTTGGCACCAACTTGCCAGCCTTTAACAAAAGCAATTACACACACTATTAAGTGCACTGCATTATTTTCTCAAGAATATATTTCATGTATCTCTCACTATTACCAAATATGATCTATTAAGATGTTACTGTCTAACAAATACCAGTAATGACTAAGACAAGAAGAGGCATTTAAACTTAAATAGAATAGCCATCAAGAAAGCAACTAAAAATTCTTCTGGGACTTCAAATCTCCTGGCCCCATATCAACCTTTCAGAAGCCATGTGATTGAGTAAAATGTTACACATTTCTGAAAATTCTCCTTGAGACCCACTTCTCAATTTATATAAACCTAGACTGGAGGATAAGTAAGCACTTCAGTGGAAATGTAAGGGAACATTTTTATGAATAAAAATCTCTATCTAAGATTACACAATCTTAACCAAGGCAAAACACAACGTGGTTTATCTACTGGGGCAACATGTTGAGTGAAGCACAAGGGAGCTAAGCATACCCTTTAGTTGACCAAATGAATTCTTAAACAGAACACTTAACCAGAATCTCAGCAGACCGAAGAGAAACTTCTACAGTGAAAGCCTCACCATCACCCCCAACTCCTGTACCAACCCTGACATTCTCATGAACTGCAGAATATCTAAGACTGTAAGCTAACACTGAGCTCAGACTGTAGTTTAGAGGGGGAGACATAGTAGTATCAGATAAATTAAAAGGAATGTTCTGGAGAATGTTCTCACACTCTTTCAGAAACATCTAAGTCTGAAGAGAGTGGCCCCTCTTGTGGGGGGAGGTCAGATGTGCAGGCATTTTCCCCTCTGAGGGCCATCAGTTGCCAGACTGCAGTGGGCCCTGCTCCCTGCTGCTGGGGACAATGGACAGACTCCTGTAGGCGGAGTTTACACCCTACTGATAATGGTTCCCATGGAGACCCAGGGAACAAGTCAAAGTTAAACTGCCATCCTAAATCTAGGATCTGCCCATCTTGTCACATGTATACCCCAATCCCTCCTTCCTATTGCGTGTATGTCCCTAGACCACCCCCTCATTGCTGTATAACCTATAGTGCACCCCCTTCCTGTGACGTATGACTTTACCTGTAATTAGTGGGCTGGCACGCCCCCAAAAGATCTATAGGCCTAGGTCAGTAATAGAGATCTCTGTCTGGCCTCTCTTGCTGGGCTCCTCCTCCTCGCTCCCCCTATCTCCCTTGTTCCCTTGCCCTCCTTCCCTTCCCCCTCTCTCCACGTGGACCACCAAGCTGGGCTGAGGTGAGCAATGCTACCATGTAATGTGTCTGACTGCATTCTTGTAATAGCTCTCATGCTCTCGATGACTTTAATATAATACTTATATACCTCAATCGTACAATTGTGCATTATTGAACCCGAGGAGTAGCGGTGGGGGTTGGCACCCCTACCCCTCTCCTCATTAAAATTTATACTACACCCTCTTATTCATCAAGAGACAGACGAAGAAAAGGAAAAGGAAAACCCAGAGGGCATAGACGAGAGAATTGATGGAGATTCCCAATAATTTCCTCCTGTTATAGAAAAATATGTAAAAGATTGTGAAGGACTCAAAGTTAAAAACAATAAAACCACATTAGTGGGGAGAAGAATGTTCCCCAACCAAAGAGGTATTCGGAACCCAAATTTCACCATTCCCTAGCTAATAAAAATTTTAAAAATCTAGAAACCAAAATGAATAGCTCAAATATGACTGCAAATCATATTGTAGAGAAAGAAGGCCACCTTTGAGATAATAACAATGATGCTACAGAAGAGGCCAAACCAGGGGTTCTCAACCTTCCTCATGCCACGACCCTTTAATACAGTTCCTCATGTGGAGGTGACCCCCACATGAGGAGATGCTACTTCATCATTGTAATTTTGCTACTGTTATGAATCAGATACCCCTGTGAAAGGGTCGTTTCATCCCCCAAGGGGTGGCGACCCACAGGTTGAGAACCACTGAGCCTAACAGATAAAGCAATTACAAAGAAGATAATGGATCATGAAAGACTAACCCACAAGATTAATCATCAAGGTGATTTCTTTTTCCTTAAGTAGAAAATCACAAATTAAAGAAGCAATAATATAGGTTGAAAGCTGTAGTAGGCCCACGTAAAGATGGTGATCTGCAAAATAATTACCTACTCCTTCCTGTGGCAGGATTCCAATGCCTAGCGCCCATGTAGGACAGAGCAGACTGCTCTGAAACAGACTAGCACACCTTTGTCCTGCAATGTAGTGGGGGGATTAGCACCATCAACCATTTGGTTAGCTGCTGAACACTTAGCTACTGCCCCACCAGGGCTCCAAAACGCCCCAATAACTACAAGTCAGCAACTTAAATCATAATCAAAGAACCTTATGTCAGAAGAACAGAGAAGAGAATCTTATAACCAAATGTGGGAAGTTGGAAAGCAAGTGGACTAATGAGCATGGAGTCCGCAAATACAAGAAAGTCAAAGCCTAAACCAGCAGAGGCTAGAGTGTGACAAGAGTTTATCTGACAGCATTCTCCAGAAGTGCATGAGCTGGCATCCTAGATCTCCCTAGAAAGAGAGTTAAAAATGAAGAGTTGCTAAAATAAAGGTAACTGAGAACGTTGCTTACAAAACATTGACCTCTTCCCCTTTCCAACTCCATTCTAGACCTTGTGTCTGAGTGGAGATACCACTATGCCCACTCCCCAGCTCTCTTCCCATTTAGGATCCCCAATTACTGACACTTGGGTTATTACCATTCAGGCCAGATAAGGAAAGGCTTAGGACTCGAAGTAGTCCAAGAACACATATTTAGAGACTGACTTTGGAGTTTCCAAAATACAGACAACAAAATACTTAGCGTGGAGCTAACACATAGCAAACCAAACCCTTGAACTCAGTGCTTTAAGTCCAACCACACTGCTAAGTCAGTGTGGTTAGACTTAAAAGAAAAATAAAATAATAATAAAATAAAGGAAAACCTGTAACATGCGGTTGTTGTGGTGGTGGTTATTGTTGTTGTTGGGTGTGACTGAGTCACTTTGGACTCAGAGCTGCACTGTGTGCGACAAAATGAACCAGGGCCAGTCCTGCACATTCCTCACAATTGTCCTACGTTTGCGCTCATTGCTGCAGCCACCATGTCCCTCTAGCTTGTCAAAGGTCTTGCGAGCACTCTTTTGCTGCCCCTCTACCAAGCACGATGTCCTCCCTTGGAGACATGTTAGATAGAGCTAAAACAAAACAGGAAACAGAAGCAGAACACCTTCGCTTAGAGAAAACCGTAAAGAAGAAACAATAAATACATGGGATGAAAACTATCCCTAGGAGACCTGGTAGTCCGCGCTCTCCGCTACTCTGCTCTTGGCACGCCCTCCCTTTGCTGATTCTGCTTTTTAGGCTTCTGTGGTGCAATGAACACGGTAAATCTGAGTAACACAGCTCCACTGACTTCTCTGAGGACTTTTAGCAAATCATTGCACCTGAAGCTGGAGAGCTTCCCACTGTACTTGACTGTATCTTTCACATTAAATGTTTCAACAGACAATTTCCCTAAATATCGAAATCACTAAAGCTGTGGCACATAGGACATCTTGTGCTGTGTGGAAGATTTAGTTTCATGAATGACGTGCAGCCTAGGATGCCACAAAGAGGGGGAAAAACAAATGCACTCCTGTCAAGTTGCACGGACTCATCGCTGCCATGCAGGACAGAGCAGAACTACCAAGAGAAGGTTCTGAGGCTGTGAGCGATTTTCTTTCACAGTTTCCTTTCAGCGAGCAGTCCAATGCATAAACCCATGCGTACGTAGCCAGAACGCCTTTCAAAGAGATTTTTGAACATTAAAATATAATGGTAGAAAAGAAAACTTTAGCCCAGGGGACATGTAAGTCATTTGTAAAGGACAAAAATAAACTGCTATTAAATTTCAGGGGATACTATACAAATGGTTATGGAACTATGAAGAAAAGCTTCCCTAAACTAAGACGATGAAGGGAAAATAGTATCAGAGCCTAAACTTCGATCACTCCATTTGTGGAAGGCTGTGGAAGACAGTGAGAGCCCAACACCGATCTGCAGAGTATCTGTGTAGTCAGATTAAGCCATTGGCAGATGCCCTCTAGCCACAAGCAAGGGTCTCAAACAACTTTACAATCAGATAGAGATCATTGTAATGGTGACTATACTGGATCGAACTTGGTACAT
Source organism: Echinops telfairi (assembly GCF_000313985.2). NCBI lineage: Eukaryota > Metazoa > Chordata > Mammalia > Afrosoricida > Tenrecidae > Echinops > Echinops telfairi. The sequence goes on from NW_022111324.1 coordinate 96,053,238, forward strand.
GGTCAGTTAGTTGGTCTCCTTCTTGACCCGACCTGAAATTGTTCTACGTGCAAGTATTTCTTGTCTGTTCCATGAAAAAAAAAAATTCTTCCCTGGTCTTTTAAATACTCTTGGTGGTCTTTTGTTTCTTACACATTATTTGTATTTTTATCTTTGCATTATTATTATTTTATCCTTACCACTTTATTTTGTTTCTGTTGAGTTCTCCAGTATGTGAAGCACAGGACATTTTGATTTAGGCATTAAAATTCTATTTTGCATGTCAGAAATCCAACTCATAGAAATGATAAGTAATTTACCTAAATTCCCACAGAAAGCTTATGTAGTAGAACCAAGAACTTATATGTGTCTCTTTATGTATGGAAATAATTATATAAACTTTATCATCAGTTTTTCTCCCTCTATTATGTTAAATTATAATTGAATTGGAAATATTTTAGTCAATATAGATAGTCTCATTATTATTGAATCTATCTTATTGAAGATCTTTCTATTTTATAATGACCCCCTATTTGCCACATATGACATCCTTCTCCAGGGTCTGGTCCCTCTTGTTGACATAGCCAAAGTATAAGAGAAGAGCTCTTTCAATCCTCATTTCTAAGAAGCATTCTGGCGACACTTTTTGTAAGACAGATTTATGCATTCTTCCGGCAGTCCATGACATAGTCAGTATTCTTTGAGAGCACCATGATTCAAATGCATAAATTCTTCTTTGCTGTTTCTTGATCATTGTCCACCTTTCCCCCCCATAGTTCAGGAGAGTCCTTAGGGAAGAATGGGAATTACAGAAGACGTTATTGTGCTCCTATGGAACTCGTGCATGGACCAAGATGCAATTGTGCAAACAGAACACGAGAAGACAGCATGGTTTACCATCAGGAAATGTGTGCATCAGGGTGGTGCGCCCTCACTGTACTTGTTCAATCTGTATGAGGAGAAAACGATTGGAGAAGATGGTTTATATGAAGAAGAATTCGGCGTTAGGATTGGAAGAAGGCTTCCTAATGCGATATGCAGATGACACAATCTTGTTTGCTGAAAGTGAGGAGGACTTGAAGCACTTGTTGATGTAGATCAAGGATTTCAGCCTGCAGTATGGATTATAATTCAGTTTAAGGAAGATCAAAATCCTCACAACTGCACCAGTAGATAGCATCATGATAAATGGAGAAAAGGTTGGAGTTGTGAAAGATTTTCTCTTGCTTGGATTCACAATCAATGCTCATGGAAGAAGTAATCAAGAGATCAAAAGTTGCCTTGAATTAGGTAAATTTGCTGCACAAGACATCTTTAGAGTATTGAAAGGGATGTTACTTTGAGAACTAAGGTGCACCTGACCCAAGTCATGGTATTGTCAATTGTCTCATATGCATGCGAAAGTCAGACATTGAATAAGGAAGACCAAAGAACAATCAATGCATTTGAATTATGATGCTGGAGAGGAATGTTGAAATACCAGACTGCTAAAAGGACAGATAGAACTGTCTTGGAAGAAGTACAGCCAGAATGCTCCTTAGAGGTATGGATGGTGAGACTTCATCTCACGTACTGTGGGCATGTTGCCAAGAGAGACAAGTCCCTGGAGGACATTGTGCTTGGTAAAGTGGTGGGGCCATGAAAAAAGAGTCCGGGCCTCAATGAAGTGAATTGACATGGTGGCTGCCATGATGGGCAAATGCACATAAACAATTACAAAGATGGCGCAGGATCGGGCACTGTTGTGTCCTATTGTACATGGTGTCGCCATGAGTTGGAATGGACTGGATGGCACCTAACAACAATGAGCTAGGATTTCAATACCCACTTCAGGGCAATAATTCAACTTTCTGTTAAAAAGGCAAAGATGTTACTTTGAGGACAATGGAGGATCTAACCTAAGTCAAGGTATTTTTCAATAGTCGTATATGATGCAAATGGTGGGAAATGACAGTCCATGGTACTTTCAGTTTTCCTCACCAGCACAATTAACATGCATCGATTATTCTCTGCTTACCTATTGATACAGTTGTGAGAATTGTAATCTTCCTTACACTGAGTTGTAAACCATACTGAAGGCTGTAATCCTTGATCTTCGTCAGCACGTTTTTCAAGTCCTCCTCACTTTCAGCAAGCAAGATTGTGTCATCTGAATACTGCAGGTTGTTAATGAGTCTTCCTCAAAACCTAATGCCAAATTCTTCTTCATATAATCTAGCTTCTCCGATCATTTGCTCAGCATATGGATTGAATATGTATGGTGAGAGGATACAACCCTGATGCACATCTTTCCTGATTTTAAATCATGCACTATCCCCTTGTTGTGTTTGCACAACTGCCTCTTGATCCGTGTACTTGATCCTCATCAGCACAACTAAGAGTTCTGGGATTCCAATTCTTCTCAAGGCTATTCATAGTTTGCTATGGTTCACACAGCCAAATGTCTTTGTACAGTTAATAAAACACATGTAATCACCTTTCTCATATTCTCTGCTTTGAGCCAAGAGCAATCTGACATCAGCAGTCATATCACTTGTTCCATGTCCTCTTCTGAATCTGGTCTGAGCTTCTGCTAGCTCCCTGTCAATGTACTGCTGCAACTGTTGTTGGATGATCTTCTGAAATATTTTTATTTTCATGTGATATCAATGATGTTGTTCTGTAGTTTGAGCATTCTGTTGGGTCACCTTTCTTTGGAATGAGTACAAACATGGATCTCTTCCAGTCAGTTGGCCAAGTAGCTATCTTCCAAAGTTCCTGGCATTTGAAGAAGTGCTGCCAGTGCTTCAGCATCAGTTCAACTGAAATCCAGTTTAATCATTTCAGTTGATGTTTCTTCAGTAATTGGAGCCTGGTTTTTGGCTATTGCTTCCAGTGCAGCTTAAACTTCTTCCTCACTCATCTACCTGACAATATGAACCTGTTTTGCAATAGAATTTTTCTTTTTTTGTATTAATGAGGTCATGGCAATGTTGGGTAGGTTCTAAATCTAATCATTCCTAAGTTTTTGAATAACAGGATAGACAAAGGCATACATAGAGAAAAGATTGACTTCAAAACACACCAAGGAATAACCAAGAACACTGGAAGACACCAGAAAGGAAGAAAGGGGCTCACAAAAGAATCAGCACAGCAGAGACACGGTCTCCAATAGGACTGCGAGAAAATGAAATTCTGGTTTTAAAGCCGTCCACTGCTGGTGTTTCTGTTACAGCAACCCTAGGTAATAAAATATAGATGTGCATAATAAAACACCAGGAAAACTGTTCTCTAACAGCAAAGAAGGTTACCTCTGATTGTCACCATGTAGGGTCACCAGTGCTCTCTGCTCTGTAATTATCTCTATTGTTTGAATTTAGGTAATTCATGCAGTATGTCTAATGTCATAAGATTTAAATTGTTTTCTTAGAAGCTTCTATTCAAATTATAATATATAATATATAAATCCACTGCTTTCAAGTCATTTCCAACTCACAGTGACCTTACAGGAGAGCAAGACTGACTTCTCCATAGAGTTTCTGAGCTGTAAATCTTTATGGAAGAAGACAACCTCATCATTCTTCCACGAGCTGGAACTGCTAACTGCTAACCTTGCAGTTAACAGCCCACCTGTGAACCCCAGGCTGCCAGGGGCTTCAATGGCCAAATCAATATGCTTTTTGTGGGTGGCTTTTCTGGCTTTTTATTTTTATTTTTTCATCAATGCCATGCAGCTAGTGAGATTTAAGTATTGTTGATTGAGATCCATTGATGGGTAGATTTATTTTTGTCTAGAAGGGTCGAGTTGTCCTACTACATGAATAATGCATTTTAATTCCATAAAATTGAATATGCAATGAGTGTGTGTATGGAATAAAATAAAATGGGTGATGAAGTATGCCTTCCAAAAACAAGAATTGGTTACCATGATATGGTGATTTTAGAGAATATTTACAATAGTCTCTATTGGTTTTAGTGCAGGTCAAATTATTAGCTATAAGTGCAAGTTATTAATTCAATTGGAAAGTTTCTATTCATTGGGGAATAGTCTGTGTAAAGGCTACATTTTATTTGTCTTTTAGAGAGGTGCCCTGATTTCTCTCATCTTGCTGTGAGGCGAGAATGTGGGAGTTTTGTTTTTTTCCACTATTTTTTTCCTTTGCGGATGACTGCCTACACCTTCACTCTTGATTACTCACTTTGAGAGTTAAGACAGCAGGAGCCTTTTGGTGTTAGTCATTTTTCTTGAGAGGAGAATAGCCACTGCAGGACACATTGAATGACAAGAAAGGAATTGATTATAGTTGACCTGTTGATGCTAAATGAGCTGCATTTGACTAACTGGTGAGATTGCTCTTGGCCGCTATTGTGCTTAGAGAACACCTTGTTCTCTATTCTTTTCTAAACTTGGACGTGGCTATTCAAGCATAGATTGTGAACTGGCACCCGAGGCCTCACATGGAACTTGTTATAAATGCAGAGCCTTAGACCTCCACCTCCTTTCCTTACCTTACCAATTGCCACTGACTTGATTCCAGCTTATGGCTGTGCCCCGTGTGTCCACGTAGAACTGTACTCCATCGAGTTGTCAGTGGCTGATTTCCTGGAAGCACATAACCATTCAAGGCATTTTTTAATGACCTGAGACCATCAATGTATTAGTGTTTTATCAGCCAAATATATTAACCATTTGATCACTAGGACTGCCAATGGAACAATCTGAGGCCTACTAAATTTTATCAAGGCGTTAGTGACATGAAGGCACGTTAATCCGGAGAATCACTAACGTAGACAATGCTGTCCATGCTCTTGATTCTTTCTACCAATTGTTCACATGTGCAGTTGGGTTGTAGTAGAAGATTTGCCAAAGGTTAGCCAGCCCCACACTGGACAGAGGGAAACCTGGAGGCAATAATGCCGACTGCAGGAGGAAAGTTGAGTCAGTGAACGAACAAGCATCTCAGCACTAGCAGGGGTCTCCACACGGCTGCTCCAGCACCCAGGGCTGCATCGGGATAGGTCCATGTGGTTTCTCCTTGGGGATGTCTTGTAGGAAGTCAATCTTGCAAACTGAAGCAGGGAACTGCTAAGGCAGCTGCACCCGGTGCAACCATCACAAAACAAGAGACCCGAGAACTAGAAAGGTGAGGCTTCACCACCCATTTATCCCTCCGCCTTTCAATTAGCCCCACATGTGATTATCGGCCAGGCTGGCACAATTAACTAACTCAGGGTGCAAGGTGAAAATTTACTGTATTGTTTCTTACAAGTGCAGATCCTTGCCTATCAGATTAATACTTGTCATGTTGATGCAATGGGAGTATTCAGGTCCTAAATATATGATGGACCTGCGTCCCTTTTCATTGGACACTCACTAAGTCAAGACCTTCATTTGTTGACTGGGAATGCTCAAAATGAAAAGAAACAGCTGAAAATATCAATTAAAAACAACTTTGAACGTATGTATGAAGTATGAATTTAGGAAAATTGGAAGTTGTAAATAATGAAATGGAAAGCAAAAAGATCAACATTCTAGGCTTTCTGAGCTGAGAAAAACTGATACTGGTCATTTTGAAAGAGAAACTATGTGGTTTACTATGCTAGGAATGACACAATCAAGAGGAATGGCATTGCATTCCTCATCAAAAAGAGTATTTCAAGATCTATGTTGAAGTAAAATGCCATCTGTGATAGGATTATATCTATGTGCATTCAAGGAAATCCAATCAATACAACTAGTATTCAAATTTCTGCATCAACCACGAAAGCTAGTGAAGAAGAAGTGGAAGAATTCTGTCAATGTTTTCAATAGGAAACTGATCAAACACACAAGATCCATTGATAATTATTAGTGATTGGACTGCAAAAGTGAAAAACAGGAAGGAGCCCTAGTTTAAAAACATGGACTCGGTGATAGAAACGAAGCTAGAGATTGCATGATAGAGTTTTACAAGACCAACGTATTCACAGAAAATTCCTCTTGTCAGCAACACAGAAGGAAAGTTTACACATGGACTTCTCCAGATAGATGCACAGAATCAAAGCTGATTACACCTGGGCGAAGAGACAATGGAGAAGCTCAGTATCAGCACCTCTAAGGAGGGCAGGGGCTGACTGTGGAACAGACCTTCAATTGCTCTCAAGTAAGTTCAGGTTGAAGCTGAAGAAAATTAAAACCAGTCCACATGAGTCAAAATACAACCTTGAGTATATCACACCTGAATTTCAAGAGCAGATTTGATGTATTGAACACTAATGATAGAAGACCGTATGAGCAACATCATACATGAAGAAATAAAAAGGTCATTGAAAAGACAGGAAAAAAAGAAAATATAAGCACAGGTGTCAGAACAGATCTTGAAGCTTCCTCTTAATCAGAGAGTAGCTAAGTATATGGAAGAAATGATGAAGTCAAAGAGCACACAGAAAACTTTCAAAGAGCAACTTGAGAAGACACAGTAAAATATTAAAATGAAATGTGCAAAGACCTAGAATTAGAAAACCCAAAACAGAAGAATATACTTGGCATATGTGAAAATGAAATAATTTAAGAAAATATGCAATCCTTGAGTTGAAATATTGAAAGAGTGTATGGGAAAAATATTGAATTATTCAGGAAGCATCAAAAGAAGATGTAAGGAATACACAGAGTCACTGTACCAAAAAGAACTAGTAAGCATTGCATCAATTCTAGAGGCAGCATATGAGCAAGAATCAATGTTAATGACGGAAGAAGTTCAAGCTGCACTGAAAGCATTAGCCAAAAACAAGGCTCCAGGAATTGATGGAATACCGATGGAAGTATTCTTTTTTTTTAAATCAATTTATTGGGGCTCATACAATTCATCACAATACATAGATCAATTGTATAAAACACATCTATACATTTGTTGCCCT
>NW_022111324.1:96062993-96070219 GCF_000313985.2 Echinops telfairi
TAATAAAATGTTAAAAAAGAAAAAAAAAGTTAAAAAAAATAAAACTTAAAAAAAAAAAAAAGAAAGCAGTTGTGCAAACAGAGCAAGGGGAGGCTGTATGGCTTAAAATCAGGAAAGATGTGCATCGGGGTTGTATCCTCTCACCGTACACATTCAGTCCACATGCTGCGGAACTGAGCAGAGAAGCTGGATTGTATGAAGAAGAAGGCGGCATCAGGATTGGAGGAGGGCTTAGTGACAATCAATCTGTGGGATCTAGAGATGACACACTCTTGCTTGTGGAAAGTGAAGAGGACTTGGTGATGAAAATGAAGGATTGCAGCATTCAGTATTGACTATAACGCAATGTAAAAAAAAACCAAAAACCCTCATAACTGGACACGACCGGTAAGATTGGAGTTGTCTTTTTTTTTTCTTGCTTGAATCTACAACCAGGGCTCATGAAAGCAGCAGCGAAGAGATAAACAAGTCATTGCATTTGTCCATCTGCTGCAGAAGATCCCTTTAAAGTGTTGAAAAGCAGGGGGGAGGGGGGGTACCTGAGAACTAAGGTGCATCTGACCCAACCCATGCTATTCTTCAATCGCCTCACAGGCATGTAAAAGTTGGACATTGAATAAAGAAGACTGAAGAAGAATTGATACATTTGAATTGTAATGGTGGTAAAGAATATAGAAAGTACCACATACTGCCAAAAGAACAAAGCAATTTGTCTCATTTGCTCTTTTGGCAGTTCGTGGTACTTTCTATATTCTTGTTTTGAGTCTTCTGATGCCTGATACCTGATGATACCTCATGATCACACAGGCTGGTGTGCTTCCTCCATGTGGATTTTGTTGCTTCTCTGCTAGATGGCAGCTTGTTTAAGTTCAAACCTTTAAGACCCCAGACATATCTTCTAAGAGCTAATGTGGCAGTTACATAATCTCCTGTCAACTTGAGTGAAGGGGTGGAGTCTAGCCTGTCAATCAGGTCCTAGTCAATGATGCCTCTGTGTGGGCATGCATGGCCTTCCCCTGAGAATGCTTGGAAGTCCTGCCTTCCTCCCTGGAGGCAAGAAACACACTCTCTATGTTTCACATTCCTGTTGACAAGCCACATGGAGCTATGCTGATGACAGCCAGAGCCCTGGAGCTGGAGGAGCCATGTAGAGACCCACACTAGTGCTGAGATGCTTCCACTATCACTGGACCTAGAAGATTTTCCACCCATCACCCTGTGATCTTCCTGCATTCAGCATCATTGCATGTGCTGCATGAGTCTGAAGAGGAATTTATAGACTAGTATGGGACTTATGGGCTAATATCAGACTTATGGACTTGTTTTGCACTGGGCTGGGATGTTTAATTGATGCATAATTACTTCTTGATATAAAGTTCTCTCTTACACATATATTAGTTTCTCTGGATTTGTTTCTCTAGTCAACCCAGACTAACACAGCAGGGCACCATCAGCTTTCGTGACCACTTTTGCTTATGCACCCATGTTGTGTGTCAGGAATGCCAGGTTATGAGAACAACGTGTTCTTGCATTGAGGGAGGACTTGAATAGAGGTCCAATGTCTGTCTCCTAACTTGATGCTTAACATATAAATATATGTACCTATATCCCTATCATTACATATTAATATATTTACATATATACATAACTATATTTATACCTCTATAAATGTCATTTGCCTCCAATCCTTTTTGCCTCCACACCTTGTTTCGACAAGGTGTAATCTTAACACTTCTCTCTCTCCCTTTATTCATGGTAAATATTTTCATTTTTCTCACAGACTTCTAAAAGATCCAAAGGGAGGTTATAATTACCTTAAGAACGGACAAATTGATAACTGGGAATGGGAGGAGTGGAATAATCAACATCTTTCCTTGTTTGTTAGAAATTAGATTCATGAATGTTTCAGAATAGGATTAAATACATCTCTCGTACTGAGCTCCAAAACACCAAATTTAAGACAAAGACAAAAAAGAAAGAAAACTGTCCCTGAGGAGCAACAACAGAAGCTACAGCCCGTAGATTCCCTGGGAATAAACACGACACACTCAGCATCATTCGACAGGAGCCCTCCATAAGAAGACTGCAGGATTGGATTGAATGAGTCTGAAATAAATAAGGAAAAATAGCAAGTCTCTGAAAGAAAAAAGACAATTAAGTGAGACCTGCCCAAGTGATTGAAACATCTGTATATGTTATGACCCAAACGCTATCTCACTAGTCCATTTAATTTGCACGTTAGCTGTGTATTCTTGATATTTTTACAGTGAAATCTCTTAATTTAATGAAATTGCCTTGCCTTTTCAAGCTTACCAAATTTTTGCCTTTGATGGGAATATTTTAGTTTTTTCTTCTCTGGCAGGTTTGTACCTTAACTAGTCCTTGCTTTCACAGGTTTTACTCTATTGTGTTTGTAGCTATGAAACAGTATAGTTCTCCCTTTGACCAAAGTCCGATTTTTTACTCTCCTTCAGTAGAATTACAATTTATTTCATAAGACACATACATATTTGTTCAGTTTGGGATATATTTCTAGACTTTCATATAAATTGTGATAGTAATGTTTGTGGTCATCACTATCTGTGTAGCTGCTGTTATGAAGGGATTATTTCTCCCTTTATATTTATATGTACTTATTAAAAGAAATTGACTTATTTTTACATTTTCATTACTCCCAGTATAGATAACAAAAATTTCCACTTCAACATGTTTTGCATGTCCAATTCAGCGACAGTTTCGTTCTTTAGGAATTGATCTTATGAGACTAATCACAGATGTTTAAAAAAAATAAACAACTGGTATCTGCAGTGTGTGTACACAGTGCTTCACAGCAGCATGGCTTAAAAATTGGCGGTTGAGTAAACAAATATGTTCTATCCAGACAACCATGGATTATAGAGTCATTCTAAGAGTGACATACGTCTTCATAAACTGGCATGAATCAGTACCCAAATCTATATAAAGGAAATGGTAAGTGAAACACAGTATTTTAAATATTCTATTTCTGGTACAAAATGTATATACATATATGTGCATCCAAACTAATATTTATGCAGTAAATACTATGTGCTAGGCGTTATACGAGGAGCCCTGGTGGTGTAGTGGGTACTCATTGGACTCTGGCCCACAATGTCGGCAGTTGGAAACCACCAGCAGCTCCGAGGGGGGGAAACTGGGCTTTATTCCCGGAATCAGTTACTCTCTCAAATGCACAGGAGGTGGCCATGAATCAGCATTGACGTGACAGCAGTGAGAGGCATTATATGAGGCATCTTCCCATTATTGTTTATATTTCACACATGACGAATTAAGGCCTAAGTCATTTTTCCTAAGAACACACATCAAAATCAAAGCTCAAATTCAGGTATGATGACTCTGTGACTTACACAATAAGGGTGTGTGTGTGTGTGTGTGTAAAAATATTCCACAAACTGTTATAGTACTTTCCTCTGATATATCAGATTATGAAAAGACTATTTTTTAAATAGTCCACATCTGTGTGGGTTAGGCTAGGCTGCTAACCCCAAGGTTGATTATTCAAACCCACCCACTGTTCAGTAAAAGAAAGATGAGGCTTTCTGATCCTGCAAAGATGTAGTCTCATAAACCTTATGTAGGGTGTTTAGAGTCTGAATTGACTCGCTGACAGTGGGTTGGAGGTTTTATATTATAAGAAGCATAGAGAAGAATGTAAAATATGTACTATCAAAAAACCTCAATGAGATAAGAGAGAATATTGCAAACATGGATCTGGAAAGAATAATAAATAAGAATCATTTGTTGGGAGGGCATAGAAACAATGATATTTTCACAAAATTCTTATTAGCAGAATGGCCATAACAAAAAAATAAGTCTTAAACTGAAGCTTCTGGGAGGATTTGTAACAGGGAGCTTCCGTATTCCAAAATAAACTCAGTACCATCCCACAGACATTGATGTTTGATTGATGGGTTGATTGACTTCTCAGTAACCTACTGAGGTAGTTAGTTTATGGTGCCAACCTGGCCGATAAACACATGTGGGGTTAGTTGAAGTGCGAAGGGATAAATGGCTCAGTGAGCCTCGCCTTTTGAGTTCTCCGGTCTCTTGCTTTCTGATGGTCGGGCCAGGGTGCAGCTCCCTTAGCCAGTTCCCTGCTTTAGCTGGCAAGGCTCACTTCCTGAAAGACATCCCTGAGGAGAAGCCACATGGACCTACCCCGATGCAGCCCTGGGTGCTGGAACAGCCGTGTGGAGACCCCTGCCAGCACTGAGATGCTTACACATTCACTGACTTGGCTTTCCTCCTGCAGTCGGCAACATTGCATCTGTTTTGTGAGATGGAGGAGGACTTTGTAGATTGGTGTTGGACATATGGGTTAATATGTTAATGTTGGACTTGTGGGCTTGGGCAGCACTGGGTTGGGATGTTTTCTTGATGCGCACTTTTATATAAAACTCTCTCTTATACATGAGTTTCTGCGGATTTGTGTCTCTAAAATACCCAGACTAACACACCTGCCTTCTGTCACTGACCAAGCAAATGGCTACTCTGAATGGTCATCATGTGTTACCAGGTCAATTAATGGAGAAAATTGTATTTGTATAACCAGTGTACATTTGGGGCACCAGATAAACTAGTATACCAAAGAAAGAGAGGGCATTGAAATGTGTTGATTATTTTTCCCCTTTGGGCTCAGGTCCCTGAGTGCTTAAGAAAGAGGAGAAATGTCCATCTCTGAGGGTTTCTTTGCTCTCTGTGGCAGCGAACAGCAAGGTGCCCGGCTGAAGCTGTGTGCACAACAAGCTCTGGCGGTGAGGGACTCACCAGCAGAAAGCAGGAGGAGAGCCAGTTCTGGCACCAAAGGAGGGTATTCCAGGCAGGAATTGAATCCTGGGCAGCCTGCACATGCCTCTCTCACTTCCACCCACACGCCCAGCCACCCTTCAATTGTCAGCAGCCCAGCTTGGAGTCCTGGAGGCATGAAGTCAGTTTCAGCCGGCAAAGTCGGTTCTGAGAGAATCCTGGCACTCCGTGTCTAGTCCAGGAAAGGAGGCCAGGGCACCCACTTACCAATGAATTCATTCAAGTTTGGGTCAGAGGATCACAACTAATCTAACAAAGGGACGAGTGTTCAGAAGAATGATGACTAATAAATTTTCCACATATAGAATTTAAAAGAATAAGATAGTTACTTCATTTGCAAAATTGGAAATGTAGCCCTAAGTTGAAGACCATATTCCCTACCTGACATACAACAACATTTGAGGCGAGCAGAAATACTGACGAGTGATGGAAAGACAAGATAGAGATTCTCGTGTGAATATCTTATCAGAGGAAACGATACTAACAATAGAAACACTTTTTTAAATATAGAAATAAAGTGGAGGCCTGAGAGCATTGAAGGGGACCACAACGTGGTAAAGCAGTAAGGGAGCATCTATGAAGAGTTTCGGGGACTCCTAGACAGGAAGAAGAAAGACTGGGGTTAGAAGGAGATATAGGAGATGGGGCAAAGCAAAGGGTTGTGACGAGTGGAAATTTTAAGACATTGAGAAGAACAAGAGTTCTCTCTGAAGAAAACTTTAACTAGTAGATACATTACCGAAAGGGAAAGAAATCTAGACAGTGAAGAGTGGGTGCTGTGGAGAAGGCAAAAAAGCAGTGGCATCAGGTCAAACAAGGGGAAGAGAAATAGAAGACGCCCAGGGAGTAGACATGGAAGAAGTCCCAGGGGCAATGAGGAAGCACCCATGAAGACAACTTAGAAGAGAAAGCCCCTGGTTTCTGATAGTCAAATCACATGAATATCGTTAGTCGATTAATAAGGGAGAATAATAAACTAACTGTCACACTCCCTTTAACAAATTTAAATACAGAGGTAACTAAAAGAAAATATATAAGTTCAAATAATTGGAATTGAACCCATAAAAGTAGTAATGTAAGGAGAAAGAGGTTTGTGGAGCAAGATCATTGAGTTCTGAATACATTGATTTGGGGGACTTAGTGATGCCCAAATGGTACGATCCAATAGATAATTGGATATATAACCTTAGGCAGTTCCTGGAAATACAGATTTTTGAAGCATCAGGATTAACTCACTGCCATTGGTCAATGCTGACTCATAGCTACTCCTTATGGGTTTCTGAGACTGTAACTGTTTATGGGAATTAAAAAGTCCACACTTTCTCCCTCCACGCTCCTGGTGGTTTTGAACTGCCATCCATGCAGATCAAAGTTGAATGGGTAACCATTACACTATCCAGGGTTCCTTCATCAGAATTTAGTTGGCAATTAAAGTTGCAAAATCACAGAGACTATAAAAAGACCATACAGTTACACAGGCAACGAACTGTGAGAAACTCCAACATTGAAGGGAGCTGAAAAGAATGGTTAGAAAAAGGCAGGGGAAGGGGGGGGAAACCCTAGAGCACAAGCAGAGGGAATGGAGCTTTTGGAAAGGGGGCAGGGCAGTGCTAGAGATGGTAGCATCTGTGGGCAAAATCAGACAGAAGCAACAGGATACCTGAGAATAGGAGAAGCCAGGAAAAGCCTTCAGGACTTCTTGGAAAGTAAAGGAAGCCAAGTTGGGAATGGTAGCTGAAACAGGCAAGGGCTTTCTCCTTCCAATATTCTTTGTTCCTGAAATAGAGGAGCCTACCGTGAGAATGTCTGAAAGATTTGGGCCACTCTACCACCTCAGAACTCCCCAAACTGAATTTTCAGGACTCTCTCATAGGACAGAATCCCACTTTCAAGAAGCAGCATATGGAAGAAAGAAGATCCAGCTCTAACAGGGGAGAAAAACAGACAGGAAGTCTCAGTCACCATATATTTTTATCACCATGTGAGAATCACAGAATGAGGAGTCCACAGAAGGGAAAGCAGTGATCAGAAGTAGGTCTCCTTCCAAATATTCAGCAAAATGAAATTGTTGTAAAGATGAGAACCAGGAAATTACCAAGGTCAAATCTTTTACAAAATTTCTAAAGATGAAAGGGAATAACAAACATCCTGACATTCTATAGAGAATGAATGCATGCCAGAAAGATATGTTCAGAAAATAAAACTGGTACACATAAAAGCCTAGCTCAAAGAGATTTCAAAAATATAGCAATACATGAAAGATGAGCATGCATCAGAATGAGAAAAAAAAATAACACCACAGAATTCAATAAATAATTATAGATAAAAGGAAAAGTTTTTTTAGAAACGAGGCCTACGGCCCCACCACGGGACACAGCGTT
>NW_022111324.1:96072324-96093651 GCF_000313985.2 Echinops telfairi
AAAAAAAAAAAAAGAAATGAGGCCTAAACTAGAAGGATAATAGGAGTGAATAAACAGAGAAGATAATGCCTAAAGTGAAATAAAAGTTCAAAAGGAGGCATTCTTTTAAGTAAAAAAGAATCAAATATATGTTTTTAAAAAGGCTCAAGAGAAAGTAATAAATATTGAAGATAAAGATGACCTAACATATAGATAATGTCAATAATAATAATAATAACAATAGATACAGTGGGACAGAACAAACATTCCTAACTATAATTCAGAAAGAACATTTTTAAAATCTAATTTTTTTTTAATGTGAAGCTATGTATTTAAAGAGTACAGGTATATATGAGAATATAGATTCTAAAGAGCCAATACTAAAATATAGTCAAATTTGCTGAACTTTAAAGAGACTTCCATAGGCATAAAAATTACATTATCAACAAGCCTTTTGGCAGCAATGATTTATGCCAGGGTGGGGGAAAAGAGCGAAAGGCTTTAGATATTCAAGGAAAGTGAATATGAATAAGGCTTTTATATCCAGCAAGACAGACCATCAAATGGAAGGGCACAGAAAAGGTTTTCACATTAGAAAAGAACTCAGGGAACAGTCTTGCTATGATTCTTTTTCAATCTACCAGAAAACAAACATTGGGCAGAAAACAAGCATTGGGCAACCTACCAGAATCGACCAGAAATGTACCAGAATACAAGCATTGGGCAACCAAAATGACTACGGAGACATTGGCATTAAGACTGAGACCAACCCTAAATATATAACCACTTATAGACCTAAAGAAAATTAAAAGGAGTAAGTACAGGATATGAAGACTATACTCTCTAACGATATATATTTTTAATATATATCAATGATTTTCAATGTGTGAGGTGCATTGTGATATGCAGACACATATTAAAACTATTGTTTTCAAACAGTTTTACCCCAGCCCTATTGATTTTGGACTAAGTGGTTCTTTGCTGTAGAGGTGGTCGTGTGCAATTATGTTTAGCTGTGTTCCTGGCTTCCAATGTAGGAAAACTACCCTTTAGTTGTGACAACTTCAAAAATCTCAAGATACTGTCTCATGTCACCTGTAGGGAAATTTATATGTGAGTGGTAAAGCCATAAAGAAATAGAAATAAACAATTAGAAAAGTCAGGATCGTGATTTTGTTAGGAAGCAAGGGCGGGCACCGGGGGCAGATATTGTTCCATTTTTTGACCAGGATGATGTTTAGTAGGGTCTTCATCTGAAAATACTACACTGAAGTATACATTTATTATATGTTTCTTATATGTGATTTCCTGCCTCTCCTCTCTCTCTCTCTCTCTCTCTCTCTCTCTCTCTCTCTCTCTCTCTCTGTGCTCTTCTTTCTCTTGTCTCTCTCTCTCAGTGTCATTTCTTCTCTCTCCACACTAGGAAGCAGTGCTGAATAGGACCTGCCTTTTGATGACCTGCCCTTTGGTAACAAAGACACAAAAAAGGGCCACATCCATACATGGAGGAACTGAAACCCACTCCTCCGGTCTAACAGCTCACAAAACATAGCCCTACCTGTAACATGGGAGTAAGCAGGAGGTGATCCTCCCTAGGCAAGCCTCAGTGAAGGCCAGAGTCCCAGAATCCTGAGAGAGCTTGGGGCAGAGCCCCCAGTGAAGCCAGGATTCTTGGTCCAAGAGGCTGCTTTTTCTTGTGAACTGCTGACATATGGGGGCGGCGGGGAGGACCTGGCCCTGAACCTGCCCTTCTCTCCTCCCCAGCTCACATCTACCTGCGAGTCTCAGCACTGGCTGTCCATCTCCCAGTACACCATCCCCAGACGCACGCACACTGGGCTGGCGCCTCCTGTGATTCTGGTCACATATCAATGACACCGCAATGAGGCCTCTTGGACCCCCACCTGGGGACCCTCAGACCTCCCTTACAACACCCTATTTATTTCCCCTCTCGAATGTGCTGGTTTCTTTCACAAGTATTGGTTTTTATGCTCCGTCCATCTTTGTCTCCCTCCAGACTCTGGGCTCCAGAAACAGGGAAGATGGATCCATTTGGGCTCCCTCTCTGACCTCGTGCAGATCTGGTCCAGGGTGAGAGTTCAGGCACAATTGCTGAGTTGTATATCCCATGTGACGCATGACCATCAGATGTGACTGAAGTAAGATCCACACCGAAGCTCTGTTTTTGAGAGATTAAGAATTTCATTTCAAGCACCCTGATATACCCAAACGAACATATCCTGTAGGCAGGTGGATACCCTGACATATAAATTCAGGAGGTCTGAACTAGAAGGCATCAATGTCTATAGAAGGTCATCTGAGACAAGGAGGTGCATGAGAGCAGTAGACGCCTTTCAATTATTGATCAGATGGAGCAAGAGTTAATGATGCAAATTATTTTCACCCCCATTTGACTCCCACTGCTGGTGTTGCTCTTGTGGGGCCTCAAGGCGATCCTGTGTCTGAAGACAAGGAGGTTGGCATGGCGGTGGGAAGCGATCCGCAGGGAGAGAGCAGCTACAGAAGTGGGTGAGGGACTCCTGGAAACTAAATCTGGAGCAATGTGAGCATCAAAATAACTCATCATAGAAAAGATGATGATCCGTTTTTAAAAATAAGAAAGTAAAACCCTCGGATCCATACTAATTAAATAAATGGACTAAGAGAAGAAAATACTCTTCCTCGCTCCACAAGGTAAACTAATAACTATAGGGAAATTGGTAGAGAATAGTTAATGAACGATAACATTAGTAGGTGACAGATTTATGATGCATGATGCATTTCTATAGTCTCAAGCATCCCCTCATAACTAACTTATTAAGGAAAGGAAAAAGAATGCCTTGGCAGTGGAGAAAGGTGGTAAACACCGCCTTAATCAAGTTAACAAGACCAATGACAGTCCAAGTCAGCATCACATGCCTCCTGAGCACTGACCCAGCTCCAACATCACTTATGTGTAGGTCTGGGAAAAAGAATAACCTGAGTCCAATTATGGAAGAAAAAAAACAGACAAGTCCAAATTAAGGAGCATTCTAAAAATTATTGTTATTTATTCTAATGTCAAGGTCAAGGCCATTCTAATAGTCTTGTCACGATCAAGAAGCAAAAAGAAAGGAAAACAAAAATAAGGAACGATTAAAGAATAAACAGACGAAAAACAATACGCTAACTCTGTCGAGAGGCACCTCAGAAAAATTCTGGAATAGTGAAAAAAATGACTAATAAGGACCTTTTAAGGAAAATAGTTGGAATTTTACATAAACATAGTTAAATAATAGTACTATACCAATGTTAAACTCACTGCGTTTGATAACTACAGAGTAGTTATGCTCATTGCTTTTAGGAAGTGTACCCTGAAGTATTTAAGAGGTAAGAACCATACTGTTTCAAATGATTCATCAGATAGAAAAACCAAGAAAGAAAATGATCAATCAAATGGGGTAAATTTCCAACAATTGGTGAATCTGGCTAAAGGGTATGTGGAAAATTCTTGTCTATTCTTGCAACAATTATTTATGTTTACATTGCATCAAAATAGAATGTTAAAGGCGAGATGGTTAATGAACCAAGGTCATAAGGAGATGAAAATCAATAGGACCTAGAAGACCTTTGACCCAAGACAGACAATCATTCATTGTAAAATGAGAGAAAGGAGAAAAAATTGATTCTGATGTTAATTTCCTGCATTCCTTCAATGGAGGGGCAGGGGAGGTTGATTTTATAAATTTACCAGTGAAGGAGTTCATCTTATTATGTTCTCTTCCTCTTATGAAAATTGATTTAAAAAGTGGTAAGCATAGGCCTGGATCAGATGGAACATTACTTAGCAAAATATATCAAGGAATCTTTGAGTGTTCAAAAGTTCTGATATTGACTGCAAACATCCATTAATAATCAAAACATAGAATGCACCAAGTATGAGAAAATTTGGAAGTTTCCAAAAATAAAATGGGATGCCTAAAGATTGATACTTTAGGCATTAGTGAGCTGAAATAAACTAGTATTGACCATTTTAAATTGGTCAATCAATCATATAGTCTAATACAACTATTATTCACATTTGCACGCCAGGAACTAATGCCAAACATGAAGAAACTGATGGTTTTTACAAACACCTGCAGTCTGAAATTGATCAAGTATGCCATGAAGATGCATTCATAATCACTGGTAATGCAAAAGTTGGAAAGCAAACAAAGGATCTCAGGCTGGAAAATAGGCCTTTGGGAGACCACATGGTAAAATTTTGAAAGACCAACAACTTATTCACTGCAAACATCATTTTCAACAACATAAGTGCCAACCATACACGAGAATTCCACCAGATGAAATATACAAGAATCAACTATATCTGTTAGAGTGATGATAGAAAATCTTAATCCAATCAGTCAAAATAGGGCCAGGGGCCAACTGCAGAAAAGACCATCATCAACTGCTCATATGCAAGTCCACATCAAAGCTAAAGTCCACAGCTGAAAACAAGTCCACAAGAACCAACATACAATCTTAAATATATCTCACCTGAATTTAGAGACCATCTGAAAAATAGATTAAATGTGCTGAGCATCAATGACTGAAGACCAAACATGATCTGGGATGTTATCGGAGGCATCACACATGAAGAAATCAAATGGTCATTAAGAAAACAGAAAAGGGGGGTGGAGATTAAAATAGTTGTCCAAAGAGACTCTTAGACACAGAGCAATATCATTGATATCATATACCAATGCTTTTAAGTAAAAGCTTTTAAGTAAAGCTTAATTCAAGCCTGGTTTCAGCAGAACATCACCAGGGAACTGCCAGAAATTCAAACCAAATTCAGTAAAGGTTATGGTAGAGGGGATACTATGGCTGATGTCAGATGGATCTTAGCTGAAATCAGAGAACACTAAAAAGATATTTACCTGTGCTTTTTGTTACCCAAAGGCATTCAACTGTGTGTAGCATACAAAGTATGGCTAACATTGTGAAAAATGAGAATTCTAAAATACTTGTGTTCATGTGAAGCCTGTACGTAGACTAAGAGAAAGTCATTTGAACAGAAAGGGGGTAAACCATTTTATTGAAGACCAGGAAAGATGTGTCACTGTTATTTCCATTGCATGCTGAGCAAACAATCTGAGAAGCTGTGCTTATAAAGGACTATGTGACATTAACATCAGAGGAAGATTCAATATGCAGGTAAATAGTGCAGTCTTCCTTGCTGAAAGCGATAACAACTGAAAACATTTACTGATGAATATTAAAGACTAGAGTCATCACTACGGAGTACACTTTAACATAAAGAAAGCAAAAATTCGTAGACGGGACCCATAAGCAGCATCATGATCAATGCAGAAAATGTGGACGTTGTCAAGTTTCCTTTTACTCAGACTTACAATTGATGCTCGTGGGAACAGCATTGGGCAAATCTGCTGCAAAAGAACTCTTTAAACTGTTCAAAAGCAAAGATGTCACTCTGAGAGCTAAACTGTACCGAATCCAAGCTGATGATGCACTGGAAGCCTTGCCTATGCCAAACAATTTGGAAGACAGCTACTTGGCCAATTGATGGGAAGAGATCCATATTTGTACCCATTCCAAAGAAAGGTGACCCAACAGAATGCTCAGCTCATAGAACATTATTATTGGTATCACATGCAAATGAAATCTTGCCTGAAGATCATTCAGCAATGGTTGCAGCAGTACATTGACAGGGAGCTGTCAAAAATTCAGGTGGATTCAGAAGTGGATATAGGACAAAGGATATCACTGCTGGCATCAGATTAACCTTGTCTAAAAACAGAGAATCACTAGGAAGATGCATTTGACTGTGTGGATCATAAAAAGCTATGGATAGTCTTGAGAAGAATGGGAATTCCAGAACACTTCATTGTGCTCATGCATAATTTGTTCATCAGGGTTATGCACCATAGTTATTCAGCCTGGATGTTGAGCAAATCAGCAGAGAAGCTGTGTAATATGGAAAAGAATGCAGCATCAAGATTGAAGTAAGGCTTATGAACAACCTGCAATATGTGGACCACACACATTACTTACTGAAAGTAAGGACTGGAAACACTTGCTCATGATGATTAAAGATTACAGCACGAACAAATAGTTGATGGGTTTGAACTGTCAACCTTCTGGGCAGCAGTCAAACACTTACCCAACAGCACAGCAGGGCTCCTTGAGAGAAAGAAAGGGAGAAAATAAATATGAACTGAGGGAGGGTCTCACACTCAGTGCCATGGGCACAGTGGTTCAGAATAGTTAGTGTCCATTAATGCCCAGACAAGGATGACTGGTACTGACCAGGCCAAAGATTTTCTCACAAGCCTATTTACATAGACTGAGGCTTTGGGTATTTTTTAAGCTAAGGTGTCAAATTTTTTTATATGTACATTGTTCATATAACTGTATGCCATAGTCGTTGCTCAAAGTTAAAGCCTATTTGTGTAAAGATAAAAATCTTACGATAAATGGTGAAATGCTCAAGACTTATAACCCCAGTCTCTGTAAGTGCAGAGCAGCATTGCTTCATGATTTTCTGTTAAAATAGCCCAAAGAGATCACTAGATAGGATATATGTAATGAAATTTTCATTGAAAAGTGAATTTTCCTTCCTTCTTGCACCTGAAACATTTTCAGTTACTACTCTTCAGATTTTAAGAGCAAAGATTTGATTCATTACAAGATGCATTACAAAAACTAAAACATAAATAAAACCTTGGCCTCAAGAAATATCTTCATCCTTGTTATGGTAAGACTATCTGTATAGAGAGAAATAAAGTGTCATCAGACTAAAGACAAGCAAACAAAAAATGAAGTAATACTATTTCTATTCTTTTGAATAAAGTAATATTTCTACAATACAAGTAAAGTAATACTATTTCTACAATTACAATACAAATAAATTAATACTATTTCTATTCTTTTGAAAATTAGACAATGTATTAAGTGAGATGATCCCAGGTTCTATACCTCTTAAAAAGTTACTGAAACTAATGTGTAAATTCATCCTGGTTTACAGACACACAAGCACACTCACTCACTCACTCACTCACTCACTCATCCATGTTTTTCCAGGCTAGACTTTAAACAACTTTTTCAAAACTGCTTATTTTCAGGTCTTTTGGATGAGAAAATCAAGAGATTTTCTCTCTTATCCACCCAATAATTGCTCTATTGTTCAAGATATTGCTGTGATATGTGCACATGAAATAACCCTTCTGAGACAAATCAATGCATGGAGAAGAATTCTGTGTCAGCCACCTCCCAGCCAATGCTGCACTCAAGCTCAACGCACACAGCACAGGGACTAGAAATGTGTCAGCCATACTATCAGCGTGCATTTGGGTTTAGAATCATTATAAAAAACTACTCTTAAAAGTAAACCATACATTCCATAGATAGTCCTTAATATCAACCACCTAAAAGCCACCTAGCTTTATCTGTCTTTTCTATAACCATGCCTTACAATAGACCCTTCACTCCGCATACAGTTACTGTGCTAGAGGCCCTGTGTTAGAAATGTGACAAAGGAAAGAAAAAAGTCATCCTCATCTGAAGAAGCACATGACCTGGAGCACTTCACTTTTTATCATCATCATCATCATTCTCACCATCATCATTAAAATACAGTGACTGTGTGCAACAGAAACATGGACCTAGTGATACTGGTGTCTCAGAGAAGGAAACATAAGAAGTCGATGTCAGAGTATTAAAGGGTAGAAGTGGGTTTTTCAGGGAGAAAAGAGCGAAGGAGGAGCGTGCACAGGACTAAGGGGCACGTGGAACCAAGTGGAGTCCAAGACGAGCAAGCCTGCTGTAACTGGAGCTTGGAGGGATTCCTGGGACAGTCGACAACATGGTGTGATGCTGAAAGAACGAAGTCTGAGGGCCCTGCATGTCAGACACAGGAGTTGAGCTACATCCTGAGGAAATAATAAAGGCCTCTCTTGCTAGTTAGGCAAAATCTTCCCTTGGTTGAAAGCTCTGGACCGAATTCTCACTTTAGGGCCATTTGATATAGAAGATTCCAGGAAGAAACAGTCTGCCCTTTTGAATGATTTTACAAGCTGTAAGCCAAAGACAGGCTGATCGAGTAATGGTGACATGGTTATAGAAATTTAAGGTGTACTTAGAAAATTTTCTCCATTCATCCTTGAAATTGTTGGCATAATCCTGCCCTTCTGGATTTCTGATTGTTTTTTAACCTTTATATTATTGATGGGTTAACTGCCAGTTTCCTAACAGTCCTTCTCCATGAGCAAAGTCTAGCCATCCATCTCTAAAGTCAAACCAAACTCGCTGTCATCAAGCCGATGCCAACTCATAGCGACCCTATGGACAGGTAGAACTTCCCCTATGGGTTTCTGAGACTAACGGGAGTAAAAACTCCCGTCTTTCTCCCTCAGAGCGGCTGGTGGTTTTGAACTGCTGACCTTGCAAGTATCAGTCCAACGCATAATCACTACACCAGTGGGAGAAATTGTCCCCAAAGAAGTGTGCATAGTTATTTGACTCAACGCTAGTGAAAATCCAGGCTATGAGGAGAGACTGACCAACCCATTTCCATTCAGCATCAACTGTCTCCTTCATAGAAGTGGAGCCAGTGATCTTGAATGTTACTTTGACTCAGGTTCATAATTTCTTCAGAAAGAGACTCTATCTGATCATATATTTTTCCATATCAAAAGGATGATAACAGCTTCTACCCAGAAAGTTGTTAGTAATAACCAATTCTGCCATCTCTAACAACTTTGCAATCCAGAGAATTTTTTGAATTTTGTGCACCCACCTGGTGGTGACTTTGTAGCCTCCCAAAAGATTCAATACATGAGATTTTGTTTTACATACTTGAATTTTTTTTTTTTAGTGTTAAAGTAATTTTCGTATTCTCCAGCTATTTGGATGAAAATATTTGTTTCCTGCTGAAATTTCTGAGGCACTCTTATAAATAAAATAAATGCATTTTGAACCAATGTCTTCATAAAATCCCAGACACGGGATACACTATTAATGTTGGAATTTGTGTCTGGGGTCTTAGTTTCATGTGTTCTCTTTACATAAAATACCAACTGCTTGCTGTCCTCCAGTTGATCCAGACTCCTGATGACCCCTGCTTGCCAGAGTAGAGCTGTGCTCCACGGGGTTTTCGATGGCTGATTTTTCAGAAATAGATCACCAAGCTTTTCACCCAAGGGAGGGCTCTAGATCAATTGGAACCTCCGGTTTCCTTGTTAGAAGCCAGGTAAATTGATTGTTGGCATCACCCTGGAACTCCCTGGCAGCAAATAGACTATGACCTTTGGTAGTGGAAAATGAGTCCTTATTGAAGTCATGAAAAAAGCATTGAGTTAAGGCAAACAGATGTGGTTCTTCCTTTTTGAAAAGCATATTATCTACTCTGGTCATTTGAAGATCAGAGGAGTCATGTTATTTGGAGAAACTCCCAATGTGGAGCTTATATTTTTATCTTTGCTGTATCTCAGCGCTCATAAGCTATGCATTCATGAAGTTTTATGTACAGTGATTCCCTCATGTTTCTGAATGGATAGTAAATATATATTTTTCATTATTCTTGAGCTCAGTGGTTCTCAACCTGTGGGTCGCAACCCCTTTGGGTGGTCAAACGACCCTTTCACAGAGGTCTCCCGATTCATAAAAGTAGCAAAATGACAATTATGAAGTAGCAATAAAGATAATTTTATGGTTGGGGGGTCACCACAACATGAGAAACTGTATGAAATGGTCGCAGCATTATGAAGGTTGAAAATCACAGCTTTAGATCAATATGCATATTTTTTAAATTGTGATAGAAATATAGAGAACAAAATATTTGTTATGTCAACAATCTTCACATGGACATTTAATGCCATTACCTATGTTCCCCATGTTGTTCAGCCATCACCATTTGCCATTTCTGAATTTTTCCATCACCCTTAATAGCAGCTCAGTATTTCCTAAGAGTTGTTCCTTATGTGTTTCAGCCACACTGAGTTAGGTGTACAGAGATTCAAAAGAAAATAATTTTACTTTCAAAGAGTTTATTTTGCTTGCTCATTCATACATTCGTAAATACTCCTGAGCACCTACTGTGTGCTAGGCTAAGCTATATAATGGGAAAGAAAGAAAAGGAAAACAGTGTGCCGTGTCTTCTGATGGAGGATCAAGCATAAGAAGGACATGTTGTTGTTGTTGTTGTTAAGTGCTGTTGACTCATTTCTAACTCAGAGGGACTCTATGTGTAATTGAACAAAAGGCCCATTCAGGCCCAGGCCTGGGCCACCCTCACAATTTTTCCTATGCTTGAACCCATTGCTACAGTGTCAGTTCATCTCACTGAGGATCTTCCTCTTTTCCCTACCGCTCCACTTCACCACGCACGATGTCCTTCTCCAGGGCCTGCTCTCTCCTGACCACCTGTCCAAAGTACGTGAAACGAAGTCTCACTGTCCTTGCCTCTAAGAAGCACATTGGCAGTATTTCTTCCAAGACAGAGACATTGGTTGGTTTAGCAGTCCATGATACTTTCAATGTTCTTTGCCAATACCGTTGTGCAACTGTATTGATTTTTCTTTAGTCTTCCTTTTTCAGTGTCCAACTTTAAGGACATATGAGGGACATGTAGGTAGAAAGTCTTGCTAATGTAAGTCAAGAAGGACAGGCTGGAGCAGCCCATTCTGGGATTGAAAAGCAACACGGGCCACACTCCTCACACAGGAGAGTGCTTGGCAAATTTCAGAAGAACTATGTGGTTTCATCATCTGCGCAGTGAAGGCTCGATGGAGGCTAGTCCTTGTAGCTTGGTGACAAGGAAAGAGTGAAAGATGCACTTCAGGGAGTGATGAAAATCAAAAGAGGAATTCAGGCTAACAATGGCCGAATGTTCATTTTAACCAGTATCTGGCATCAAAAGATGAATGGATGGGACAGTCCTTGGGTCCCAGAGACCATCTGAAATGGTCAAATAATTGAATGTGAAAAAAAAATAATTAATGAAGCCATGGGATCCAAAGGAAAAAGATATTTTTGAAAAAGATAAATTGACTGAACTTAGAGGGTAGCTGGTATTGTATGGGAGAGAAAAGGAAGGAATTTCACATGAATTCCTCTCAGTGGGTTTTTGTTCAGTTCTCCCAGCTCTCATCTTCCTTTTATGTCTCCTGCATGATGATGAACCCTCTACCCAGAGAGAACGCAGGCGAAAGGAGAGTGTGGGAAAACATGAAGCTAAAAGCTAGAATTTACTGAGTACCTTCTCACCATTACTATGCCAAGTCCTTGGTGTGCCTGCATGGTGCAGACAATTAATACTTAGTCGCCAAATAATTGATTGATGTTGAAAGTCCACCCAGAAGTCCTTGAAAGAAAGACCTGAAGAACTACTTCTGAAAAGTCAGCCATTGACTTTTATGGGATTTATTTATGGAACACAGTTCTGCCCTGCAACACAGGGTCACCATGAGTACAACTGATTTCACTACAACTGGTTCCTGTCAATGGTGAGTTCTGTTTCAGATACCATGAATTTAAGGGCCTATACTTGTCTCGAAGGAACTCTGTGGGAACTGTGGGGTAAACAATGGGCTGCTAGCCATGAAGTAAGTGGTTCAAATCCACCAGCCACTCATGGGAGAAAGATGAGACTGTCTACACTCATAAAGATTACAGTCTCAGAAACTCAATGGAACAATTCTATTCTGTCCTATATATATGCCAGAGACTTCTGGGCATCCAAATCAATTCTATGGCAATAGGTTTCGTTTATTTCTATCCACAGGAGCCCTGGTGGCACAGTGGATAATCATTTTATGACTGGAACCAAAGAGTCAACATTTCTAAGCCACCAGCTGCTCGTTGGGAAAGAGATGTGGCCATCTGCTTCCATAATGATTACAGCCTTGAATCCCAAGCGGCAATTCTATGTTATCGTATATGCTCACACTAGGTAGGAATCTACTTTATAGCAACAACCTATCCAGGTAAAGATGGTCACTGCAGCACCAGGTGGATATACGACTCTGCCAGTTAGGAGAGCTAGTAGAGTTGAAGGTGAAATTTGAGGGTCATCAGGGTAATAATAAACCAAAATCAAAGTAAACCCATCAAGTCGATGCTGACTCACAGTAACCCTCTAGTCCAGAAGCCATGACAGCATAGTTGGTTACATGTTGAACTGCTAATTGCAAAGCCACCAGTTCCAATCCGGCAGCCACTCTGCGGGAGAAAGATGGAGCTCTCCACTCTCACAAACATGTACAGTCTTAGGAACCCACAGGGGCAGTTCTATTCTGTCTTGTTGTGATGTTACAAGCAGTGAGTGACCCCATGACAGTGAACAGATTTTGAGACTGTAAATCTTTACAGGAGAAAACAGTCTTATCTGTCTTCCATGAAGCAGTTGGTAGATTTGAAATGCTGACCTTGAGGTTAGCAGCTCACCATTTAATAACCATATGTCCAGGGCTTCTTGGGGTAATAACAGCTAACATTTATTGAGTAATGATCACAGGACAGGCAGACACTGTAGTAAGCACGTTATGTATAAACACAAACACACTGCCATGGGATGAATTTTGACTCATAGAAACCCTAGTGGACAGGGTAGAACTGTCCCTATGGGATTCCAATACTGTAACTCTTCCTTCTCCCCCAAAAATATTTTATTGGGAGTTAATACAGGTATCTTGTCATTCCATACTTCAATCACATCAAGCGGCATTATACAATTGTGACCCCAATCAGTTTCGAAACATTATTTTCCTTCTTGAACTCCTTGACATCAGTTCCTTTCACCCCATCCCTCCCCCAGAAACCCTTATTCTACTTATTCTACTTGCTGTCCCTATAGGTTCATCAATCCTGGGTTTCATATATTGAAAAATAAAAAAAACACATAACAGATATTCAAGAAGGTACCCCTCAATGGCACAGCACATCTGCGATAAATGCCAACATGAACAAACAAACAAAACAGAAAATGTTCAAAACCAGATCAGGCCCAATGTTCATCAGAGCGGGGAATCAACTGCCAAGGTTTTAACCATTCAAGTCAGGTTTGTCATCTTGATCTTCTATAGCCATCTCTCCAGTGCTCTCTTTGGTAACCACGTTACCACAACCCATCCAATATGACCCAGTAATGGTGTTGCTGGTTACTATGGTATTTCAATTGCCATTGTTTGAGGAATCACCATATCACTTTCCATAATGGCTGTACATATTAACAAGCCCACCAGCAGTGAATAAGAGTTCCATTCTCACCATACCCTCTCCAGCATTTGTTGTTCTCATTTTTTTAAAACTGGGCTAACTCATGGTTGTTGTAACTTGCATTTCCCAGACGGCTAGTGAATGAGAGCATTTCCTCATGTGTTTATTAACCATTCGGGTGTCATCCTTTTGAATCGTCTTTCAGGTCCTTTGCCCACCTTCTCAGAGGGTTGTTAGTTTTTATTTTCTTGTTGTAGGTTTGTATTAAATTATAGATTTTAGGAATTAGTCTCTTGTCCATTATGTCTTGGTTAAATATCTTTCCCCAATCTATCGGCTCTATTTTAATGAAAGCTTTCGATGTTCAAGCGGAAAACAATTGGATTACTATATACCAGAAATAAGAATACCAAAAATGACATTCACAATAGCCACATAAAAGCCGAAATACTGAGGAATAAACCTAACTTAAAAAAAATACCTACAAAGAAAATGACATGACATTATTACAAGAAACCAAAAGGGACCTACAGAAAGGAAGAATATCCCAGGTCCATGGATCTGAAGACTCAATATTGTGAAAATGTCAACAAAGCAATCTACAAATTCAATGCAATCCCAATCCAAATTCCAGCAGCATTCCTTAAAAAAAATGGAAAAGCTAATTTCCAACTTCATATGGAGAGGGAAGAATTCCAAGATAGTCAAAGAACTCCTCAAAAAGAATATTGCAGGTGGTCTTACACTACCTGACCTCAAAACCTACTACACAGTCACAGTTGTCAAAACCACCTGGTACAGGTATAATGATAGATACACAGACCAATGGATCAGGACAGAAAATCCAGAAATAAAAACATCTTCATACAGATAACTGATTTTTGACAAAGGTCCAATAAGCATTAAATGGGAAGGAGATGCCTTCTTCAATAAATGGCACAGGAAAACCTGAATATCCACCTGCAGAAGAAGGAAACCAGACCCGTATCTCACTGCATGCCACAAAAGCAAACTCAGGATGGACCGAAGACCTAAAGGTAAAACCCAAAGCTATCAGGATCATCAAAGAGAATGTTGGGACAGAGATAAGGGCTTTGTACAGGGAATACCTGGGCTACCAGAAATAACAAAGGAAGTGTACTACATAGAATACTGCAATGCTTTATGGAAATGGAAAGCCTCGTCTTTCTCCCCAGAGGGGCAGGTAGTTCGGAACTATTGACTTTCCAGTTAGCAGGCGAATGTGTAACTCACTATGCCCGCGGGCTCTTGCCCTCTAGAGTTGCTCTGAGCCAGCATTGACTTGATGGCAGTGGATTTTGCATTGATTTTGGGTTATCATTACTCCATCTTTATACTTTATACTTATATAGAGAACCCATTTAATTACCATAACAATGCAGGGAGGTAGAAACTACTTTGAGCCAATTTTATAGGATAGAAAGGAGGTCCAACAAGAAATGTTAAGAAACTTGGTCACAGAACAAGTAAGTGGTTGAACTAGATAATGAAGCCAGATAGAATGAGCTCAGAGATCACAGTCTTAAAATTCCCAAACCTTAAGCTTGAAAACCCAGAGAAAGTGACTTGATGGCAGTGAGTGGTTTCTGAGACTGTCAATCATTACAGGGGCCGATAGTCTCACCTTGTCTAAAGGGTCAACCCTGATCACACTTGGGTCTTTGAAATTCATTCTATTCTTTTCTATTGTGCTCTCACTTATGCAGTGGTGGACTATACCCAGAGAACGAATACGACTTCCTGTAGGGAATTTAGAACCCCTGAGGGTGCAATGGCTAATGTACTCAGCTCCTGACCCATCATGGGGTTTTGTGTCAACCAAAGGCACTTCAGAAGAAAGGCCTGGCAATCTAATTGTGAACCTTTGAAAACCCCACAGAGCACAATTCTACTCTGACAGACATCAGGTCTCCACGGGCTGGAATCAACTCAGTAGCAACTATTAGAGGATTTAGATTAAGGACTGAGCTCTCAATTCCCCTGTCATTGATTTTAGGTAAGAAGCTTTGCTTCTGTGAACTTTTTTTTTAACCTGCTAAAATTGGAAAAGATTTCACTGAGAAAGAAATAAAATGTATTTATTTTAAAGTGTGGCATGAGTACTCACTAAATGAGTACGCACTAAAAGTCTTCTCCTGCCTTCCCCTCTCCTTAGCTCATTCCTTTCAAAGGTAGCCAGCACGGCACACCGCCAGGGAACAGACATAACAAGAATAGGGAGATGAGCCAACACCCAATAGAGAGGATTACAGAATGAGCTCACTGTACAACTTTGCAAAATTAATATTTTTAGGTGAGAAAGGCAACAATGATTCATACACTCTCCTTCAAGCATGGGGGTGAGAGGTGGGTATGCTCTAGGGAAAAGGAAATGTTTAACTGCTGGGCTTCTAACTGAGAGATTGGAGGCTCCCTTCCAAATGGAGGCACCTCAGAAGAAATTCCTGGCTATCCACTTCTGACAACTCAGCTTTTGAAAATCCTATGGAGCACAGTTCTACTCTGACCCACATGTGATCTCTGTGAGTCAGCTTCGACTCCACAGCCATGGGCTTGTTGTTGCCAGCCCAGCCAGGATAAAGAGAGGTATGACATACTACTAGTTCTCAGACTTAAGCTAACATAACTATGTCTTTAAAATGCTGTACCAGATCATTAAAGCAGCTCAGCTATTTGGCATTCCCATTTCATTGGGAGTATTACTACTACTGTTCCATTACTATCGATTCCTTAATTTAAAGGAAATTTTATTGCATCTGGAAAATGAAATAATTTTTATAGACGCACACTCTGTTAGTCTGGGCTGACTAGAGAAACAAATCCATAGACAGTCATATGTATATAAGAAATATCTTGATATAAAAGAGCAATTGTATATTAAGAAAACATCTCAGCCCAGTCCAGATCAAACCCAAAAGTCTGATACCAGTCTATAAATTCCTCTTCAGACTCGATCACACATGCAATGACACCGAATGCAGGAAGATCACAGGCCAGTGGGTGAAAAGTCTTGTGGATCCAATGGTGGTGGAAGCACCTCAGTGCTGGCATGGGTCTCCACATGGCTCTTCCAGCTATAGGGTTCTAGCATAGCTCCATGTGTCTTGTCAGCAGGAAGATAAAGCAGAGAGTGTCTCTCCCACCTCCAGGGATGAACACAGGAGTTCCCAGAATCCTCAGGAGAAGGCCATACTCACACAGAGGCTTTATTGGCTCTGACCTGATTGACAGGCTAAACTCCACCCCTTTGCAAGTTGACAGGAGATTATTTAACTGCCACACACACCCTAGTTGTTTTTCTTGAACACATGCTCAAACCCCTCAAGAGCACAGAGTGTCTTGTAGCCCTTTCAAGCCATCTAAAGGATCTCAGAGGAGTTTGGAAATCTGAACATGCTGCTATTGATCATCAACACACAGACATACTATAAAGTCTTCCATAAAGAATCATTCTCTCTACATGTGACTAGGTATTGGTATGTGTTGTAAGTGTACACATTTATATTGCAGAACAAACGGGGGGAAAGGTGTGAATATTTCTTCACTATAATCACAAGCCTAAAAGGAAAGGTTGCTAGACCTGTGGCCTCAGGACCACAGTCTTGGTGTCCTCCAAGGTCAATTGGCATAATGTCATCATAGTCTATGAAGACAAATGTTCTGTATCTTACTTTGGTAAGTAACAACTGGGGTGTTAAAAGTTTGGACGGTGCTATCTGAGATGCAACTATTGGCCTCTCAATGTCCAAAGCAAAGAAGAGTGAAGAAAAAAATCAAAGACATGTGCAACTAATTAGCTTAAAGGCCAAATGGAACACATAAACCTTGGCTTATCATCCCCCGAAGACCAGAAGAACTAAATGGTGGTGCCTGTCTGCCAGTACTGACTGCTCTGAAAGAGATCACAATTGATAGAGTAGGGGTGGGGGCAGATTTTGGAGCAAAACTCTAAATTCATAAAGAAACACCAGACATAGTGATCTCCCTTCAGACCTGGCACTGAGCTCACCTCCATGGCTCAATAAACAATAGACAGTCCTATAAGGTAAATCATAATAACAGGGTGGTGCATACTCCATAGAACAATCAATATTATTACACCAAAATAGCAATATTTTCCCAGCGATAAAACTCCGCAGACAGGAAGGGGTAGGAAAGTCAGATAGATGAAAGCAGAAAGCACAGAAGAAGGGGGCAAAGAGTGTTGTTGCATTCTGGGGATTGTAATCAGTGTCCTAAGGGAAACTATAGGAATCATTGAAGAGCAAGTCAATTTGCTCTGTAAATTTTCATGGAAATGACGCCAAATATAAAGCGAAAAAAAGAAGCATGCTGCTACATTTGCAAGTCTTGAACTGTACCATACCTTGGCAATTGGAAAAATCTTATTAGGATCCCCATCACAAGATAAGAATTCCTAAACATCGTGAGGTCTTATATAGCTGAAGCTAGCCTGTAAATGAATAAACAATATGCTTCGGAATAATTACATGTCTATTTAAAACCATGAGGGCTTAAGCCATTCTTTTTTCTTGGAACCAAACATAATCCACTTGACTAAATCATAACCCAGCAGAAGTACTGCTTTATAACCAGCCAAAGTGCTCTCCTTCCCAACTTGATTTCAAAGGCGAAGGCATAGAATTCCCACTTAATACTCTGTAATTTAAATATTAATCTTTGACTCATCCTTGACATTCTCCTTACACCTACACAGAGTCTTTCAGTCTTACAAAATGCCATCATTTCAGGGTTTAGCAAATTTAGACATATCGCTCTGTACCACTAAGAGAAAAATACTTCTCCCTCTCCCAACATCTTGCTTCCTCCTTCTCCCACAAACTACTTTTAATACAAGTTTTGATCCTGGTTCTGACTCTGTTAACTTTTTAAAATTATTGTTATAAGTTTTCTAAGTTAATTGAAACCCCTGCAAGTTAAAGACCTTAAGAAGAACTCAAAGGCTTTCTAAAGAAGCTGCCATCTTTTCATGTTATCTATGGTGCCTTCCACAAATTACCTTCACGCCATCAGGCTGTGCAACGCCTAAATTGTCTGTTATTAATAAATTCTTGGCAATATACTCTCATTATCAAAACAATATCCCTATTATATTTGAATAGACATTAGATTTCTATTTCCCCTTAAGACTGCTTAGCACAATGATTCCTTTCTCTTGCTTTACATTAGAGTCACTTGGGGAGCTTTTAGCTATGAATGCCTGGGCCCCCACCCCCCAGCACAGATAAATCAGGATCACTGAGTTTCAGTATATTTTTAAAATCATAAAGGCGCTTTCAATGTGTAGCCAGGGTTTAAACTACTATCTTAGCAATTCAGAAGGTAATTAAGTTGAGATATATCTGCACAGTTATCTTCTAAGGATGGTCCACACAGGTGAAATGGCAAGACCCTAGTGGATGATAACTAATAAAGAAGACTTTTTTAATAATTATGAATTGCATACCTATCACTTGGCATCTTGATTAAATGCAGATTCTGACTGAGCCTGAGATGTTGCATTTCTAACAAACTGCCAGGTAAAATCAATCTATGGACCTTAAGTTACAAAGACATAAAACACTTGACTGTTCAGCCTAGTAGTCCTTACCTCTACTTGTACACCAAGCATCCTAAGAATAATACAATAAGATTATTGAGCCTAAACCCTGTGGAAGTCAAGCTGGTCTTCTTGATCTGAATTAGAATCTCTAAGAGCTAGACCGGAGCATCTGTCTTTTCAGAAAGCTCCCCAATTCAGTAGGATATTGGACACTGGATACCAGAATGCCCTACCCAATCTTGGATAACCTCTGTTGTCTAAACTAATTTTCATGTGTTCTTCTAAGATAAACAGTTGCTTGTATTTGGGAGTTTACATTGTGGTATTGCTGTTAATTGGGTGACTCTCCTAGGAATTCATTCCATATTAGACGTGGAGTGGGGGGAAGTTCAGAAAGAAAACATTGGAGGGCATTTATCTGGCTCTTGAAGAGATCTACTGCCATTTTTAAAAGTTATAAAGCACTTTCATATGACAATATAAGCCTAGTTACTAATGTGGTGACCAAATCTTACCAAATGCCAGCTATCAAAACTCAAATCCTGTCAAGAGACTTTGAATTAGTTAAGTCAGCAAATGACCGGTTGATATTTCCTTGTTTGAGAAGTCTCAGTTAACAAACCCAATAAACAAGGATGTGTTCTTCCTTCTAAGGCGGGTGGCATTGTTCACTCTCCTTGCCTTCGGGACCACCCTCTTTTTTCTAGCTCATCCAAATCTCTTTCAAAACTTCCCCTTTTTCCTCCTTACGCGTTTGTCCCCCTAAGAGGCTATAACCTATCCCCTAAGTGAATGCACTCATTATTGTTTCCACTTCCATCCATACCACATGGATTCCAATGGTCCTATCCCAATCCCCCATGGATCAGGAGGATGGCATGGGACCTGGCAGTGTTCCATTGGAGGGTGCCTGGGGTCACCACGCATGTGAGGATGACTCAACAGCACCTAACAACAGCAGAGTCCAAGAAGGACTGTTCTTGGTCGTCTGCTAAAGCTCGCTCCACTCTAGATTTCAATGATTGGGTTTACAAAATTTTACTTCAGCCCATATAGTGATGTCCCCACTCTCTCCTCTGCAAAAGAAACTAGTATTTTTGTTTATTTTACAAGAGAAAACATTTCAAATCAATAATTGTGAACCTAATGGATTATACTAAAACAAACCACATCTCATAGCCATTGACTTGATTCTGACTCATAGTGACCCTATTAAACAGGGTAGAATGGCCCCTGTGGATTTCCAAGATTGTGTTTCTTTACAGGAGTAAAAAGCCACCTTCAGAGTGGCTAGATGTTTTGAACTGCTGACCTTGCTGTTGTCAGCCAAACAAATAAGCCACTATGCCACCAGCACTCTAGTGGGTTATACTAGCTGGCCACCAATGTTGCTTTCTTTGACCCTTTGAAATAATTCAGGCTTTGCCTCATTCTTGTGTTCAATAAACATTCATTTATTTAAGCTCAAATTGATTGTTCAGCTGCTCTAGGGAGCAACAGAGTTAAGAGATATTGATTTAGCAAATAGAAAAAAATAAGTGCTCAAGTATGAAGATGAATTCAAATGTATAAATGGTCATTTTCATTAGATTATGTGCTTGCTTATCTTTTTATTTCTAGATCAATGTAGCATGCTCATCATCAAAAAAGCAACTCCAGTCCTGTCCAAAGAAATGAGGCCATTTTGAGGGTACTTTCATTGTATCATACTTTACTTACATGGAGTTACAGCCATTGCAGTTTGTAAAAAACCAAATTTCCAAGCTTAAGTCTATAAGTAGAAATTGGAGTCTATGGTTAACTGCACAGAAATAGAATTGACAACATCAATGCGTCAACATCCGTGGAAAGTTAGATCAGTAGGTTGGGTGTACTATTGTTTTTTTTTAAAGGTTGAGTAGGTGGTGAAAACTTTCAAGTGTTTGGAAAATGTTCTCTTCAGCTTAGAGTTTGTTATATACATATCACACAGATACACTCAAGTTAATTCTGACTCATAATGACCCTATGCAGAGTTTTGCTTTGCGATACATTAGCGGCCTCATCTCAAATACAATTTAAGGAGAACATTTCTTAAATCTTAAATGGACAAAGACACAGACACATTTCACAGATGAGGGAGGCCATTAGCAGGATGCCAAAATGGCCTCAAGTCCGGAAGTTTGTTAAATAAGGCATGGAAGAAAAGGAAACAATCACAAATTCATGACTGTACGAGATCAATGCAACCTAGTTACAGATGAGACTACAAGAACAGAACCTGGGCCAGAATCAGGATTGGGACATATACTTCATGTTAGAGAGAAGGGCTTACATGACCATGTCAGTTAGGCTCAGGCTGGTAGGGCATGACTCATGACATTCCGACCCCCTGTACTGTCCCCAGCACTGTGGCCTGTATCAAGGACATATCCAGGCAACCCTTTAAAAAAAAGGTGGAGGCAATCTTTTTTGCAAGACATTCTGCCCGAAGGCAAGATAATCTACATCCTTGCTTATGATCAGAAAGACTTCAGTGGAGGTTTAATCTATTCGAGGACACTGCAAAATGATTTTAAGCTGTCATC
>NW_022111324.1:96095596-96102993 GCF_000313985.2 Echinops telfairi
TTTGATGCCTGATACCTGATCCCTTCGACACCTGTGATCACACAGGCTGGTGTGCTTCTTCCATGTGGACTTTGTTGCTTCTGAGCTAGATGGCTGCTTATTTACCTTCAAGCCTTTAAGATCCCAGACACTATATTTTTTGATAGCCGGGCACCGTCAGCTTTCTTCACCACATTTCCTTATGCACCCGCTTTGTCTTCAGCGATTGTGTCGAGAAGGTGAGCATCATGGAATGCCAGTTTTAAAAGAACAAAGTATTATTGCATTGAGGGAGTACTTGAGTGGAGACCCAGTGTCCATCTGCTACCTTAATGCTGGACCTATACATATATGCACATACATCTATTTCCACATGCTCATATATAAATATATTTACATATGTACAGGCCTTTATTTTTAGACCTCTAAATCTCTTTCTTATACCCATATGTGTGCCCATGGATTTGTTTCTCTAGTCTACCCAGACTAACACAACCTCATGTTACCTGATAGTCCAATTGTGAAGATTTTCATTTTCTTCAGATGGAATTTTAATCCATACTGAAACCTACAATTTTTTATCTTCATCAGCAAGTGCTTCCGGTCCTCCTCACTTTCAGCAAGTAAAGTTGTGTAATCTGTGTATCAGATCTTTTAGTAAACATTCCTCCAGACTTGATGTCACATTCTTCTTCATATAATTGAGCTTCTTTGATTATTTGCCCAGCATATAAATTGAGTAAGTATGGTGAGAATATGTAAGCCTGACGCACACCTTTCCTGATTTTATACCATACAGTATGCTCTTGTTCTGTTCCACAACTACTTTTTAGCCAGATTCTGCATGAACACAATGTTGTGTTCTAGGATTCTCATTCTTCTCAAGGATAGCCATAGTTTGTTAGGATCCACACAGTCTAATACCTTAGCATAGTCGACAAAACACACGTAAAAATCTTTCTGGTATTCTTTTAGCCAAGATTCATCTGCCATCAGCAATGATATCTCTAGTTCCATAACCTCTTCTGAATCTGGCCTGTGTTTGTCTGTGTACTTTAGAGAAACAAATCCACAGAAACTCATGTATAAAAGAGAGTTTTATATAAAGGTTAAGTGCACATCAAGAAAACATTCCAACCCAGTGCAGCCCAAGCCCACAAGTCCAACATTAACCCATATGTCTGACCCCAATCCACAAAGTCCTCCTCCATCTCACAAAACAGATAATGATGCCGACTGCAGGAGGAAAGCCGAATCAGTGAATGTGTAAGCATCTCAAAGCTAGCAGGGATCTCCGCACAGCTGCTTCAGCAACCAGGGCTGCATCAGGGTAGGCCCATGTGGTTTCTCCTCAGGGATGTGTTGCAGGAAGTGAGCCTTGCCAGCTAAAGCAGGGAACTGGCTAAGGCAGCTGCACTCTGGTCCGACCATCACAAACAAGAGACCCAAGAACTAGAAAGGCGAGGCTCACCAAGGCATTTATCCCTCTGCCCTTCAATTGACCCCACATGTGTTTATCAACCAGGTTAGCACAATAAACTATCTCATGGCCTGAACCTCTGGCCTGTCAATTTACTGCTGCAACCATTGTTGGATGACCTTCAGCAAAATTTTACTTGCATATCATAGCAATGCTCTTGTTTTATAATTTGAGCATTCTGATGGGTCACTTTTGGGGGAAATGGGTACAAATCGGGAACTCTTCTAGTCAGTTGGCCAAGTAGCTATCTTCCAAATTTGCTAGCTTTGATGAGCACGTCCAGTGCTTCATCAGTTTGTTGACACATTTCAATTGGTATTCCATTAATTCTTGGAGCCTTGTTTTTGGCTACTGCTTTCAGTGCAGCTGGAACTTCTTCCTTCGGTATTATTGGTTCTTGCTCACATAGTACCTCCTGAATGGTTGAATGTCAACTAGTTCTTTTTGGTACAATGACTGTGTATTCTTTCCATCTTCTTTGAATGCTTTATGCATTGTTCCATATTTTGACAAATCTTTGAATATTGAAATTCAAGGCTTACCTTTTTTCCTTGAGTTCTTTCAATTTAAGATATGCTGAGTATATGCTTCCCTTTTGGTGTTCTAACTCTAGGTGTTTGCACATTTCTTTGTAATATGTGACTTTGTCTTCTCAACCAGGCCTTTGAAAATTTCTGTTAACCTATTTTATTTCAATATTTCTTGTTTCATATACGTAGTATATACACATATATACTGTTTAACGTATGTGTGTATATATAGAAGCTCTTTATGAAGACTAAACAACAAATATAAAATTGTGTATCAGGCTGAAAACAAGCCTGTCAAGAAAGAGAATAGATATCTCCCAAGGGCTATATAGTAATAGAGACTCAGAAGTAACTATTTGACCATGACCATCTACATAGTTGACTCCCATGGAACCACGTCTGCTTTTGTTTCCGCATGGACCACTTAGCATAGTCTTCTGTATTGATGGGCAAAGAACTTCTAAGTAGACTCCATAAGGACAGAGCAACCACAGATATGTTTAAGGAACACAAAGAGATTAGCCTAGAAAAGAATAAGTAGATTATTCTGTTGAAATATTTTACCTCTACTGTTGTGTAGTACTCAGAAAACCTCTTGTTGAAGCAAGCTTAGCATTCCATCTT
The DNA here is from genome assembly GCF_000313985.2 of Echinops telfairi. Taxonomy (NCBI): domain Eukaryota; kingdom Metazoa; phylum Chordata; class Mammalia; order Afrosoricida; family Tenrecidae; genus Echinops; species Echinops telfairi. The sequence goes on from NW_022111324.1 coordinate 96,098,210, forward strand.
CTGTACTCCCAAATCTCTATGAACATGTCTCTATTATGAAATACTTATGTTTATCATATTTTGAGTCTCTGTAACACATTGGTTAAACTGTCAGCTGGCTGTTAACAAAGAGGAGAGCAGTTTGAACCTACCAGCAGCTCGGCAGGAGAACAATGCAGCCGTCTGCTTCTGTGAGATGTACAGCCCTGAAAACCCAGTTCTCCTATGCCCTTTAGGCTCACTCTAAAGCAGAAGCAACTCAACAATCCTTTCTTTTATTTGCTTTTGTTTTGTGGGGATGGGTTTTGGTGACTTATCTACACCATACTTTGAATGTAGTCGTTTAATTTTAATCATCTCAATATTGAGCACCTCACCAAACACCAGATTGGTTTGTATGCCAAACAAATATCAGGTACTTCACTTGGTTCAACCTAATCAGTGCTAAATATTTAATGAATAAACACGCAATTAGTGGCATCACATTGATATTTCATGTACTGGGAATAGACATGTAGCGCTTATTTAATGACATTCATGTGTTACAAATTGTATAAAATGGTAAGCTTAATGCCAAGGGCAAATTTATGTAACATTAAATCAGGGCTTCAAAGCGGATGGCACTCTGCTCCAAGATGATGATGGCCCAAACAAAGAGGGTGACCAATCCTACCACTTTGAATGTGTATGATTGCCCAACGGGGAAGCTGTTCATCCAGATCCCGTTTCTTATGTAAGGTCCTGAGGACTCAAATACAGTCTCCTCTGAGTTTCGCATACCAAGACTTCAACTTTTTTTTATCTTCCTGATCCAGCAGTTACCATGACAAATCAGGCAAATTGTGAGTAGTCTAACCTGTTCTTAATTCATTTGTCAGTCATGACAGAATTGGTTCAAAGTCAAATATGAATATTCCATGAATTGGACATTCATGACCTGCAGACTACCTGAACCTTTACCGAAGGTCTCTTACTCTTCATACACGCTTCTTTGAGACAACACCTGGAGTCCTTTCTTTCTCAATTTAGGGACTCCCTGTAGCATCATGTGTATGCAATGTTTTGTGATAACAAACTCCTTCAGTTTCTGTTTACCTGGGAATGTCTTCATTTACACCGCCCCCCTTTTTTTTCCTTAAGGGACAAATAGGATGCTTAGCTGACAGTTCTTTTCTTCCAGCACTTTAAATATGTCTTCTCACTCATTTCTGAGGGGAAAATGGTACTTAATTATATTGAAGATCACTTATGTGTGACAATTTGCTTCTTTTCTGCTGTTTTTGTTTCATAAGAGTTTGATTTAATGTTCCTCTATGCCCATGTCTTTTGGTTTATCCAACTAAGAATTTCTTGTGGTACTTAAATATATTTATATACATATACATATACATGTACATATACACACACATAACTTTTGTAAAATTTGGGGAATTGTGGGCCATTATTTTTTCAAATATTTCTTCTCTTTCTTTTTCTCATATCCTTCTGAGACAGCTACACTGCCCCTGTTGGCTTACTTAATTGTGCCCCACCTGTCCTTCTGGCTGTGTTCCCTTCTCTTCACTCTTCTTTCCTTTCTGCTCCTCGGAGTCGATGGTCATAGTTACCCCGTGCTTCAGTGTTCTGTTTCTTCTGCCATTAGGAGCTCCTGTTGAACCCCTCTAGTTTTCTTTCCTTCATTTTTCCTTCCTACTATTGGACTTCTCTGTCCGAGTCTTTCTGTTTGGTTCTTTGTAAGAATTTCTCTGTATTGAAATGATCACCTTAGTCCTTATTCCCATCTGTTTCTCTCTCCATGTTTCTTTTTAGCTCCCTCGGCATATTTAATACTGTTTTAAAGTCTTTTCCGAGTAAGCCCATTTCAGACCGTTCTCGGGAATGGTTTCTTCCATTCTTTTATTGTTGTTTTTAGGGTTTGGGTTCTTGTTTTCATTGGGGTAAATATATGTGCAACAAAACAGTTGTCATTTCAAGTCTTCCCGTCGAGTTAAATGACATTATGCCCATTATGGTGTTCAACAATTACCTTTATTTGTTCCAAAAGCTCAGTGTCCCAAGTCTGTGTGCTCCAGTCCCATCCACTCCTGGTAAGTATAAAAAGCCAAAATGATTGATAATTTAAAAGTTTTATTGCCCATTCCCCTCCTCCCAAATGTCATTTCTGTGTCCTTTGTATGGCCTTTCATTTCCTTCAAGCATGAGGTCTTCTCTCAGTCATTAGTATTGACTGCAACAAATCTTTTCTAGAGATGGTCTCTAAATTCAGGTGGGATGTAGTCTCCTTTACCTTGGCCCTTGGGCTTGCTCTGATTTTCTTCAGATTCACCTTGAGCTTGCATAAGAGCAGTTGATAGCTCATTCACCAGTTGTCCCCTGAGTTTTCTTGACTGATGTTAGTAGGCATTTCCACCGTGTCTTTCCACAGAAATAATCTATTTGTTTTTTGGTCACGTCCGTGTGTAGAGCTATCTAGAGTTGTTGGGGAAAAACATATGTGTGGAATTTTGTCAAGCAAGCTCTAGCACTACTTCTATCAGCAAGGCTGAATTTTCCATCTACTGGTCCATCTCTGCTTCCAGCTTGTGTATTCCAGTCACCAGTAGTTATCAGTGCATCCTTCTTGTGTGTTAGATCCATTTCAGACCGCAGCTTTGTGTAAAAGTTTTCAGTTTCTTCATCTTTGTCATTTATGGCTGGTACATAAATTTGAATAATAGTTATATTGACAGGTTTTTCTAGTAAATGTGTAGCTATTAACCTATCACGGACAGGGTTGTACCTCAGAAGACATTTTGAAGGACTCCTTTTGACCACAACACCATTCTTCTTCACTTTGTCCTTCCCAACACAGGAGATAGAGCATATGATTTGGGGAGACCAACCAACCAGTATCTGTTCATTGCAGCGCACTGATGCCTAGGATATCAATTCTTACGAGTTCTATTTCATATTTGACAACCTCCAATTTTCCATCATTCATACTTCGTACATTCCATGCTCTGATTATCAGTGGTTGGCTTGGATGCTTGACTTCAGCTGTTTCGTTAAGGTTGGGTCTACTTTGAATAGGAAGCTCTTTCTTAGTCATCTTTCAAATGCCTGCCAACCTAAGGGGCTCATCTTGTAGCACAGCATTACAAGTCTTCATGCAATCATCCGCCAGCCTCCCTGATAACGGGATGGTTTTGGAGGAGGAACCTCTCCAATCAGAGTGAAGAAGGAATTCTTGCCACCGAGCGGATTCTCAGTCTGCGCTAACTCTGATTGAGCTGTGAAGTCAACCACTCATCGCCCACATCTAGAAAATCCTCTAATTCTGTTACTTTCCAATGTCACTCAGTTTCTGCAATTTTATTTTATTCTATATTTTGTACTAATCATCCTTGCCTGTTTATTTGTATGAATTGATTTTTTTAATTGGTCATATTACTATTATAATGTGATAACTCTAAAAATCAGATTCTTCCCCTTCCCAGGTTTGCTTTTCCTTTCCTCCTTTTCTCTTTCTCCTCTTCCTCCAGCTCCTCCTCTTCCACCTTTTTCATCTGATTGTTGAATGCTATGGTGATCTGCTTTGACGGGAGGCTCCTTTTCTGGGATTGCTGGGTGGTACCACTTCAACACTAAGCTCTCTGTCTGTTGTCAGTTGCTGATTCTCACAAAACTCCCACCTGAGCATGGCATCAGTGACCACTTCAACATTAGCCATCATCCGCCTACACACACATACGCACTTGATAGTTCCAACAGTGATCCCTGCAAACCAGGTCCCTTGAGAACAGAACTGCTGTCTTCTAGCTTTTCTATCTCTTGCATTTCTTCATTCAGTATTCACTTAGATCAGTGGCTCTCAACTTTCCTAATGCTGCAACCCTTAATACAGTTCCTCATGTTGTGGTGACCCACCAACCATAAAATTATTTTCGTTGCTACTTCATAACTAGAATTCAGCTACTGTTATGAATTAAGTGACCCCTGTGAAAGGGTCGTTTGACCCCAAAAGGGGTCATAACCCAAAGGTTGAGAACTGCTGACTTAGATGGTGTAACTCTTTAAAATAATTTCAGGGAAGAAAATCTTGGATAGTAGACTAGGCATGTGTATTATCTAGACCCTAGACAACATACACCAAAAACCAAGAGAGATGGGTATGGATGGCAACTCTGGAACCTTGGGTATCAGAGGAGAGGATAAAGTAGATGGACTACTTAGTGGAAGAGATTGAATGACACCAAAGAACAAGAAGGCATATGGCACACACACAGAAACAGAACAAGATGACCCCAATAGATGACCAAAGGCAGAATCCAAAAATCTTCCAGAGTAAGAGATGCTATCAGAAGTATTGACAAAGAATTCAAAGCAGTAACTTGAAGCTACCTGATAAGGAATTCAAAAAAATAATAATAACTTAAGTCTCTACAATAGAGATCAAGGAACCATAGATAAAAACCAAGGAAAACACAAACAAAACTCTAGAAGAATACAGGGGGGGAAATAAAAGAGCAAATTGACACAATATATGGAAAATCATAAGCTAATCAACTATAGCAGCGGTTCTCTACCTGTGGGTCATGACCCCTTTGGGAGGTTGAACGACACTTTAACAAGAGTCACTCAATTCATAGCAGTAGCAAAATTACAGTTATGAAGTAGCAATGAAAATAGTTTTATGGTTGGGCGTCACTACAACATGAGGAACTGTATTAAAGGCTCATGGCATTAGGAAGGTTGAGAACCAGTCAACTATAGCAAATATAAATCCAAAAGATTAGTAGCAAAATTTCAGAAATGGATAATGCATT
>NW_022111324.1:96103728-96106256 GCF_000313985.2 Echinops telfairi
AGCATAAGGACAATCACAGAATACTGTGAAGAACTGAATCCCCAAAAGGTTGCACATTTTTTTAAAAAGACCAATTTCTAGAAACAGATTACATACTCAAATGAACACAACCTGAGATCAGAAATTTGAGTAGAGGCATAACAAAAGAACACATTGAACATATCCGAAAAGAAAAACCACCCAACAATAGCAAAGGAAACCGAACACCTCTGACCCAGACAGCTGCACGGGGAAATTCTACCAAACCGTGAGAGAAGAAATGACACTGGTCCTACTGAAATTAAGCCTGAACAAAGGAAAGTATAGAATATGCTTGAATTGATTCTAGGCAGCATCCGTACCCTCATATCAAGCCAGACAAAAATGCCACTAAAAAAAAGAAAATTATAGCCCAATACCCTTGATGAACATAGACAAAAATAATTCTCAACAAAATCCTAGCCACTAGAACTAAACAAGGTAAATAAAAATATATCATGAGTAAATGGGATAATGAATACCAGGTGTGCAAATACGATTCAATATTAGAAAGATGGATATAAATATAGGCAGAAAAGCCGTTCTACAAAATCCAATTCTCCTTCTTGATTTAAAAAAAAAAAATAGGACTAAAAGAGTGATTCCTCAATATAATCAAGGGCATATAAATAAAATAAATGGTCAATGTTATTCGCAACAGAGACTGAAAACATGCCTCTTATCAACAGAACCCAGGCAAGAAAGTCCTTTATCACCACTCCTAGTCAGCATTGTATTGGAAGTTCTAGCCAGAGGAATAAGCCAAGAAAGAGAAATAAAAGTCATCCAATTGGACAAGGAAGTAGTGGAACCATCTCTGTTTTCAGATGATATGATCTTATCCGTAGAAAATCCAAAAGACTCAACTACAACAAAAGTCAGTCAGGTTCCTCTATACTAACAAAGAGAACTCTGAAACAGAAATCAATTAAACAATACCTTAACAATTGTCACCCCAAAGATGAAGTCTTGAGGAATAAATCTAACTACAAATGTACTTACAGAATAAATTTAACTACAGATGTGGGGCTGGCGAAGAATATTCAAAGTACCACAGACTGTCAAAAGGACAAAGAAGTCTTTCTTGGAAGACGTATGGCAAGAGTGCTCCTTAGAGGCAAGGATGGGGAGACTTTGTCTTACGTAATTTGAACATGTTGTCAGGAAAGACCAGCCCCTGGGAACGACATCATCCTTGGTAACATAGAGGGCAATGTAAAAGAGGAAAGTGCGCGATGGGATGGATTGACACTGTGGCTGCAACAATGGGCTCAAGCACAGAAACAATTGTGAGGTTGGGCAGGACCAGACAGCGTTTGATCTGTTGGGTAGAAGGTTGCCGTGGGTCAGATCTGACGCTGTGGCATCTAAAAACAGTAATAATCACAACAACATGTGAAAAAGACCTGTACAAAGAAAACTACAAAACACCATTACAAGAAGCAAAAAGTGACCTACTTCAATGGAAGAATATACCATGCTCATGTTTAGTATTGTGAAAATATCAATACTACCCAAAGTGACCTACAAATATAATAAAATACCAATCCAGATTCCATCAACATTCTGGAGAAACTCATTATCAATTTTAAATGGTGAAGTAAGAGATTTCAGATAAGCAAAGCCCTACTAAAGAAGTGTAAGATCAAACTTCCTGATCGTAGTCAAAACAGCCTGGTAAAATATGACGCGATAAAAGACAAGGAAACAATTAGTCTGAAGAAATAATGGACCACATGAACTCCAGCCTACATGACTCTGAGATTAACTAATGCCTGCCTTGGATCCACTCATCTCTGCCACCACCAGCCTATGGTCCCCATGCCTTCCAGGTCATGCCACTGCATGAACTGGAAAGGGGTTCAAGCTTAGCATCTCACCCATGGACCTGCACTGAACTGGTTGGCCCAGTCTGTAGCTGTGTAGGCTACTTACTCTCTTCATGGAGATTTCTTTGTTGCTTGGCCTCACTAGAAAACCCAGCTTAGCATAAGGTCTTAAATATTCTAAAGTTTTTACCAATTTTTCTATCAATTACTGAGTGATGGGATCAGAACTCTCCAAAACGAGTATTGATTTTATTTTCCTTCATTTCAGTTCTATTAATTTTTTTTATGTGGTTGAAATTCCATTAATGGGTGAAGAACACCTAAGATTATTATATACTCTTAATAAGTTGACACCTTTATTTTGAAATGCCCCTCTTTATTCCTAATAACATTCCATAATCAGTATCTACTTTTCTGATATTAATATAGCCTGCCAAGATTTCCTCTTACTTGTTTTTAGCATGGTATATCTTTTTCCAACATCTCAGTTTTATTTATTTGTGTTTTTATATTAGAAATGTGTTTTTCATAGAGAACATATGAATAGATCTTGCTTTTCAACCAATCTGACAATCTCTGCTTTTTTTAAAAATCATTTTATTAAGGGCTCATCCAACTCATATCACAATCCATACATACATCAATTATGTAAAGCACATTTGTACATTCATTGCCCTCATC
>NW_022111324.1:96107630-96108600 GCF_000313985.2 Echinops telfairi
ATTTTAAGAATAAAAAATCCTCTTTTTAATATATTCTGTAGTTATAATATCTGGTGCTCTTTGTTTCTTTGTATAGATCTAGATTTCCAGTTGGCATCATATATCTTCTGCCTGGAGCAATTTATTTAATATTTATTGTAATGCAAGTCTGTTGGTGGTTAATTCTTTCAGCTGCACATACCCCCAAACATCTTGCTGTGCCTCCATTTTTGCACAATATTTTGACTAGGTATACAGAATTTCAGTCTCTCACTTTGTCTTTAAGATGTGCCTTGGTGTGATTTTTCATGTTTCTTGTGCTTATGATTTGGTGTGCTTCTTGGCTTTATGAAATATCGAACATAAATTTATTTTAAATTGCAACTATCATTCTTTACTCTTTTGCAAATCTCTTTTTTTCTATGCTTCCGCAGATACCACTGTAATCTTTCAAGGATTCCAATTACATGTCCGATAAAGCTGTTGTCTCACAGATTATTAGTACTTTTTCTTCAGTCTGCTTTCCTTGTGTTCTTCATTTTGGATAGTTCCTATGCTATTTCTTCAAATTCACTAATTGTTACTTACATGATGCCTAAGCTGTTGTTAAGAACATCTATTCCCCTTTTCATGTTATACATTGTAGTTTTCATCTCTAAAAGTTAAACTTAGGTCTTTCATGATCTTTTTTGTCTCTGCTTTACATCTTCAATCTTTTCTCTAGCTCTGTGAGCCTGAAGAGCATGTTACAATGACATTTAAGTATCCTTTCCTCCCAGAAAACTCTTTGATCTGTGTGCTCTCTAAGTCAGTTTTGATGGAATGATGATTTTCCTACTCACAGTAGCTCATGTTTTCCAGATTCCTTTCATGCACAGTAGGTTTATTTACTCCTTGAAACACATCGTCTTCTTTATCGTTTTTAATGCTGATTTTTATTTGAATAGTATATATTTTAAATAATTTTATTGGGGGATTGTACAACTCTTAT
>NW_022111324.1:96113901-96115237 GCF_000313985.2 Echinops telfairi
TTTTCAGTATCAGAGTTATACTACTAGCTGCATAGAAAGAGTTCGGGAGTTTTCTGTCTTTATCTATGTTCTGGTAGAGTTTGTGTAGGACTGGTGTCAGTTCTTCCCTGAGTGCTTGGTAGATTTCTCATGTAAAGCCATATGGTCCGTGAGATTTTTTTGTTGGTAATCCCTTAATAACCTTTTCTATTTCTTCTCTTGCTATGGGTCTGTTGAGATTCTTGATGTCCATTGGATATAGTCTAGGGAGGGATTGTTTCTCCAAGAATTTTCCATGTCTTCCAAGTTGTTGAATTCATTGGAGTACAGTCCTTCATAGCACTGCGTAATTATCCTTTTTATTTCAATAGGATCTGTTGTAATGACCCCCCTTTCATCCCTCATCCTTGCTTTTGAAATTTGTTCCTTCCTTTTTTTGGTTAGGTTTGTCAGCAGTCTGTTGATTCTGTTTATCCTTTCAAAGAACCAACTTTTAGCAGCATTAATTTTTTCTAGTTCTCCTATTTTCCTTCTCCTGAATCTCAGCCCTGATTTTTATTATTTATTTACTTTGGTTATTAGTAGGATTGTCCTGTTGACTCTGCTCTAGTTGCTGTAATTTTGTGCCAGCATATCAAACATAAGTCTCTCTTCCTTTTTCGTGTGTGCATGTATTGCAATGAAACTTCCTCTGATAACTGCCTTTGCTGTGTCCCATAATTTTTGGTACATTGTTGGTTTCTAGAAATTTCCTAATTTCATCTCTGATCTGGGCCAGTATACACTCCTTTTGCAGTAGAGAGTTAGTCACCCTCCAATTGTTTGCCCTTGTTTTCTTCATCTTCCTTTTGTTGATTTCCAGCTTTATGGCACAGTGGTCAGAGAGGGAGGTCTGTGTGATTATGCAGATTTGCCTTATGCCCCAGCATGTGGTCTTTGAATATGTACCATGTGCACTTGAAAAGAATGTGAATTAATTTGTATTTGGGTGAAGAGCTCTGTAATTATCTATCAAGTCAAATTGCCTAATTACAGTGTTTAGATCTGTAACCTCTTTGTTGATTTTCTTTTACTGTGGTCATCTATCTTTCTCAAAGAGTGATGTATTGAAGTCACATACTGTAAAGGTTGAGCCTGTGATTTCTTTTTTCATCTTTTAGAGTGTTTGATTGATGTATTCAGAGGGTCTCTCATTTGGGGAATATATGTTTAAAACACCTAGTGGTTCTTTGTCTACCGTTCCCTTGAGCATTATATAGTGTCCCTCCTTATGTCTTATTATGTTTTGCACTTTGAAATCAATTTTATCTGAGATTAGGATTGAAACCCCTGCTCTTATTGAATTGCTCTTTGCTTG
>NW_022111325.1:0-1346 GCF_000313985.2 Echinops telfairi
TTTGTCTTCAGCAATGGTATCAGGGAGGTGAGTGCACAATGATACGATTTTTTGTTCTTTGATGCCTGATAACTGATCCCTTCGGCACCTCATGAACGTGCAGGCTAGTGTCCTTCTTCCATGTGGACTTTATTCTTCTGACTTAGATGGCCGCTTGTTTACCTTCAACCATTAAGACCCCAGACACTATATCTTTTGATACCCGGGCACCATCAGCTTTCTTCACCACATTTGCTTATGCACCCATTTTGCCTTCAGTGATTGTGTCAGGAAGGTGAGCATCATGGAATGCCAGTTTAGTAGAACAAAGTATTCTTGCATTGAGGGAGTACTTGAGTGGAGGCCCAATGTCTATCTGCTACATTAATACTAAATCTATACATATATGCACACAGATCTATTTGCACAGCCTCATATACAAATATATTTACATATGTACCTTCCTATATTTAGACCTCTATAAATGCCCTTTGCCTCCTAGTTCTTTCCTGTATTTCCTTTTACTTTCCTCATGTCCCATGTACACAGTTTTTTAATCCATTCGTCAGTTGATGGAAATTAGGGTTGTTTCCAACTCCTTGTGAATTGTGCCACGATGAACATTGGAGCACAGATGTCTGGCTGTGGTTTGTTTCTTGCCTCTTCTATGTATATGCCCAGTAGGGGGATTGCTGGGTCATAGGGAAGCTCCATTTCCATCTGTTTTAGATATCGCCAGATCGATTTCCATAGTGACTATACATACCTACAGATCCACCAGCAGTGATCAAGAGTTCCTATCTCCACAGAGCCCTTCTAACACTTGTTGCTTTCTGATTTTTTGAATTGGGCTATCTTTGAGGGTGTTAGGTGGTATCTCATTGTCGTTTTAATTTACATTTCTCTTGTGTAAAAAGATCGGGAACATTTTATGATATATTTATTGGCCATTTGGATTTCTGCCCCTTGAAACTTCTGTTCAGGTCCTTTGCCCACCTCCTCAGTGGGAAATTAGTTGTTTTTTTTTTTCTTTTTGGAAGCTACCAGAATATTGTAGATTTTAGAAATAAGGTCTTTGTCTGATGAGTCATTGCTAAAGATGTTTTCCCAGCCTGTGGGCTCTCTTATTACTCTCTTGGTGAATCCTTTTGATGTACACAGGTATTTTATCTTCAGTATATCCCACATGTCAATTTGTGCCTAATCTATGTTTGTTTCTTTCCCTATTTCTGATAGCCTATGTATTCCCTGTACCAAGGTTTTCAGGTTGGTCCCAATTCTCTTATTGATGGCCCTAATAGTTTGGGGTTTTACCTCGAGGTCTGTGATCCACCTTGAGTTTATTCTTATGCATGGAGTGAGGTAAG
>NW_022111325.1:1446-2881 GCF_000313985.2 Echinops telfairi
ATTTCACAGCAAAAATCTGGAGATGCACCCAATTCAGTGATGTTGGTTGCTTCATCATGTCGTAACATTAAAGTGACAAGTGCTTTCTTACATATCTATTTGCCAGATGCCACATCCCCAATTCCACCAAAAGAAGACAAGGGGAATAGTTTACTATAGTTAGTATATGCAACGTATAAATATCATCCATTTATAATAATGACTACTTATTGGGGCATATCTTATTATGCAGGATACTATTTTATCCTTATGATGGGTAATTGTGTGAGAAATAAATCCAGTAAGGCTATTATATATTCGTTGCCAAGGCTGTTATATATTTGTTGCCAATACTATTATACATTTGTTCTCTTGTGCCCTCACTACAACTGCTCCCACCATGACTCAAGGGTCCTGAGCATTAAGAGGCAAGACCTGCTTTCTTTGAGAGAGTCCACAGCCTGGGAGGATAGGTAGTGAGTCGCAAAGCTGGCTCTTCTACTCAAGCTTTATTTAGTGTCCCGTTTGCAGTTTACCCAGCCTCAGACCCACACACCAGCCTGGAGAATACTAGTTGGGACTAGGTATGTGGCTAGAAAAGAGTTAAGGTTTCTGATGGAGATATCACCAAAACATTGATCCCCTGTGCAAATCCAGTGCCCTGGTTGATTATAACAGAATCCAGCCCAAGGGAGCTCAATGTGAAGACCTTGGAATCCTTCATTCTTTTTTCTTTTTCTTTTTTTAATTATTTTAAATCCTTCATTCTTGATCTGCTCTATATTTGGTTGTTTTGTTAAGTTTTATTGGCATTTTATTCACATGTCATACAATTCAATAATTCAATCATATCAAGGAGGTTACCAGTGTTTTTGTATATTTATCTTCCTTGTACTCATTGTAACTCATGTAATTATTTTTTCAATTATGACAAAAATATACCCAACAAACCATTCTCCATGTCAGCAACTTCTACATGTATAATTCAGTGCCATTGATTGTACTTGTCATTACGTATAACCATTATTGACATGCTTTTTTAAATTAGCCCATCACCATTAACTTAACCTCAGTGCCCCCTAAACAAAACTCTTGCACCTTCACCATGGTAAAGTTTGGTAAAATTTGATTTGTCACTCTCTCTCTCTCTTTCTCTCTTTGATGTAGTTTTCTAGGGAAAAAAATAAATCACTTTTCAAAATAGTTGTACATACGTTACCACAATCAATTCTAATGCTCACTCCCCTCTTCTGCGTTCATTGTTTGCTGCCCAAATCCCCTTGTCCCTCCCCACTACCCACCCCACACCAAGTCCCTAATAAACCATTGCATCAGTTATTGTCTGTATGCATCCACTCCTTCTGTGCTTCACAAACTGGAAAACACAATATAAAACATAAAAAACAAAACAGGAGGAAGAAAATAATAATAATATGATGATAACAGTAAAGAATAA
>NW_022111325.1:3594-5137 GCF_000313985.2 Echinops telfairi
GCACCCCATCAGACTGGATTGGGAAACACTCCTAAAGTTCCACAAACAGACCTGGAACTACTTACAGGCTTTTTTTCTCTCTTTCAGTTTTGGTTGTTGTTGTAGTTTGGTTTGGTTTTTTATTTTCTTCTGTTGTTTTATTTTGATCTGTCTTGTTTTAGTGCTTCTTATTGACTCTGAATGTCTATCTAGACAAGATAGGTGGTATCAACAATCCGTAGAAAGAAAACAATGGAACCAACGATTGTGGGGGTACATCGCAGAGAGGGAGGTGGGGGGAAGGAATGGGGAGTCACCAAACCAGGAACAGGGGAGCAACAAATGATGTAAAATCGATGGAGAGGAGGGTGTAGGATGCCTGTTGGGCTTCAGCAGGACAACGTAGCTGAGAGGAGTTACTGAATTACTGAAACCCGAATGAAGACTGAACATGATAGTGGGACGAGAGGAAAGTAAAAGGAAATGGAAGAAAGAACTAGGAGGCAAAGGACATTTACAGAGCTCTAAATATAGTCATGTCCATATGTAAATATATTTATATATACTGTTGAGGAAATGGATTTTTGTTGATGTATTTATATGTAAAGTATTAAGGTAGCAGAAAGACATTGGGCCTCTCCTCAAGTACTCCCTCAACACAAGAACAGTTTGTTCTAATTACTGGGCTGTCCATGATGCTCAGCTTCCTGACATGACCCTTGAAGAAAAAAACGGGTAACATGGGAAAGCATACATCCACTCATGTTGTGTTTCTTATATAGTGGTATTGCTGGATGGTACAGGAATTCAATTCTCAGTTGCTTCGAGTGTGGCCATATAGTTTTCCTTAGTGGTTGTATGTATTTACAAGTGCCTCAACCCCTAAAATTCCAGGAAGGATGTTTATTCACAGCACATTTGCTCCCCATAAATGCTTAGATAAGTGTGTATCCTTCAGATGCTTTACTCCTCAAGTGCGCAGATAAGGTCCACTTATCTCAAAGAACATTTGCACCTCTTGTCCCTTTTATGCTGTGTACTCCCTTTGAAGTCTTTCCTTAGAATGCTTGGAATATCAACATTAGTACATTGCCCATTTGTTTAATTCATTAGTGGCTTGCATGCCTCAAAAGACACAAAAACCCATTGTCAAATAAACTTAGGGCTCTTTGCCCTCTTCTCTCTTCTCCAAAGAATGGCGTCCAGTGCCCTGCACACACCCCGCTGTCTTCTTTCTCGTCCTTGACTGTGCGTCACTGCTTGGGCTGGATCCCACAAAGTTTGGCGGTGTCTGTCTATTTTGTTAAATCTTTCAAAGAACCAACTTCTTGTCTTTTTGATTCTTTTCCAACTTTTTTTATATTTTATTTGGTCTTTCATATCATTTATTCCTGCTTTGGTCCTTAAGAATGGTTTCCTTCTTTGATTGGAGGGTTTATGTTGTTGTCCTTGTTCCATTTCTTGAAGATGTTGTCGTGTGGGAATAGCATCAGACTCCACCAGAAAACACTCCTAAAGGTCAACAAGCAGACCTTGAACTATTTACAGGCTTCTCTTTTTTTGT
>NW_022111325.1:32689-34845 GCF_000313985.2 Echinops telfairi
ATAGATAGAAGAGAGGGAAACAAAAGTAACAATCTAGCTGAGCCCAAATCCCTGACCATGGGGCTGCAAGGGTTTAATCCCTGCCCCCAAGGCAGTGGCAAGCTATGGCTGTGTTGAGACAAAGCCCTTGCACTGACTCCAAATGATCCCAGCTCTGGCCGAGACAGTGGCAGGGCTAACGTCAAGTCCCTGCTGGCCTGCACTGTTGTAAGTCAAAAGCCCCCAGCCCCTCAAAACCTTGTGGATCTGTGCCTACTTATCTTTATGATGCTCCTCCTGTGATCCGGCAGTGTTGAATTTTCCTCTTAGTAACTCTCCTGGGCTGATTTCTAGGGAGTCCCTCTGGTATGTGTTACTCAGTAGCCATCTTCCTGGAAGTCTCCCCAGCAAGAGACTTTTATAGGAAAGAGCTGTCCCAATTCTATAAACCTTCCCTAGAGGGGGTTGCTGGGACAGGGAAGATGAGTGCAAGGACTGGTTGCTGGTGCTACATGCGTGGCGGCAGCTTTTGAATTTTCTCTGGGTTCTACTTTATTTTAAAGTCTTTAGTTCTCACCTTCCCCACTGACCCTCCTTCTATCTTTATAAACATAGCAGTCTAGAGTGCCAGTGCTGCTCAGTCTTATCCTGGAGTGGAGCATCTAGCCAGGGTCACAGTTCTTTTGGGGGGAATTATTGATATTGGTAAGGAAAGGAAATGGGTGGGGTATAGGTTTGCCCTCAAGAGAGAAGGGTAGGGTTTTCTAGCTTGTGTGACAAGTAGCAAAATGGGCCATAACCCACCCCCTCTTCCCTTTCAATTGTTCCACTGTACCTGTGGCCCAGAGTGTACTTTGTTGTCACTCACTGCCTTAGAATTGAACATATTCACCTGCATCCATAGCAGGGTCACCAGCCAGTCACTTGGTTGGCATCTTTCTGATTTGCTGCAGGGACTAAAAGCATTTAACTGGCATCTGTGCGGCCATTTTCATTTTTTCTGCATCCCCAGCTCCCCTCCAGTTTATCATTTGTCTTCTACCTTACATTCTTTTCAATTTCAACTCTGCTGTGTTCTATAGCTTTATAAAACAGGGGTGCGTGGGACTAAGGCAAGTCATATATGAGTACCTGCTTTAGGCACTATTCATTGTACAACAAAAATACTAAATATTTTTTCCTCCTCATTAAAAGGATTGAAAATCAGCCTCAGTTGTAGTACTGTATCGCCATGCCTAATTCCACTTCACACAAATGATTAGGCCAACTTTTTTTTTTTCATTTTATTTTAACCTTATGTTTTTTTTAATACAAAAGTGTAGGCGTTTTCATTTTAAAACACCATGGTGTGAGGGAGGGATGCAAATAGGTTTAAAAAGTGTTGCTTTTATAACAACAAAAGAAACATTCCTCCTGTTGGAGCCCTTTGAGCATGCTCAAACAGCATTTCTGATTTAGCACAAATCAAAGAGTAAGGCATTATTCTGGGAAAGATTAGCATGATGGACATACTGTCTTCAGAAGTAAATAGGCCTAGATAGAGGACCTGTAGAGAAATAAGAGCTTTGCATTTTGATATTTGTGTTTAATAAAGGTTTTTTATTATTTTGTAGCAAAGAAAATCAGTTCTCCATGGTCCTGTGTCCTTCATATAACAACCCACTCAGGGAAGATTCCAGTGCTCTTAAGTTAATAAATACACGACCATTCTGAGTCTTATCCTTTCAGCTCTACAGATCTGGACTGTAGCTCTCCTCTATCTCCACAGAGCACATTCTCACACCTCAAGGAGGAGCAGCACCTTGGAGCAGAATTCCTCACTCATTCGCACTCACGCACTGGAGCACACACAGAGTCTCTGTGGACTCACATGTGTGAACACAAACAAACATATCGCTAGACTTCCAAAAGGGAGGCTGGCTCTCAGAACCCTGCTGCCTCTTCCCATTTGTGACAATGATCCATCAAGGAAATGCTCACATGGCTTCTGGCTCAAGGAGAAGCCTTGACTTTGGTCCAGGATTTATTTTTGGCCCCAAAGGAGTGGAGAGATCCTATTTTCCCATGGCCCTGAGGAGCAACTGCCATGAGAGGCTGGTAAATAATCATCTATTCCTTCTCTCCACCCTTCTCTAAACAGCCAGGAGGGTGATAGACGTCTCAGTGCCACACCCGAG
>NW_022111325.1:35795-39404 GCF_000313985.2 Echinops telfairi
GAAATGCATTCGTCTCTTCACTGCTTTTCAGTTCATAGCATTTCCTTGACTTTCTAGTATGTCTGCCACTTCTGTCAAGGCATCTTCAAATAAAGTACTCAGGTCCAACAACAACACCTCAAGAAGTTAAATTCTAGTATCTCTTGTATAGTTGAGAAACTAAAATCAGAGACTGTGGGCGAGTTGTTCAGGGTTACACAGCAGGGAAGTCCCAGAGGTGGACCAGGAGCCCAGGGTTTCTGATTCTGAATCCTGGGCTTGGTGAATGTTACATTCTGCCTCAACATTGGACTGGCCTTTCCTGGGGCCTGGGGATATGATGAGAAGAAGCAGCAGATGTGGAGAGCGAAGCAAGACTCCAGATTAACCAAACACAAACAGAGCATCCACCTCTCAGTAGGTTCTTTAGATGGATCAGGAGCTATGGATCCATCCACCCATCCCTGCCCCTTCCACATACAATCTCTCCCCACCCGAGACAAACCAAACTCACACAGGCATTGAGGAAATTGGGGAAGTTCTCCTTCAACATCTTGGTCATGTTTTTCTTATTTATCTTATCATTTTCCCCGGTGTAGTTGTGAAATACACGGACCAGACCCAGTGCGGCCGTCTCAGCTACAGACATAGTCATCTTGAATTTCAAAAAGGCTGCAGGAAAGAAAAGAAAAGTAGAGGTTTTCTTTTTATTCCAAGATGGGAATCCGTAGACAAGAAATCCATGAAAACAAGTTGAGTTGGGGAGAGTTGGAAGGATGAAGCTGAAGAGTGAGTGAGGGCTGAGATAAGAGAACAGAAAGGACCTGTCTTTTCTCAAGTGGCAAGATAAATTGGTCTCAGAGAGGAAGGGGTGGCTCTCGAAGGGGAATGAAAGAGAACAATGAAGATCTTTGCTGTTGTTAGGAAGCAGTGGCAGCTGAACGAAGGTGGATGGGGATAGAATATTTGCTGGCTTGAGTGAAGAGCAAGACCACAAAGAGAATCTCAAATCATAAGGCAAGACTTTCCCACCAAGCATGACATTGGTCTTCCTTATCCTCCTTGCCTAGGAAATATGTAGGGTCACCAGTCTAGAGTCCTGTATCTCTGGGTGTCTTCCCTAATCATGCTGGGGAACTAAAGAAGACTCTGGATATCGGGGATACCCCTGATTATCTTGGGGTCTCCTCCTGCTTAGACAGAAAGCCTAATACAAGCTTTCACTGTCAAGCAGGAAACCAGCTGTGGGTGTGAATGTGAGCAATAAACCTCACTCAAAGCCCACTACAGGGTTTCCTGGGCTGTTTACTGGATGTAGGAAAGGAGCTGGGACCCTAGTTGGGTTCTAGGCTTAAAAGGAGTAAAAATAACTCCTTGGGTTTCTACAATGAAGAAAAAGCAAAGTGGGGGTAGGGGGATGTCTTTGAACTGTCCATTGTTGAAGATTAGCCATCTCTAGTCCTTCTGCCCCCTGTTAAATAAGCTGTTAAATAAGACTTCCAGAAGATAAGATCTCCCCCACAGCACTGAGCAATCTGGACTGGGCTAGAGTTCAACAACGCATCCCTGAGTCCCAGACCTTCAAGGCACTCAGGATAAACCTTTGGCCTGGACACATAGTCATCTACTAGCAAGCCACCATAACCTCCCTAGAGTGGGTTACTAGGTTGGATGCTAACCTCACACTCAGTAGGTGGATACCATCAGCTGATCCACATAAAAAAAATGAGGCTTTACTACTCCCATAAAGAGTTAGTCTCAGAAACCCACAGGGGCAGTTCTACTCTGTCCTGTAGGGTCACTGTGAGCCAGAATTGACTTCATGGCAGTGAATTTGGGCTGTGAGGTATTCCAGGGAGAGGAGTCCACTAGACTGTACAGTATGCATGATGACTGTGACCAGACCAGGGTCTGAGTCCAGTGCCCTGAGAGATGTGGGGCATTTCCAGGGGTGAGAAAGTCTTTTGGATTGATGAGACTATTTCCAAAATTGGGACAGGATATTTGGAACAAACAATGATACACTGCCTTCCACGGGCAGATATACAAGAACCTTAAAATCATCTGCATACTGATACAGATCCCTCCACTCTCCAGAGCTTCCTGAAGTTATGTTGGATAACCCTATGTCCAAACATAGCACTGAAACCAAGAAATAAAGAAAGGCAACCAAACGAGGAGACATTTTACCTAATAATTCTCAGTAAAGCACCTCATTTTGAGTTAAGAGGAATAACGAGATCATCTATCCAAGCCAGCCCCTCATTGAGATGAAGAGGGAGGAAACATGAGGCTTTCTAGAACAAGGACAGAGCAACATTTTATTAGTTGCAGATACCAGGTCTCTCGAATCCCAGGTCAGGCTAATATTGCCTGGCTCCTTCAGGCAGCAGACAGGTGGGCACCAGACACACCTATAGAAGCAGATAGAGACTTACCGAAGCTGAAGATGATCACAGTGGAGAGGGTGAGGATGCTGTGCATTTGAGGCCCAGAGAAGACCTTTTATAGGGCTCATCCTGGCATCTTCCCAAAAGCTTGGTGCCCTGTGGCAATGTTCATGAATCTCCTGGTATATTTCTCCACTTTGGGTGGGGAGACACACCCAAGAAACTGTGCTGAGCACTTCCTGCCTGATAGAAACAAACCCACCATCATTGAGTCAATGGCGACTCCTAGAGACCCTATGGGGCAGGGCAGAACTGTCTCTGTGATTTGCCTAGGCTATAATTCTTTATAGGAGTAGAAAGCCTTGTCTTTCTCCCAGGGAGCAGCTGGTGGTTTCAAACTGTTGATGTGGCAGTTAGCATCCCAACACATAACCACAGCAACACCTGGGCTCTATATCCTGCCAAATATATCTGGCCCCAAGTGGCCTACCACTGTCAGGCCACATCCCAATGAGCTTCTACCTGAACTAGGTCCTTGGCTGGTGGAAGAAGGTCCCAAGCAAGAGAGGTGTGGACCAAGATGAGTACATTATCTTATCTCAAGAATGATGGGACCTAGGCATCCAGGAAGCAAGAAGCACCTGTTTGTTCATTCATTCAGTCATCCCACCACAATCCATTGATGGTTACTAATAACTACTCCCATTTTCTAGCACTGCAATGTCCCCAGGAGTGTTTTAATTGCTTGTTTGCACGGCCTCAGAGGCCCATCACAGCCATTATGATGTAGATATTTTACAGAGGAGTAGACTGGAACTGTGGTTGGGTTTTTCAAGATGACTCAAATAGAAGGTGGTTAAGGACTCAAGCCCAAGTCACTGGAGTATCAAAGCCCATACTGCCCTCCTGGTGAACCTCTGTGGTGTCACTGTCCTGGCCGAGGGCTCACGCCATTGTCTACCCTGTAGGAGCTTACAGCCCAGAGGATGTGGCCCTGCACAGAAGCATTCCACAGGGCCTCCATCCAAAGAGCTGTGTGGGCCTCAGGGTAGCAATCGCAGTGAGGAGAGGCTCTGTGGTCCCCAATGCCCTGGTCACAGGCCCCTCTTCCAGGTCACAGGCCCCTCTTCCAGGTCACAGGCCCCTCTTCCAGGGCTGTCTGTGGATACTATTGCCCTGGGAACAAAACTTGATCCCTCAGGGAAGAGCTCGCTATGTTTTCAAAACACCTTCACTAACA
>NW_022111325.1:39993-41337 GCF_000313985.2 Echinops telfairi
TCCCTTCAAGCTATATCTACCTCACCCTGCTGCTGCCCCTAGGAAGGCCGCCTCGCCAGCCCGGCCCACCAGCCTCACCAGCCACAGTCGGAGTTTCTGCCTCCATCTCCATCCACCTTCCCTCTGGCATCAGAGCTCTCTCTCATAACCGCTCTTTAAAACCAGCCATTGTGGCTACTAAATCCGTCAGTGAAGGCAACACAGGACTTGCTATTGTGGATGGCCATGGGAAGACACTTGACTGCTACGGAGTCGATGCTGGCTCACAGGGATCCTGTAGGACAGATTAGACTGCTCCTTGGGTTTCTGAGCCTAGAATTCTTTTAACAGGAGTAGAAAGCCTCGTCTTTCTCTCACCCATGAGGAGAAGGACTGAGTAAATGGCGGGTCAGAGAACGTGAGTTGTGGGGGGGATGAATTTTACATTGAAAAATGTTTTGTGCTTTTTGATTCTCTGTCATCTCCAAATACATATGGTACAAAAATGATTTCATTTTATCTTCCTTGACTTCTGATCCTTTTGAATGGCAGGTGAAAAGGAATGACATGATAATCACCCCTGGTTTGGGGCCTATTTGCAACATTGTTACAGGAAAGGTCCTTTTTTTTACTATATTCTTTTTGCCCATTCCCTTTCTCACTAAGCATTTCAATATTTAATGTCTATCTTTTTGTCTCTGTGTTTGCTAAATGCTTATGAGGCAAACTAATCCTAGCCACTGTAACACCATCTTGTTGACTGCTGAATGACCTGCCTCCATCCACTCTCATCTCAGTCAGTCCCACTAATAATTGATTTTAGAACGTACTCTTACGTTCTCAAGATCAGAACATTGTAATTAATGTTATTGTTCCTTTCGATGTTGTAACCAGAATATGACTGTTTTTATTTTATTAACCAGGATGTTATAATCAATGCTGTGCCCTGTAACGCCAACTAACTCTAAAGAATAATAAGATTAATTCTGCTTTCTGCTTCCGTCCATGCTTGCTTAAGTCCTAGACAAATGATAAATGAGATTTTTTTCCTTTAAAGATGCACCGGAATGTCCACTCGAGCCTGGAATCAAAGACTCGCTTTTAGATTCTAGCAGTCGGGTTACACCTGAATACAGACTCTTCCAAATGATCGAGACCCTCAAGTGGCTGCCACTTATTGGACCCTGCAACACTTGTTGGTTTGGGGGTTCATTTCCACTGCATGAGATTAATCTGGATCCTTCTGGTTTCCATTTTCTTCCACTCAATTGTTTCTTATCCACCCATCCTCATTGCCCTTTGCCCACCTGCATCGGGCATCTATGAGTCCACCCAAGCCAACGCCACGCCTTCATAGGGTTGTGC
>NW_022111325.1:41866-43405 GCF_000313985.2 Echinops telfairi
GTCCTGGATTCCCTGTATTTTCAGTTCCTATCGGTACCAGTGTACCTCCTCTGGTCTAGCCAGTCTTGCAAGATAGAATTCTCCGTGACGGCCTCTGTAATGGGAGCTGCGACAGCCCGGTGTCAGGTATGCCCAGGCTGGGTCCTCAGAGGCTCTGGTTTCCTTAGTGTTGCCAGAGTGGAGGGGGTGGGACTTCATTCAATCTGGAAGCACATAAAATCCTATGAGGCAGATATAGACAAAAGAGAGGAACTGACAAATAAATTATGCATTTTTCCTCCCCATACCCACCCCTGACAGACTGTTTCAAGATGCAGTGGCTCCATATGACCTCTCTGTAGAGGTCGTCTGTGACAAAGCACTCAGCCCCATTTTCTGAAGAAGCAGTGGTCAGCTCAGTGGTGCACCACCCTATTCTGCTTCACCTTCCTCTCACCTTGCTTCCACTCCCCTCTCTCTGGCTTTCCCTGGAGTTATGCACACATGCATGTGCATGCACACACACCAAATAAAGGATTGGTATGCATGTTTTCCTTTGGACTCTGTTTTCCAGGGAGTCCGAATAAAGACATTTGGTACCAGGAGTAGCTCTGGAGAACAGTCTTAAGGTTGGACCTGAAATTGGTTTGATGCTTGTCTTAAGGCTCTCAAGGCCCCGTTACAATGGTAAGTGAGGTAGTATTCAGGGGCAACAGAAGTACCCAAATTTCCTCTGTGGTTATGGGGATTGGGTGCAAGTGAAAAGAAAGTCACTGAGCGAGGTCAAGGGCTGCAGCATGGGCTCAGTCTGGAGGCAATGATTCTTACTAGGACAGTGACATGGGGCAACTTTTTTGTATAACCTTGAAGATTTGAAAAAGGAAAAATAAAACGGGCAAACAACAAAATAGCAAAGGCCCTCAGGAGCACCATTTAAGGAGACTTTAATCTCCTACAAATGCTAGCTACACCAGGCCCCAAAATCAGGCCTAAGGCTTGATCATAATGGTGGCAGAGCTGTAAAGGAGCCCAAATGCAATAGCATTTAACTTCTATACCAAGGTTAGCGGCCCGATGGGTCGAAATGAGGACCCTGAGGATTAGATGGGGGCATGTGGATGACAGACTCACCCCAACATTATTCTTATGCTTTGGGGATCACTAAAAGGAGAACAACCTCCCCTCCCCTGCCCTGAAGATGAGGTAATGACCTCATCACAAACAGGTGCCACCCAGGACGCTTGTTCCCCTGGAACTCTATCTTACCACACCTCATTGCCACAGATCAGGCACTGATCTAAACACAATCTGAACGACAAGCCCTGAATGGGTTTCAAAATAATAATAAAAATCTACCTACCAAAAGGATTTCAGAACCTAACAAACATGAACCAGCAGGAAGATACGAGGGCATGTGAGATCTTGAGTGGTAGTGGAGGAAGATGAGATAAAGGGTTGAATAAAAGAGATTTCATTCGTGACAGAGCCAATCCTTAGGCAAGGACATCTGGAGCCGGTCCAAGTGGTGTACTGTTTGACTCCTTGAAGTTTGTCTACAAT
>NW_022111325.1:45294-47335 GCF_000313985.2 Echinops telfairi
AAGTGCAGTGGTGGCTTTAGAAGGACAGTGACCAGGACTGTCTGTCAATCAGCTCTGCAGGAGAACCAAGGATCACAATCTCATGACCTCCACAACCCACCCTTTGTCCTGCACAAATCTACGCTTCTAGACCAGTCAAGGGACGGCCCCTCCCTGGTTCCCTGGGCCTCTTTTCCTGAGGACAAACTCAGAAAAGGAGGACTAGAGCATGAACGCAGCTCCCATCATGGTAGCTGGTTTCAAGGATACAATTTACATTCATACTCTTTTTCTCCACTGTACATCTTAAGTTATCCTCATCTTCAATTATCACCTTGGAAGGGTTTGATGCTTCTCCCAATGATGTGACCTCAATCTTTATCCGATAAGAATAGGAGCCCTTGGCCATTGTACTGTTCTCAGACGGGGTTGTATGTTCACAGTTGAATTGGGGCGAGGCAGTACCAGGAAGGAGGTCACCAAGGGAATCACCTGGGCTCCACAGTACCCCTCCCTACCACTATTGTGTAACAGCACTCTACCTTTTCATGCTGATTGGGATTGATGACTTCAAAACTAAATGAATAATGCATCCAAGGTTTTTCTGGTAGAGCTTGCCAGTGTTACATCGCATGGCTTCCTTGTAGTCTGAACACACAACATACACACTTCACACTGCCCTTGCCAGAAACATCTCGGCTCAGATTCAAGATGATAGTGTGTCTTTACTTTATGTACAAAGTTTGCTGCTCTTACAGAAACATCATAACTATGGAAATAAAGACCTTTAATGTTTTCCTGTTATCATTTGTCAGTATCAAATTATTATATCTTTGGATTGTATTGGGTTAGAATGCTTAATTTTAAAAATCACAGTTATCACCTTCTTTTACAAAACCATAAGTGTTTAACTGCAGCAAATAAAGACAAAGCACTTTAGTAATATTTCCTCACCATCACCACTGTATATGTATGTGTGAACATCAATTTTTTTAGTGACAAAGAACAATCATTGATTAGTTTACTTTTGTCTCTGCAAACACATTAGTCATTCATCATTTACATATTTGACTTCATTAGAAACCATTTTAATACTTTTTCTCCTCCTGCCATAAAAATACAGTAAGTAATTTGTTTTAAAAATAAAATCAAAAAACCCAACTATGAATAAGTGTCTGTTTTCCTCTCTCTTAGGTAATATGTGCCTCAGTGGTCACAGTTTATAAATCAGCAAGACAGTAGACTGAGGACTGAGTTTCAAATGAGCTTCTGCTATGGATCTTGTTCTCCCACATCCTAAGATACGTACAACCAAAACCAACGGTTGAAAAATCATTAAGTAGTGTTGACCTCTTAATCAAACACTTAATTTAAAAAATTGATGTTTACCTGGCAAGGGAGATACCATAAACATCAATTTTTTCATTAAGGGCAAATAAATGTAATTTCACAAACTAAAGCTAGTACGTATTTGAGAAATTATTAGCAATATTGATTTATATTTTAACCAGAAAATATTTGTTGGTTATGGATGTTGTAGTTAGGTGATATCAAATTGATTCCAACTCCCAATAGAGAGGTCTGAGGGGCCGGACCAATGTCAACTATGTGGACACACACACCCTCCCCTCCCAGAAGAATGCACTACAGAAGACAGCACTGAAGCTACAGCTCAGGGAGAGGGGCGCATCTGATCAGAGCACACAGGAGCAAACGAAGAGGGAAGTGAGAAAGTGGAACACATCCTGGCCAACCAAACCCCAATGCTATTCCTGCTCAGAGCACCATGCACAGAGAGGACCATAGGGCCGGCCCCACCACAAAACAAGATGTCCCTCACTGACCTACATCACTATGAGGGACAACACTGAAGGCACAGTGTGGGAATTGTGCCTGATCTGACCCCACCACACTGGGGCGAAACACTAAAGGCGTGCAACGGAGCAGCAAGACAAAGCAATGAAGTCCCGGGGGAATACCAAAAATGGACTTTGGGGCTAGGGGGTAGCACCCCATCAGACTCTTCTGGAAAACACTCCTAAAGGTCAACAAACAGACCTTG
>NW_022111325.1:49354-50445 GCF_000313985.2 Echinops telfairi
TACAAATGTGCTTTACACAATTGATGTATGTATGGATTGTGATAAGAGTCGTATGAGCCCCTGATAAAACTATTAAAAAGAAAGAAATAAAAAACAAACACATGTGATATAAGTACAAAAATAAATAAACAAATAAATAAATAGGGGTGGGGAATACCATGGCTTGGGATAGTTACATCTTAGTGCTCAAAGTAGCTGTGTTAGTTACATAATCTGATGCCAACTTGAGACTATTAAGAATGAAGGGGTGAGTTTAGCCTGTCAGTCAGGTCGCTGCTGGATGACCTCATTTGGAGGTGCTACAGAGATAAATAGCTTGCTGGAGGCAGGACAGACAGACTCTCTGCTTGGTACTCCTGATGACAAGACACATGAAGCTATGCTAGAGCCCTGGAACTGGAGGAGCCATGTGGATAGAGACCAATGCCAATGCTGAGATGCTTACACTGCCCCTGGATCCACAAGACTTTCCACCCACTGCCCTGTGATCTTCCTGAATTCAGCATCATTTCATGTGTTCTGTGATTCTGAAGAGGAATTTATAGATTGGTATCAGACATATGGGCTAATATCGGACTTATGAGCTTGATCTGGACTGGGCTAGGATATTTTCTCAATATACAATTGCTCTTGTATATAAAGCTCTTTCTTTTTTAAAAAAATCATTTTATTGGGGGTTCATACAACTCTTACCACAATCCATGCGTACATCCATTGTGTCAAGCACATTCATACATTTGTTGCCATCATCATTCGCAAAACATTTTCTTTCTACTTGTTATCAGCTCCTCATTTTTCGCCTCCCACCCTCCCTCACAAACCATTGATAATCTATAAATTATTATTATTTTGTTATGTCTTACACTGTCCTATGTCTCCCTTCACCCACTTTTCTGTTGTCCATCCCCCTGGGAGGGGGTTATATGTAGATCAATGTGATCGATTCCCACTTTCTCCCCTACCTTTCCCTTACCCTCCTGGTATGGCTACTCTCATTATTGGTCCTGGGGGGTTATCTGTGCTGGATTCCCTGTGTTTCCAGCTCTTATCTGTACCAGTATACATCCTCTGGTCTAACCAGATTTGTAAGG
>NW_022111325.1:51906-53958 GCF_000313985.2 Echinops telfairi
CAGTGGAAATACTGTACTGACTGCAGTCTATTCAGATGGTGCTGCAGCAATAATGAGTGAGAATGTTGGATTTGTAGAAAAAGTTAAAGTTAGTGGCAATGAACTTTTACTCACCACACGATCCATCGAGAGGCACTTGTAGCCAAAAAGAATATCACCAGAGTTAGATGTTGTGCTTTGTGATACTATCGAAATCACTAGCTTCATTAAAAGCCATGCCTTGAACTGTCATTTGTTTTTCAAACCTTTGCAAAAGCCTGGCCTCGAATTACTACATGCGGAGGTGAGGTAACTCTCAAGAGGGTGAAGTTTAAATAAATTATTGAAATTGAAAGATTAAGTTGGTATATTCTCGACTGAGCAGAAATCTGATTTTGTTCACTTTTTTGCATAATGGCTCATAAATTGTACTGTTTGTTGGAAGCCCTCGTTCAAGGCTGAACTGAAAAGTCACCTCTTCTGAGAGCCTTCCCTAATTACCTCAAGAAAATGGAATTCTCCCTCCTGTCTCCAGGACACCATGGTACTTCCTTAGCTGTCTTTTGGCCTTCTCTCGTGGTGCTGTAATTAATTACTCTGGACCGAAGCCTCCCTCCAACTAGGCAGCAAGCCCCCAGGTACAGGCATTGGCCTTACTTGCCTCCACATCATGTTCCCAACCTGCAACAGGTGGTCCCAAGGTATATGTTTGTGGGGTTGCTGGCTCTGATTCATAGCAACCTTGTGCTTAAACTAAGCACAACATTGCCCGGTCCCTTGTTATCCTTACAATTCTTAGTCTACTTGAACCCACCTTTGTAGCTATCATGCCAATTTCTCTCATGAAGGGTTTCTCTATTTTTCTGACCCTTTACTTTGCCAAACATGATCTCCTTTGTAGCAGTTGGGGTTTTTTGTTTTGTTTTGTTTTGTTTTGTTTTGTTTTGTTTTATGATACAGCCAGAGTAAGCAAGCTGAAATCTCGTCATCTTCAACAAGTGTGTGAAGTGCAGCAAAACCTGGCCAGGTGATGGTGAAACAGAATTAGCAAGATGCTAAGAAGAGGGTTCTAGCTTTCTAGGTGGCCCTCCCTGGGAAAAACTTGTATTTTCTGCATCTGTGTTGTCTTCTGTCAAATGGGGAATGACTTCCTTGATTCGCAGACATAATGAATGTGGAAGCACTTGAGAAAGCAGGAAGTTACTCTCATCATTTTATTGGGAGCTCATACAGCTCGTACCACAATCCATGCATCAAGCACATTTTTACTTATGTTGTCATCATCATTTTCAAAACATTTTCCTTCTACTTAAGCCCTTGGTATCAGCTCCTCATTTGTGTTCCTCATGAACCCGTGATAATTTATAACTTTTTTTTTCATGTCTGATACCGACCACTATCTCCCAGAAGTTACTATTTTTAAATTCCACTCTCTTTTTAAAAGAATTTTTTACTTGTAAATTAGGTAGAGGTTTACATTTCAGATACTCAACTTTGTATTCACCAGTTTAAACTATCAATCAGACCCAAACAAACCCTTAGTCATTATTCTTCCCCTACTCCTTGATTTTTCTTCTTCCTCCGGAGGACCACCATCCTCCATTTCATCCAACTTAACACCCAGCGACCGTCTGTTTTTCAGCTTTTTCTTACTTCCCATCCCCTCCCCCACTACCCATCTTCTCCAACTCCAAAGTGTATTCCCTGCAATATGAAAGCCTCTATCTTGGGTTTTGTTGTTGTGTTGTTTTCCCCATAAGAGTGGTTTCACCCAGGGAGAAGGGAACAACAAGCGATCGAAATTGGTGGTGAGGTGGGTGTGGGCGGCCTGGTAGGGCATGATCAAGGGGAATGTAACAAAGAAGAAATGCTGACCCTGGTGGGGACTGAGCATGATAGTGGGACAGGAGGAAAATAAAGGGAAATAGAGGAAAGAGCTGGAGGCACAAGGCATTTATAGAGGTCTAGATAAAGACATGCACATATGTAAATATATTTATATGAGGATGGGGAAATAGATCTATGTGCCTATATTTATAGGTTTAGTATTAAGGTAGCAGAAGGACATTGGGC
>NW_022111325.1:54928-56878 GCF_000313985.2 Echinops telfairi
CTTAAGTGGAGAGGAAATGTTTTGAGAATGATGAGGGCAATGAATGTACAAATGCACTTTGCACAATTGATGTATGTATGGAGTGTGATGAGAGTTGTATGAGCCCCTAATAAAATGAATAAAAAATAAATAAATAAAAGTTTTTTTAAAAAAAGAGTGGTTTCATGCAATGTTTGTCCCTTCGCGATAGGCTAGTTTCCCTCCGCATAAAGTTCCCCAGGCCCATCCATGCCATGGGTGCTTCATGATTTCATCATTGATTTCTAGCAATGCACAGTATGACATTGTATGTCAGCAATGTCTCTTTATCCATTCTTCTATTGATGGGCATTTCCACCTTTTGTTTCCATCTTCTTGCCTTTGTGGACAGTGCTACAATGAGCATGGGTATGCATGTACCTGTGCCTGTTGTTACTCTTATTTCTTTAAAACAAATGGAATTTCTGTTCCCAGTTGTTTGAGAGAGGCACCATATTGCTTTCCACAATGATTGTACATATGTACAGCCCCAGTACAGCAGAAGATGAAGGATCCAATCACTCTAGCATTTACTATGTTCTGCTTGTTTGGGTTTTTAACTTGGCTCCGGATGATTTTGTAAGGTGGTATCTCAGAAAGTAAATCAAAGGTTCCTTTGATTTGCATCTCCCAAAAGGCTAGTGACCATGAGCATTTCTTCATGTGTTTGTTAGCCATTTGGTCTTCTTTGGTGAACTGTCTGTTTGGGACATTTGCCCACTTCTTAGCTGGCTTGTTCAGGCTGGTGCTGGTACAATGATAGATACATAGACCAGGGAAACAAAACATCAAATCCAGAAGAAGAAAAAAATTCACCCACAGACAACTGATCTTCCACAAAAGGCAAAATAATAATAATCAATAGAATAAACATAGTCTCTTTAACAAATAGTGTTGGCAAAATTGGATTTCCATCTGTAGAAGAATGAACAGGACCCATATCTCATCCTACGTACACAAGCAAACCCAGGATGGGTCAAAGACCTGACTATAAATCGCAAAGCTACCAGGATCATCAGTGAGAGAGCGGGGGCAAAGGTAAGGGCTGTGCCAGGCAGACACGCTATCAAAGATACTGAAGGTAACGCACACAATAGATGACAAAACAGATGACTGGGATCTATTATGAATGAGACATTAGTATGCATCAAAGGAGTCAAAAGAAACCCCATGGAGTGGGGAAAGTCTTTGACAAGGTTCCACCGACAAGAGACTAGTCTCTAAAAATCTATGAAAAGCCGCAACAACTCATTAAGATAAAGATAAATAACCCACTATCTTTCATATCCATTTTCACAAATGCTTTGAGGTCCCCTCACATAAACACAGTTTGGAGGGGGAAAAGTTGCCATCGAGTTGACTTTGATTCATGGTGACCATGTGTCAGAGTAGAACTGTGTGTCAGAGAAGAGTTCTCAGTGGCTCAATTTTTTCAAAAGAAAAGGTACCAGACTTTCTTCTAAGGTACCTCTGTGCATAATCCCGAGACTAACTCAGATATTGTTGACAGAATCAAGCTGTTCTTTGAGTGGAAACCCTGAGGCTCAGGATTCCTAATCTCACTTCACCAGGTGTACCCCGTTGACAGCAGTATGAGTCTATGTTGCACTTTCAACTCCCATGGGGCATAACAGCCACAAGATTGAAAGATTAATGCCAAGTATAAAATGGAGAAGGCAGAGCTGGTCTCCCCGTCCAGAACTCAGTCCTCAGGTGAGCTCATCTTTCATGATTGTCCTCACCAAAGGGATCATGGAGCCACCAGTTCCCAACTGAGTCCCTTACTTCTCTGGGTATAGATTAGTTTCAAGACTTTCCCTTCTGAACCAGTGTAGAGGTCTGAGGGGCCGGCCCCAATCCCAACTACTACGTGGACACCTGCCCCTCCCCCCAGAAGAATTTATTTCAAAGGACGGCATTGAATCTGCAGCT
>NW_022111325.1:58617-60218 GCF_000313985.2 Echinops telfairi
GTGGAGAGCAAATGTTTTGAGAATGATGAGGGCAATGAATGTACAAATGTGCTTTACACAATCAATGTATGTATGGATTGTGACAAGAGTTGTATGAGCCCCTAATATAACGGTTTTAAAAAAAGAATAGAAAAAAATAAGTTAAAAGTTAATCTTGATTAAAAGCTGAAAAAAAATTCCCTTTCTTTTTGAACTCCTTGATATCAGCTCCCCTTTACCTCTCCCCCTCTCCCACTGTACCCCCAGGAATCCTTATTCTACTTGCTGTCTCTATAAGTTCAACAATCCTGGGTTTCACATATGGAAAACAGAAAAATTTATAACCCAAATTCAAGAGGGTTACCCCCAATGACACAATCCATGTGAGATGAACTCTCATGTGAACACACACACACAATGTTGAAAACAAGATCAGTCCCAGCGTGCAGCAGAGGGGGAACCAACTGACAAGGTTCTGCTAACTGTTCGAGTCAGGTTTAGCATTTTGATCTCCCATAGTCATCTCTCCAATGCACTTAGTTTGTTTGGTAAGCGGTTTATTGCCAGTAATTACAGCAAATACACTAACTGAAGGATTCTGTATCCTTAGGACACACTTTCTTTTTTATACAATTTTTAAATCAATGTTCACAGTTGGCACAGACTGGACACCTTTACGGTGATTTGGGGTGGTAATAGGCTCTAAAATGCATATTTCCAGATTCAGACCCCAGCTTATGAGATGCATAACCTCAGACAAATTATTTAACCTCTCTAAAGCCTTTCCCTCACTTGTAAAAATGAAAATAGAAATGCTCTCCACCTTGTACATGGTTTTGACAAATTAAATAGTATGATGAATGCAAAGTGCTCAGAAAAGTAGCTGACACAGAGTGAAGGTTCAGTTATCACGAAAGAATATTTCATCCATTGCACTGCTTCGGTTCAGGGCCTCCTAAATGCTCTCCTCGGTCCTCTTGCCCTTTCCAATCCCAGGGACCCCTTATTCAGCCAGAGGAACCTTTACAAAACATAAATCTGATCAGTCCCTCCATGTTTGCTTAGAATTGAAGGGTTTCCGAAGATGGCGATGATGTGACACAGGAGAGGGACTCCGCAAAATCCAGCCCAGGAGAGTTGCTTAGAGGGAACTTTAACACAACTGGAATTCAGGAGGAGCATCATAAAGATAAGTAGGCGCAGACCCATGGGGTTTTGAGGGGCTTGGAGCTTGTGGCTTACTTCAGTGGAAGCCGTCTGGGGCTTGACGTTGGCCCTGCCACTGTCTCTGCTGGAGCCGGGACCATTTGGAGCCTGTGGGAGGATTTGGGTTCAACACAGCCACAGTTTACCCCCACCAGCTCCACGGGCAGGGATCGGGGTTCAGCTAAAGAGTAGCTTTTGTTTATATCTCTGCTCTCTGTTCTCCCACAGTCTGGGAGGCCTGCTCAGGGGCTTTTTGTCCGGCACAGCCACAGCTTACCACTGCCACATCGGGGCGGGACGGGGACTAAACCCTCACAACTCCACAGGCAGGGATCAGCGATCCGGGTTCAGCTACATTGTTGCTTCTGTTTACATCTCTGCTCTCTGGCTTTTTCTCGGCCAAACTGCGGCAACTG
>NW_022111325.1:70970-77605 GCF_000313985.2 Echinops telfairi
GTGGAGAGGAAATGTTTTGAGAATGATGAGGGCAATGAATGTACAAATGCGCTTTACACAATTGATATATGTATGGATTGTGATAAGAGTTATATGAGCCCCTAATAAAATGATTATAAAAAATATGGCACAAAATAAAAAGAATTTAGGGGTTTCTCCTAGAGCAAAAACTTGAGTATCTTGAGCAAACAGGTATAAATGGATCATGTTAAATCACTCTCCTACACACACGTATGCATGTATATACACAATGTTCCCCATCCCCCTTAGAATAAAGTACAACTCCCTGCTCTGATGTCAACTTGTTGCACCTGTTTGAAGAAGGTAGAGGTGGTTTCTAACCTATCAATCAGATGACAGCCTGATGATACCTATTTATGGGTGTGTTATTTTTATAAGAAACATTAGAGAGAACTAAGCCCCTTCTTGTCCCTCTTCATTCTTCTGCTTGCTTGAATTCTGCTCAGGGCAAGAGACGTTGTAGCCTGCTGCTTCGGAGAGTAGTTCACACCCTGCCATGTTCCTCCTGCCAAGCTTGGATTCACACAACTCCACGCCCACTGCCTGTGATCTCACAGCTTCCCCTTCCACTTCCTGCTTCACTGATCAGCAGTTGATGAGTCTGGAAGGCACTCCAGCTAGCACCGGACCCGGGGACTTCAATTGGACTGGGCTGGCTGCTTCCTTGATAGAAAGTTCTTTCTTAAACATATATGAGGGTCACTGTTTTTGTTTCTCTAGAAAACTCAGCCTACAACACCTGCCCTAGATGATCCGGCCACTGCCCCCCATGCTTGGGTCTCACTGAACTTGTGTGCTCTGGGTCCTTCCATCGCAAGCCTTCCATCACAATCCCTACCGCAGGGATTCTCCCCCACCACACCCGTGCTTTTCCAAATGCCAGAACGCTTTTCCACCCTTCCTCCCGGTGGCTCACTTGTGCTTTAAGAAGGCCTTCTCTGAGCCCCCTGTAGTAGGACTCCTCCAGATAATGAAAACCCCATAGGAAGAGTTTCCCTTGTTTGTTCGCAGCACCCCCAAATGCCAGTCCAGGACCTGCTGTGCTATAAAATCAGTGTGGCTCTCTGAGATAAGTCATTAAAACATAAATGCTCCTTCTTTATCTGCTGACAATCCATGGAGATTCATTGGCAACCAGCGTGAGAAAGGCCCGGACTTGGAGAGGAGTGAGATAGAAGGACCTGGGCAGGAGGGTGGGAGGGTGTCCACAGAGGGGCCCACAGAGGTACTTTGCCTCCTCCTTCATCCTACTGTATGCAGGAGATATCCAGAAAAAAACACTGCCATCCTGAAGCCCTTCCTCACCCTGGGGATGAGGAGCACTTCCCTCTGCACCCTCATTCTCAGCCCAGGGCTTGCCTATGCCTACCCTGCCTCCACCCAGATCTACATGGGAGGGTACCTGTGATGGGTTGCTGGCAAGAATGCAGGATGGCTTTATGTGATCTTGCATTAAAGAGAGCAGGGATGTCCTTCTGAGAACTGAGGTGCACCTGCCCGAGCCCTGGTTTTTGCAATCACCCCATATGCCCGTGAAAGAGGACCACGCAGTACGGAGACCACAAAAGAATTGATGTCTTTGAAGAAGAACATTGAAAATACTGTGAACTGCCAGAAGACAAACAAATCTGTCTTGGAAGATGAACAGTTAGAAAGCTCTCTAGAAGCAGGGATGGGACGACTTCTCTCACTTACTCTGGACACGTTATCAAGAGAAAGGAGTCCCTGGAAAAGGGCATCATGCTTGGCAAAGGAGACTCACTGCCATCCAGTCGATACCAGCTCATAGAGACGCTACAGGACAAGCTAGAATGGCCCTTGTGCGTTTCTAAGACTGTAATCGATTACAGGAGTAGAAAGCCTTGTCTTTCTCCAGCGGAGCTGCTGCTGGTTTTGAACTGCTGACCAAGCGGATTGCAGCCCAACGTGTCACCACTATGCCACCAGGGACCCTTTGGCACAGTAGAAGCGTCGCCAAAAAAGAGGCAGACCGTCAATGAGAAGGACTGACCCAGTAGCTGCAATTATGGACTCAAACATCAGAATTGGGCGGACAGCTGTGGCACAGTCTGTTGTCCTCCGGGCAGGAAGCAACTGGACAGCACCCAGGAAGAGAGCTGGCTACGTGCTGGTCTTGCCTGCACCGCCTCACACTCCCCACATACTTACAGGAGATTTCTGGGATATTCTGAAGCTGTGCTGGCAAGGAAGAGGCACCACCCCATTTTCCACACCAAAACCTGCCCAGACCCATCTTCAAAGGGCAACTGCCTCCAGGACTTTGTCTCGAACAGATATCCAAGAGCTGACCTGGGTGTGTGATCACTCAATTAGCAACTATTGGGGTGTCACCCTGCACCAGATCTAATCTAGTTAATGCTGGGGCTCTTTCCCCTCTGCCTCACCAACTTGACTGGATTTGCATACATTTGACGAGAGCAAGTATAGGTTTTCCAAAGGGACTCAGCCTGGAAATTTATATACAGAAATCTTACCAAGAAAATTTTACCAGAGCCATTTTCTCTCCTGCCCCTTCTGCTGTCTCACATTTAGCTTCTGTTAAGGGTGATGGAAACCACTGGGAATGGATGAGAGTAACGGTCGAACAACAAGATGTACAGCTGTAACATCACTGATCTGTACATGGGGAGGATGTTGAGATGGCATATATTTTGTTATTTATATGTTTATTAAACACAATTTTTTAAATTTTTTCATTTTCTCAATTACAAAAATTTCTCCAGCTCTCTCCTCAGTTTCCTGATTGCTCTCCCTGTCCCCTTTGTCCTTTCCCACATTGCCATTTCCAGC
This sequence comes from Echinops telfairi, assembly GCF_000313985.2. Lineage (NCBI taxonomy): Eukaryota > Metazoa > Chordata > Mammalia > Afrosoricida > Tenrecidae > Echinops > Echinops telfairi. Next base: position 73,803 of record NW_022111325.1, read on the forward strand.
CCAAAGTAACCATTATGATCTCCACTCCTCCAGCCTTTGCCAGGCCACCCTGAAGAATGCAGGGACTGAGCAACTCCGTGGCCTGCCTCCTTCGTGCTCTGACAGTGGAAGCCCAAAACACATTGGCAAGATCCAGTGACTTCCCTCCAAACATACTTGAAGGATGGGAAGAAACTGGTTACCAAAAAGAGAGCATTGAAGAGATGACTATAGTAGATCAAAACGATGAGCCTGACTTGAATGGTTAGAACCCTGTCATTATAGCTTCCCTCAGATATACTGTGGAGCAGATTTGGTTTTCAATATTTTCTGTGATTTTTGTGGGTTTTTTCTTTTCTTGTTATTATTAAGTAATTGTATCAGGGGCTCTTACAGCTCTTATCACATCCATACATCAATTGTGTCAAGCACATTTGTCCATTTGCTGCCATCATCATTTTCAAATCATTTTCTTTCTACTTCAACCCTTGATATCAGCTCCTCGTTTTTGTTCCCTCCCTCCCTCCCTCATGAAACCTTGATAATTTATAAATTAATATTATTTTCATATCTTACATCATCCGCTGTCTCCCTTCACCCACTTTTCTGTTGTTCATCCCCCTGGGGGAGTTGTTATATGTTGATCATTATGATCAATTCCCCCTTTCTCTCCCCACCTTTCCCTTACCCTCCTGGTATCTCTATTCTCATCATCAGTCCTGAGGGGGTTATCTGTCCTGGATTCCCTGTGTTTCGAGTTCTTATCTGTAGCACTTTACATGTTCTGGTCTAGTCAGATTTGTAAGGTAAAATCGAGGTCATGATAGTGGCAGGGAGGAAGCATTAAAGAACTAGAGGAAAGTTGTATGTTTCATCGGTGTTATACTGCACTCTGAATGGCTCGTCTCTTCCTTGTGACCCTTCTGTAATGGGATGTCCAATTGTCTACAGATGGGCTTTGGGTCTCCACTCCACCACCATCACCCCCTCGTTCACACTGGTATGATTTTTTGTTTGGGGCCTTTTATGCCTGATACCTGATCCCATCGACACCTCATGATCACACAGGCTGGTGTGCTTCTTCCTTGTGGACTTCGTTGCTTCTCAGATAGATGGTTGCTTGCTTATCTTCAAGCCTTTAAGACCCCAGATGCTATATCGTTTAATAGCCAGGCACCATCAGCTTTCTTCACCACATTTGCTTATGCACCCATTTTGTCTTCAGCGATTGTGTCAAGAAGGTGTGCATCATAGAATGATGGATTATTAGAACAAAGTGTTCTTGCTTTGAGGGAGTACTTGAGTAGAGGCCCAATGTCCATCTGCTACCTCAATACTTAACATATAAATATATGTACATAGATCTATTTCCCTATCATTATATATAAATATATTTACATATATACATGCCTGTATTGAAACCTCTGTAAATGTCCTTTGCCTCCTAGTTCTTCTATTTCTATTTACTTTCCTCTTGTCCCACTATCATTTTCAGCCTTCATTCAGGTTTCAGTAATTTCTTGGTTACATTGCTCTTGATTAAGCCCCACTAGGCATCGTACACCTTTCTCTCCATTGATTTTAGTTCACTTGTTCCCTTATCCCTGGGTTGGTTGACAACTCCCTTCCTTTCTCCTACCTCCTCCTCTCCCATGTCCCTCCGGAACCATCAGTGCCATTGTTTTCTTCTCTGAATTGTTTATCCCACCTATCTTATCTAGATAGACATGCAGAGACAATAATACGCGCAAAAACAAGGCAAAGCCAAACTAAACAACAAAGGAAGACAAAACAAGCAAAAAAATAACAACAACAACAAGAAGAAGAAAGGCAATGACAAAAAAGGAAAAGTTTCAGGTCTGTTTTTTGACCTTTAGGAGTGTTTTCCAGTCGAGTCTGATGGGGTGCCACATTCTGTCCCCAAAGTCTACTTTTTATATTCCTCAGAGACTTCATTGCTTTGCTCCCCTTGCTGCCTTGTTGCATGTCCTTAGTGTTTCACCCCAGTTTGATGGGTTCAGATCAGGTACAATTCCCGCACTGTGTCTCCAGTGCTGTCCTATGGGTTTTCTCATACTGAGGTTTATCTCTGATGTATTTTGTCATTGGGGTAGCCTTCTTGAATCTTTGTCATGTGTTTGTCTGTTTTTCGGTATATGAACCCCAGGATGGATAAACCTATAGAGAAAATAAGTAGAATAAGGATTCCTAAGGGTACAGTCTGGGAGGAGAGGGGGACAGAGAACTGATACTGAGGAGTTCAAGGAGATGAGAATATTTTGAAACCAATTGTCGGAGCAATTGTACAGTACTGCTTGATGTGATTGAACTATGGAATGACATAACATCTGGATTAGCTCCTAATAAAGTGGTTTGGAGAAAAACACAGGAAAAAGGAGAATAAAAAAATAGAAAAGCAAAAAAAAAAAAAAAAAGGAAGAATTCCTACAAGTTAAAATGAAAAAGGCAAACAATGCAATAGGAAAAATATGTTTAAAGGGCAAGAAACTCACAGAAGAGGAATAATAGAAATGTAAATTTTAAGCATAAACATCAAATGTGGTCAATATCTCCAAAGATTCAGAGAAGCAGAAATTGTCATCCACTGTTGGTGGAAGTATAAATTTCCTAACCCCTCTAGGGTAGGTGGGACAGTAAAATCAAGTAGAGTTGAAAATGTATATTCCCTCAAACCCAGCAGTTTTATGCTTAGGTATATTCCCTAGAGAATGTTTTGCACAACCAGGAAACATATGTAAAAATATTCATAGGATCATTGTTCATAACAGCAAAAAGAAAAAAGTCTATCTGCCAGGAGATATGTAAATAGGAGAATTAATACATAAAAAGCAGAGAATCCATAAAATGAAATACCATACACAATGCAGTGTTGTATAATAAAGAAAAATAATAAAGTAGCACTACACAGATCAACAAAAGCAAATCTCACAAGGAAAATGCTGAATAAAGATAAACCAAGTTTCACATGGACACGCCCATATGATTTTCTTTAGATGTTTAAACAAAACAAAATAATAGTAAACACACAATGGAAATAACAAGGAAACTGCTTTGTCAGGCAGCACAGCTCCTCGGTTCAGCTGAGGAAAAGCCCCTCAACAACTGGAAAACATGGCTGTCTTGGACTTATGAAGACCACAGCATGCCAGTCTCCAATGGAGTGGCATCCAAGAGGATTTCCCCAGCTATGAAGAGCAAACGCTTATTGGGCTTGGGTGTCCCTGGGTGATGTAAATGGTTAAGTGAATGACTGCTAACTGAAAGACTGGTAGTTCGAGTCTACCCAGAGGCACCTCAGAGGAAAGACCTAGACGTCTACTTCTAAAAGATTGGGGGGCACAATTCTACTCTGATACACTCAGGTTGCATGCATTGGAATCAGGTCAATGGCAACTGTGAGACACTGTCTTAAGTGCTTTGCATATATGAATTCATTTGAATACAAATTCATATGAAATCACAACCAGCTTAGGAAATGGAAACCCCCACTTCATTGATGTGGAAACTCAGGTTTACAAGGGTTACGTCACTTGCCTGAGATCACTCAAGTAATAAATAACAGAGCTGGGGTTTGAAGCCAGGCAGTCTGGTGCTAAATCCCAGGCTCTTGGCGACTGGACTCTGCTCCCTACTTGAAGTCTGCGGGCTTATTATTCTATCTCTGCTGATGTCTCATAGCGCTACAGTAGTGGCCGTGGTGGTGGCTAGGGTGTGGGAAACACAAAGATTTCTCTCAAGTCGTCTCCCCCAAATATAAGTTAGACTTAGGACACTGCTGGCAGCTAATGGTAAATGATTGTCAA
>NW_022111325.1:78318-98052 GCF_000313985.2 Echinops telfairi
AACCACTAGAGTTACATTTGAGGACTCTTAAACTTGAAACTCGTGAAATTTCTGAAAATACAGATCATTCTGATCCATGGAGACCTCACACACAGTAGACTACAACGCTCCTCCATCAGGTTTCAATGGCGGAAACCGACAGGCAAGCCTTTCTTCCAAGGTGCTCCTGGGTCCCTTTGAGTTGCCAACCTTTGGGTTAGTAGCTGAGCACTTCATCTTTTGTGCCACCCAGAGGCTCCACTAAAGCTCTACCATATCCTAAAAGCAGAGCCAAGCACTGTCCTTTCCCTTCTGCATACAGAGGTCAGGCGGTACACAACCATCCCAAACGTGTACACTTGGGACTGAGGACATTGCTAAGGAGCAGCAAAATGCTGCTCCCCAATTTTCTCACCCACCCACATTCCTCCACACAGAATCTGTTTTCCCAACCAGGCAGTCAGAATCACCACTGTTGGGAATTCTGGAGACATGCAAATTCTCTCCTCCTGGAGGGAAAGCCCCTGCAGCTCTGGGCGGTCCTGGACCTGGATAGGCCTCTGCTCCACAGCCCCACCCTGAGGACTGGGGCCACTGCGGGAAGCTCCTTCATTAGCCTGTCGCCATGCTGAACAGTCTGCTGCTTAGGCTTCTGCTGGGGGATTTGGGGTCCCTGTGTCATGCAAACTGCTACCACCCTCTGTTGTTAACCAAAAGGTTGGAGATTTGGGCCACCCAGAGGCACCTCAGCGGGAAAAGCTGATGATGGACGTCTGGACGGAACAGCCTATGGAGCACAGGTCTGCTCCAACTCACATGGGGTCATGATGAGTAGAAATCAACTTGACTATAGATGGTCCCCACCCCACCAGGCATGGATTCCCTCCATCTCCCCTGGCAGCCCTTCGCAGATTACAAAGCCCTCTTCATCCTATTCAGTTCTTTTTTTTTTTTTTAAGAGAGATTTTTATCAAGAAAATGGTTCACACCATTGTGGAAATGGGTAGGTTCATTCCAGGTCAAGCCTGTGAGGGCTGGAGGCTTTCCCTGACTCATGTAGCAGGGGGGCGTGGGCAGGGGGGGCCATGAACTAGGAAGCAGGAAGATGGAACAGGAGGACCACAGGCTGGTAGATGTCTGTAAATTAGGCTTGTGGCTGCAGAGTCAAATGAATCCAAGGTGGTAGGTCAGATGGTGGGTCTGATGGCAGGCCCCAGATGGCCCCCATGATCAAGCACAGTGACCTTTTCCAGGGGCTAGCCCCTCTTGATAACATGTCCAAAGTACATGAGATGATGTCTGGCCCTTGTTGTTTCTAAGGAGCTGAGGTAATTAGTTCATTGTACCAACATGGCCGATAAACTCATGTGGGGTTAATTGAAGGGCACAGGGATAAATGGCTCACTAAGCCTCGCCTTTCAAGTTCTCCGGTCTCTTGCTTTGTGGTAGTTGCACCAGGGTGCAGCTGCCTTAGCTTGTTCCCTGCTTTAGATGGCAAGGCTCACTTCCTGCAAGACATCTCCAAGGAGAAGCGGCATGGACCTACCCCGATGCAGCCCTGGGTGCTGGACCACCCGTGTGGAGAACCCTGCCAGCGCTGAGATGCTTACATATTTACTGACTCGGCTTACCTCCTACAGTCGGCATCATTGCGTGTGTCTTGTGAGATGGAGGAGGACTTTGCGGATTGGTATCGGACATATGGGTTAATGGGCTAATGTTGAACTTGTGGGCTTGGGCAGCACTGGGTTGGGATGTTTTCTTGATGCACACTTAACCTTTATATAAAACTCTCTCTTATACATGAGTTTCTGTGGATTTGTTTCTCTAAAGTACCCAGACTAACACAGGAGCATTCTGGTTGTACTTCTTCCAAGACAAATTTGTTTGTTGTTTTGGCAGACCATGGTACTCTCAATATTGTGCTCCAACACCATAATCCAAAGGCATCGATTCTTCTCTGGTCTTCCTTGGTCAATGTCCAAATAGCCACGTGCAATGACACAGACTGTAGGAAGATCACAACCAGGTGGGGGCAGACTCCCGTGGATGCAAGGTTGGTGGAAAGATGGCAGGACACCAAGAACTCTCAGGTCTGTCGCAGAGTCCCAACAAGCAAGAAGGCAAAGCGGCAGTCCCAGTTAGTTCTCATGTCAATTGTCAGGATAGTGGCCTGACTTTGGGTCACATTTTAATCCTATAGTCCATTTTAATCCCTCTTAGTGACTGAAAGAATGGGGCCCTGGTGGCTTGGTGGGTGATGCGTCAGACTGCTAACCACAGGTCAGCTGTTTCTCAGGATAAAGATGAGGCTTCCTATTCCCATAAAGATTCACAGTCTGGGGCAGTCCTACCCTGTCTCATAGGGTCGCTGTGAGTTGGAATCAACTTGATGGCAGTGAGTTGAGTTTGTGACTCAATGAGACATGCCCTGTGTTGTCTGAGCTTCTCACTGACCTTAGTGCTGTTGATTTGTTAACCTCACACCTGGCCAATGTAAAAGTGATACAGGTCTAGAAGTGAAGCATTTAAAACTAAAGAAAACTCAGCAAAAAGAGGGGAAATTGGCATTCACAGGCTGGACTCTCAGACATTAATCAATCAGTCACAGCACACTGCTGGTGGGAGGCAGAGCCAAGACTGACACCCATGCCTCCTGACTCCACCCACACCTTTTGGCGGGGAAGAGGTGTTCTATCCCCCACCTTCCCCAAACTGGTAGTATGTATGTAATTTTCTCACCGCTTTGTTGGGAAAAAAAGGATGACACACAGGTCAGAAAGCCAAGTATTCATGCTCCTTCCATTCTCCTCTGGGGCAGGGGCAGGAGCAGGCGCGGGGGTGGGGGTGGAGGGTCAGAATACAGGTATGTGGAGGCTGGTTCTAGAAGAACCGTCACCTTTGCTCTGATGCATTTTTAGAGTACACACCCGCTCCACTCTCCCATGAGTCAGCTCCTGTCTTTTGCTCAGCCCAAGGCCTCCGTGGCACGGCTGTGAAATCCTGGCCCAGCCTTGCCCCAAACAGTGTTCTGGGCACAGAATAAGGGTGAAGCCCCGATGCCCACACGCTGGCCCCACAAGAGCTCTAGGAGCAGTTGAAGTGGCAAAACTGGCCAACGTGAGATGCCAAGCTAAATTGCTGGCTAAACTCTTAGCCAGTACCCATCCCCGTCACCTCCTTAGACCCATTCCTTCAGCTTTGCTCCTGGACAGTCACCCATGAGACTTACAGGCGTGTCTCCTCAGTCTCCCCACAGTGAAAGCTCTGACTGGAAACGTTACCCCAGCTCCATGCACAGAGAAGAGAGGTCTCCACGGCGGGACTGTGTCTCCTGCATCAGACCCATGTCTACTCCACCTGGACCATTTCCACACTATCTACTGCTACAGGCAGGGGCGTGCCTGTCCAGATATTCTAAAGAACGAGGTGTGTTCTGGTTTCTAATCCTTTCCAGTTCTGCCTTTCCCCCTCCCCTGGGGCAGGAGTGCCTGGAGGAGCCCTCTGACCAGCGACATAATGCCAGCCTCCGTCTTCTTGGGTACTCCCTGTGGTTGAAATTGGCAGGAGGCACACACACACACACACACACAAAAGAGCTTGGATAGCTGTGGCCTCCCAATCTGAGCCAACTTCCACATGTTGGGATAAGGCATCCTTCACGCACACCAACAACTCACTGTGTGCTTTAGTCTCCAACACACAACCCATCTTTTTGTTTTGTTCTGATGTTTCTCCTCTTGATTTTATTCTGGTAAATACATAGGTGACACCACACTTGCCATCTCGACCGTCTGCACCATGACAGTCAGTGGCATGAATTATGTTCATCCGATTGCCCAGCCGCATCCCTTCACTGTTCCGGAATGTCTCCATCCCTTCCCAGAAGTGCCGTGTTTCCCCAGCATGTGTCTTCCTGGCCCGTCTTTCTCACCACCTCTCAGAACCACCAGTAAACGGTGGTCTCGACATACTTTCCTCTTCCAGGTATTCCCTACAATCGAGCCCAAACAACATTTGTGCTTTTGTGACCGGCTTATTTCACTCTGCATAACATCTTTCAAGGTTGATCCCTGTTGTAACATGTAATGGGACTTGATTTCTCTTTATGCACCGAAGCCATACTTTCTTTGTTCCGTTCACGTTTTTTACTAGGTTTCAGCATGAATGGGCACTTGATGCAGAAAACTTTACAGAGATCAGACATATACAGGTGCGTCTGATAAGAGGTCTACAGTTATTTTTAAACCATGACATATTTTTATCACTAGTAGCAGCAATATTTCTGCAACCTGACTTTAGAAAAACTATACATTTCCCCTGTGCTTTTTATGTCTTAGATTATCATGCAGAAAGTTTGTCCTTCTTTGGTGTGTGTTGTTATTGTTATTGTTGCTAGGATCCATCCAGTCGGTTCCAGCACATAGCAACCCTCTCTATACACAGCCGCCTCACTGCTCTACTCCTCCAGGAATGCCTCAGATAATACTTCCCCCACCTTATCTCTGAGCCTACACCTAACAGTCACGAGAATTTAACCATCATGAACGTTTATTGCATGTCACCAAAAAGCAGGACCTACTCCTAGAATAGACACACACAAGGCTGCTAAGAGTCGGAAACTGACTTAATGGCAAAGTGTTGGAATGTTTGTTTTACTCCTAGAGTCAGGAATCCCTGTGGGATAGTTGGGTTTGCTGTGTCAACCTGGCTTCCATAGGAACTTGTGGGCAGAGTTTAGCCTGGCAATCAGGCCACAGCTTTATTGGAGGGTGACTGAGATAAATGGCTTTCCAAAGCTGGCTTCTCTCTCTTTCTCTGTGGCGATCACACCAGCACACTGCTGCCTGAGCTAATCCTTTGCCTTAACCTTGTGCTGTGCTACCTGTGGGCCAAACCAAACTGGATCGTGTCACCATGCTGTACATGGTGAGAGCTTGAGACTCCGTCAGGACCTGCTTTGCTATGCTTGTGCTGCTCCTGGCCTCTGCTACACCTCCACTGCTCACCTTCCTGCTGCTGCCGCCCCACCTGCCACGTCTGCTGCCCCTGGGTGTGAATTGATGGACCTTCACTATATTAACTGTCCCATGAAAGTGAACTGAACTGATCCCTCTGTACTTCTGTGTGGACTAATTAGCTGTTATATTCCTTCTTACTATATAAACCTATCCATATACTGTGAACCCTCGTTTATCGCTGTTAATCAGTTCTAGACCCTACCGTGATAAATGAAATTCTGCGAAGTAGGATTCCTTGTCACGATGCGCTTTGCTTCCTTGTTGAAAGTGAAAGTAGCCGTAGCACGGATGTTTTTTTCCTCTTTACGGATGGAGCGAACGGAAGACTCATTCAAGTCGAAATGGCGTGCAACCTCCACGATTTTCTTGCCATCTTTGATCATATCCAAAAGTTTTACCTTTTCCTGAATGGTGAGCATCTTCCTCTGGCGCTTATTTTTATTGTCAGAAGGCTTAGAAGAAGAAGCTCGTTTAGGAGCCATCATAGGGCTTAGATAAAATTTCTTTAAAATCGCAAACAATTACAGTACACTGTACAAAAGCAAAAATGCATCTGATACATAGCTCCGATACATAGCGATGCAGACAGAAGCGTGTACAGTATGAGCCAATCAGTGGCAGTAATGACAGAGCATGCGCTGTTACACAAAAACCACGATAGAGTGAAGCCACGGAAGTCGAAGCGCGAAGTGGTGAGGGTTCACTGTATATATATATATATACTATATATTCATATAGTGTATATATATATATAATCATAAGTGTCCTGGTTTTATTTCTCTCAAGAACCCTGGGTGGCACAAACTGTTACATGCTCAACTGCTGACAGAGGGTGTGGCTTGGTGCTTCAAATACTAGTGCCAAGGTGTCCACTTTATCTTGTGCCTTTAGTGTGATGCTGTCTTCAATGCCAGCATGCTTTAGTAGTTTGGACATGGCTAGGTTGTGGTCACAGCGGGAAGTGCCAAAGCCATCAATCACAGAATGAGCTGCACCAGAGACACATCCATGTTCTTCATGTTCATGCCACTTGAGCTGATGTCCCAGCAGCTGATGAGATCTTGAGAGCTTCTAGAGTTTTCTTCAGGAGAGAACGCTGGACAAGGTGCACCTCAAACAAAGTAACAAAGTCACAACAAAGGGCTACATGTGATGGAAAGTGTGAAAGTCTAGTTGGCTGAGGCCTCACATGGATCCGAGAGAGAACCAGAAGTTGGAGACCAAGAAGAACCATGGCCCGCCTGCTGCGTCAGGAACCATTCAATGCCTACATTAGTGTGTTCGTCTGGGTTGACTAGAGAAACAAATCCAGGGAAACTCATATGTGTACAAGAACAAGCTTTATATAAAAGAACAATTATATATTAAGAAAACATCCCAGCCCTGTCCAGACCAAGGTCACAAGTCTGATATTAACCCATATTAGTCTATAAATTCCTCTTCAAACTCATGAACGCATGCAATGATGCCAAATGTAGGAAGGTCACAGGGCAGTAGGTGGAAAGTCTTGAGGATCCAGTCGTGGTGGAAGCATCTCAGTGCTAGAAGAGGGCTCCACGTGACTCCTCTGACTCCAGGGCTCTGGTTCCATCAGGAAACTCCATGTCTTGTCAGCAGGAAATGAAGCAAAGAGAGTGTGTCTGCCTCCAGTGAGCTGTTTATCTCTGTAATGCCTCCAAATGAGGTCACCAAGCTGCGACCTGACTGACAGGCTAAACACCACCCCTTCACTCTTAATAGTCTCAAGTTGACACCACATTATGTAACTACCACATTGTAGAATACAGAATTGCAGATATGGGACATTTGAAGTACTACTTGGCTCCCAAAATTGAAAATGAAGGAGGATCTTAGAAACACTTAAAATCCAAAAATCAAAGAAAAGAAAATAAAGTTCTTTGAGAACAACTTTTGAGATGCCTGCATGTACTGAAGTCCTTCTGTCGCCCCCTCTGTATCACTGAGTACACATGCAGACACTGCTTTCTGTAGCTACTCTATGCTTTCTCCACTCTTCCAAAATCTATTTTTTTTAAAGTCCAAAGTCAAATCTATTAACCTAGAAAGACTCCGTTCTGTCATACCCAGAAGAACCCTTACACTTTTTATAACAGCATTTCACTAAATACTGTTGTAAGCATGTGTTTTCAATTCAAATAAAGTTACCTGAACTTCAAATGTCCTAAGACAGTGACTTCATTTGAACCACACCACTGTTATACAGGTATCCTAGAAACCATTCAACTGAAGCTACTCTTCAATGTAAATGTGCTTATTTCTTGTCTTCAGCAGCCTAATAAACAGTATGGGGATAGTAATACAAACATGCTAATACAGTAGCGTTTAAATCTACAGTTGGTATTTGGGGTATTTATATGCCAAACTTACTTTGGCTTTCTAATGAACAAGAAATGAACAAAGAACAAATGTATATTTTATTATTCTAGTTGACAACAAATTAACACTTTAGAAGCTGAGCGTACCCCAAGTTGCGTGGGTTTTATCATTGTTACAAGGCTGTGTCTCTTCAGCCTGCCAAATCTGAGTTCTGGAAGAGTGGGGAAATCTGTGAGCGGACCCACAGAACAGTAATTCCTCTAGTGCTTGAGTATTCTGCTTTGGGGGCTCATTCACGGAGGGATAAAGGTGATATGAACGTCTGTGATAGTTTGCTCCAACCAAGAAGGTGGGAAAGCCCAACAGTTGTAAAGGAAGATGAGTCAAAATTCTCAAAATGCTGAGCTGCAAGGTCACAAACTAGCGCGCTGTCGATAGAGAATGACTTTCTCCTTTTTTTCCAAGGGAGCTTTGTGTTCGGAGGCTTCCATGATGTGGTGGTGCTTGGACTGAGCTGCAAAGACACTGAAACCACCAGGAGGTCACTAACCTTGTGCTGCAAGGGACCTGGTGCAATTTGGGGAGGGTGCCGAGGGCTCCAGGGCTGAGCATTCATTAAAACGCACCCAGCTACATGTTATGGCAAGTAAATGGACCTTTAGGAAACTCACCTTAAGAACCGTTTCCAAGAGAAGATAAATAAATAAATAACGTCTTTAACAATCCAGGGGCAGCTTCTGGTGTTTGCTACTTGTGGGGTTAAAGGGGAGAGGGAACCCCACAAAACAGCACAGGTTCGGTAGGCGCAATTGTACAGCGATAATAAGTAGAAATTATAGTAAAGTCATAGAGAGCATGAGAGTTAAAAGATGGAGTCAAGTAATGGAGTCAGACGCAATTCATGGTAGCATAGCTCACCTCAGCTCGGCTTAATGGTCCTCGTGGAGGGAACTTAGCCATCAGAGAAGAAGCCGCTGCTTCATCCTCCTTAGTCACCTTCTCCAGCCACCCTCCCGAGAACCAGGGAGCCTCCTTATTTATTGTTAACCACGCATCATATTACTTTAGGGGGATACATCACAGCATTATGCGTCACCGAGAAGGGCAGTACAATTCATCCTTGAACAGGTTTGATCATTCTGGTGTCTCATACAATAAAGCAGGCAATTACTATCCTGGGAGGCATGCAAGCCCCCTGATAGCAGATAACAACCTGTGTCATAGAGAGGGGTTGTAACATAGGCAATACAAGCAATAGGAGGGGGATGACCTAGGGGTGAACGTGCAATAGTAAGAGGAGGGAATAGGGGGGCATGTGTGGCAAGATAGTAGCCTAAGCTTAGTCATCTAGAGTGGTCCCAGGCTTGCCTATGGGCACTGCTTCGAGGGAACAATAACAGAAAGGAATGGGCCCTATTTGGGGTGAGTCAGACTATGCAGTCTGGCCGCTCTAGATGGCTGATGTTAAGGAGAATAACCTCTGACCTATTTTCGCTGCCTAGTGAACAATTATTCCCAAGCTAAGTCTGGCATATATTTCGGGGAGACAACTTAAGAGAAATCCTTCTGTTCCTCACAGCTACTCATGCACCTTGGAAGAGCCTCCAAGCTGTCTGTGCCCCACAATAATGTACACCAACGTCAGTCGGTTCAACCTCATCCAGCACTGACCTCCAAAATCAGCGCGCCTGGCAACGGTAGTCAAAAAAGCAAACGACATCTTGCATTGAGCGAAATTGCTGCAAAAGTCCCTTTGTCGCCTTAAAAAGCAAAGATGATTATTTTGATGATTGTGGTGTGCCAGAGCTGAGCCAGGGTGTTTTCAATCACCTTGTCTTCGTGTGATAATTGAACAATTGAACAACCAAAGAACTGGCCTTCAAATGCCAATAGCCTTGGCAAAGGCAGCGGAATATACGATGACTTTAAGAACGAGCAAGTAAAAAAATAAAAATAAAATAAAAAAAAGAATGAGCAAGTAAAAAAATAAAAATAAAATAAAAAAAGCATGAGCAAGTGAATCGTGGAGGAAGCACCGTGAGAATGGTCCTAGGGAAGGCAAGACTTGTCTCGCTGTCTTTGGACTTGTCATCAGGAAGGACCAATCACTGAAAAAGGACATTGTGTTTGGTAAAATAAAAGGTCGATGAAAGAAATGAAGCCCCTCCGTGAGATGGGCTGACACTGAAGCTGCAGCAGTAGCTGACGATGACACATGAGCAGACAGCATCGTGCTCTGTCATCGAAGCAGATGAACAGCAATGAACAACAGCAACAAACTCAAATCATTTTCTCCAGCGGTTTCCCTGTCCATCACCACCACCAAACGCCTCGCCTCGGTGGTGACGATAGACAGGGAAACCTCTGGACAAAGCCTCCAGACCGAGCCTGTCCCCGCCCCGCCTAATTCCATCCCCACATCTTGCCCCAGTAAGCATTCAAAGTCCTCCCCCCAAATCCCACATATTAAATAGGAGGCCTCCCATTGTGCTCATCGCTGCCCCAGGAGCCGATTTCCATGCATGGAAAATGCACACACACACACACACACACACACACACACACTACCGTGAGTCACAGGCAAATTCAACCCTTTCTTTTATTTGTTCTCAAAACAAACGAGATGAAAGCATGAAAGGAAAGGATGCTGTTAAACATGTGGAAAGGGAAGCATCTTACCAGTCCCACCTGAGCGGGAAGCAAACGCAAGAGGCATTAGGAGAGGTGATGCCACATCAAAACTAGGATGGGGTGTGACTAGGAGGCAGTTCCCCCAAAAGAAAAACATCCCTTGCCCAGAATCCAGGAAAACAGGTTGCTGAGGTAAGATGATCAGAGGCCTGACGGGACGGGACGGCCCAGACGCTCAGGCACAGCGTCCCTCCCTCCCAGCCCTAAGATATGAGACAGAATGGGCACCAACCCAGCTCCCTCTCCTCTGCCTCCATTAATTCACAAATCTTCCTTGCCCCATTCTGAGAACTTCCTAGGTCTGAATCCATTTACCCCTGGCCCGTCTCTCCTCCCAAAGCAGCTCTGCTTACCCCTCCTGTCCTATCTGGGCAATGGCCCTATTCTCATCACACACACACACACACACACACACACACACCCCTGGTCCTGTCTGCCCTTCTGAACTGATGCCCCATCCTTTAACCGCAGGACGTCAAGGAGACACAGCCCCACCCATGTGCATCGATCTGGCGGGACAAAGGTGAAGTGAATATTGGGGTTAACTTGACCACCCACCCGGCAAAAGCAACATGTAGCCCTCTCGTTCCCAGCATGCCTTGGTCTCCTGTGGGCAGGGGCTGGGCCTTCCCCTTTAAAGCAGGACCAAGGCCTCCTTCACAGAGTAGGAGCCTCCCGGCAGGAGCCATTTCAGACCACAGCCCCTCCTTCTCTGTGTCCCTTGGGTCTGGGGGGAGCTAGGGGGTGGGGGGCGAGAAAGCTAAGGGAACAGAATGCTGCTCTAGCAGCAGCAGCAAGTGAGGGCAGGCTAGTCCCAAGGGACAGGTACGAGTCACGTCTGCTCTGAACAGCACAAAGTCAAAGAGCTGCTCCCAAGGGGTGCTGAGATTCTCCCAGAGGTGAGTGCCATTAGTAGGGTGTCGAACAGACCAGCTCCTCGCTGGCTGCGGGAGGTGTTCCCTAGCCCTTCCCTATTGGGCATGGGCAATGGGGTTGAAGACCCCGGTGACCCCTGCATCAGCCTCATCCCATGCCCTCCTTCCTTACAGACAATGCTAGCTCCGCAGAGAGCAGAATGGGGGAGTCGAGGAGCTCTTGGCAGACACAGGAAGGAGAACCCCAAGCCTTCTTGGAGGCACCGCTGGGCCGGTTCGAACTGCCAACATTCAGGGGATCTGCTGACTGGAAAGAGCTTGTACCACCCAAGGACCTAAACAGAAGCAAATAGACGAGCGAATGAAACCACCCATCGTGTTACAAGTGATTTCACTGCTTTTATTTCACAGGAATGATTCCTCTTCTATTTGTGAAACCAATGCACGCACATCGCTTTTTTAAACCTTCGCAAAAGCTTATAACAAAAAAAAAAACAAAATTAGAGTTCCTCAAATCTCTGTTTCCAATCACGTATCTGTTTACCGCCATCATTTTAATCACGTGACTTTGTTGTTGTTAGGTACCATCAAGTAGGTTCTGACCCATAGTGACCCTGTGTACCACGGAATGGAACGCCGTCTGGTCCTGCAGGCCATCCGCGCCGTTGTTGTTGTTGGAACTTGTTGCTGAGGCCCGTCCTCATTTCCACTGCTCCTCTGCTTCACCAAGCATGGTGTCCTTTTGCCAGGGACTGGTCATTCCTGCCAACGTGTCCAAAGCTTGTGAGACAGAGTCTCACCATCCTTGCCTCTAAGGAGTCTTCTGCCTGTGCTTCTTCCCAGGCAGATGTGTTTGTTCTGCTGGCGGTCCCTGGCCCTTTCGTCGCTCTTCACGAGCAGCAGCATCCAACACATTGATTTGTCTCTGGTCTCCCGTATTCGATGTGTAATTTGCACACACAGATGAGGCAGAGAATGTGTTGTAGGCTTCTACTGAATTTTTTTAATGTAAAGTATATTTATTTAAATAAATAAACTATAAGGCTGTCTTTGTTTCCAGATTTTGAATGCTCTCTTTCCCCAATTGAGTGTGGCCTTTCCATGCAGCAGCCAGCCAAGCAAGGAAGCCACCTTGTAGTGGAGTTGGTGTGTCTCTGGGGTCTGAGCTCCCAGGGTGTCTGTCTGCTCTAAGACACCGTCAGAGAGCAGCATGGAGGTGGGCGAGGAAGGGAGCAGGGTCTGTGGACACATATTCTCTCTGCCCCCATGTTCTGAGTGGAGGCAGCAGCACCTGAGTACAGACTGGAGAGAACTGGAAAGATGTGGGTCCTGGGAAGTTAAGCAGTGAAAGTACTGCGTTTGTCCATTTGTAGGAGTGACTGTCATTACGAAACGTAATCCTGAGCAAGGCTCCAGGCCTGGAAGCTGACAGGCCCAGAAATCTGTGTCTGAAAAAATCACAGTCTCCCAAACCCTATGGAGCAGTTCTGCTCTGCACAGCTGCATGTGAGGGGTCCCCGTGATTCAGAACTGACTGATGGCAGCCAACAACAAAGCTTCGTCAGGCTGGGGCTGGGTAGCAGAAAATATTTTAAAGGACTCAACAATTGTCCTATGCTTGCACTGAATCCTGGCTCCAATTTAAGAACAATTAGTTTTTTACATCATGGCCTTGCTTGATGCTCACCCTCAGGAAAGGAACACAAACAGATAAGGGTGCTGTAGCAAAGTGTGGTGAAGAAATTAGATGGTGCCCGGCTATCAGATAAAATAGTGTCTGGAGTCTTAAAGGCTTGTTTCCAAACAAATAGCCATCTAAGTGAGATGTCAATTCAGTCTACATAGAAGAAGCACGCCCACATCGGTGACTGAAGGATTGATTGTAAATCCAAGCTGAAAGAGGGAAGAGTATCAGAGCCAAAACCGTGAGATTCTGGTTTGCAGGAGGCTGTGGATGACAATGAAAGCCCAAGATACATTTAGAGATGTACACAGGAAACAAGCCTCCGGTGCGTTTCTCTGTCCATAACGGAGGAGTAGAAGAAAATGGTTACCAGAGTACATTGGAGAGATCAGAATGTACGTAGGAGATCAAAATGATAAACCTGACTTGAACAGTTAAACACGTATCAGTTGATCTCCCCGCTGATGCGCATTAGGGCAGATCTGGCTTGCAAGTTTTTCTAAGGGTTTTGTTTTGCTTTGTTTTTCTCATATTGGGGTTTATCTCTGATGTGTTTTGTCATTGGGTAGCCCTCTTGAATTTTTGTTATATGTTTTTATTTTCTACATTATATGAACCTATAGAGTAAGGTGACCAGATTTAAAGTGGGACACCATTGACCTGGGGGGGTTGGGGGGTGGGCGGTTCTTGATTTAAAATTTGGTCTATATGGACCAAATAGACCGTTCCCTACTTGTCGTGCATTCTTTCCAAAAATCGGGACTTTTTTAAAAGGCCAAAAATCGGGATTGTCCCGCCAAAAGTGGGACGTCTGGTCACCTTACATAGTATAGAGACAACAAGTAGAATAGGGGTTTCTAGGGAGTACAGTGGGAGGAGTGGGGTAATGGGGGACTGATATTAAGAAGTTCAAGAAGGAAGAGAATGTTTTGAAACTGTGGTGGCAATTTTGCAATACCGTTTGATGTGATTGAACTATGGAATTATATAATATCTGTATTAGCTCCCAATAAAATGGTTTGGGGGGAAAAACGGTCTATAGCTAAATGGCTCCCAACAGGAAAAGTCCCAGGGGTCCCATTCCCACCCCCCTCCCACAATAACTATCAGACCCTCATCTCTTTCTTCCTTTGATTTTTTTTCACGCCCAAGCAACAGCTTCTTGGCATGTTACCGAGCTATCTAGTATAGAGACTTGTCTCCCCTTTCTGAGAGAAAAGGAGACAATTAATTGGTTGTGAAGTAAATAAGACAAGACAGCTAAAAACGCTCTCGGTGCTGGTAAAAGCCTTGCTGGGCTCAGGAGCACCAGAAGGCTTGTCGTCTCTCCTGAAGCAGGCCTGGGTCACG
This sequence comes from Echinops telfairi, assembly GCF_000313985.2. Taxonomy (NCBI): domain Eukaryota; kingdom Metazoa; phylum Chordata; class Mammalia; order Afrosoricida; family Tenrecidae; genus Echinops; species Echinops telfairi. Next base: position 92,256 of record NW_022111325.1, read on the forward strand.
TGTACCTCCTAGCCCATGAGAGAGCAGAGCTCTCAGCAGTCGATTGATGCTTCAGCGTAAATGGGCAGCAAACACCCAACCAGCAGACAGTCTGACTGCTGGTACCAAATGTATCAGAGGAATTTCCAGTGGCATGGTCCTAGACTGTAGCCTTACTCTCTGAACTCTGCCCAGAGCCCCAGGGAGCCCGGAGCCCTCCCACCGGAAAGCAGAACTCTGGTTGACTTCACAACACACCCTAAGAGGTCAAGGACACATCCAACCTTTTATTGCTTAATATATTGACTTTAGATATTATCTTTGAATCCCTGCTATGAAAAATTAGGTGTAACTCTCCTGTGTTCTACTCCCTTTCCGGTCATCTTCTCAATTTTTCACGGTGACATCATCATTTCAGCTCTTCCACTTGACTACCTTTGACATAGCTAGCAATAAACTAACCTTCTTTTGTCTCAGCAAGTTCAGTCAGTATCTCTCCACTCCCCTTGTCCTGAGGTGGGAATATGAGTGCCCTGTCCTCCCCTTGCCATCCTCCCACCTTCCTCCTCCCACCTTCTGTCATCACACCTTTACATAGACATTGTTCAATTGTCATTAACATTTGCATGTTATTCTGGAACCATAATGAAATATTCATGCTTTCTTTACATGTTTATCAAAAGTTATTGGGGAAAATGTGTTTGCATTATTAGGACAACCTAATTATTGCTTACTGTGTTGCCAAACAAGGAGTGCTGGCAGAGCCATGGTTAACTGTTTGATTGCTCACCGAAAGGTCAGAGATTCAAACCCCAAACCCCACCAACTGATTCGGTAAACATGAAAGCCTTTGAGAGTTTGTGGGAAGCCCTCTTCTGGCTCACAGGGTCATTGTGAAGTAGCAGTGACCCCACTGGCAATGGTACTGTAAAAACTGATGTGGTATGGAGCAATGGTGGGAGCCAAATCCTATAACAATCGACTCGGTACCCTAATCACCATTTTAAGTATAAAAAAAAAGATATACTAAAAGGTAGTTTATTATTTCATACAGTTAATACTTAAATAAGAATAATAAAAGAGGTACATTAAACTAGATTGTGTTAGAAGAGAAAGTTTTTAAATATTAATGAAACAATATTAAATAGCTAAAAAAAATCTAACAAATCTAACGTAGGATATTTCCATATGACTTCTGCTTTTTTTTTTCCATTTTATTGGGGGCCCTTACAACTCTTGTTACAAACCTTATTTCAATTGTGTCCAACATATTAGTCCATGTATTCCATCATTCTTTTCTAGACATTTGCTTTCCATTGAGCCCTTGGGATCAGCTCCTCCTTTTTTCCCTCCTTCCCTCCTCCCCTCCTTATGGCTTCTTGATTGGAATCCTCACTTGCAATAGTCTTCTTCCCTTTGATCCGTGCATCATCGGTGGCCGTGTGATTCAGCCTTAACCATCTTTCCCCTGCAGAAGCAGGATCTCATCCCTTTAGAGGTCGGCCACTTAGGCAATAGTCATTGTGTTTGATAGATTAGAAGCTGTTAAGAGGCTTCTCTTCTCTGAATATATTATGTTCATCTTAGAAAAACCCATTTGAACTTCTGCTGAACTTACAGCGATTGTTCTGTTCTGACAATGTTTTTGCTCTGTGAATACTTTCAGAAATTGCATCATTACCTACCCATAATGTGGAAATTTGGGGTGTAACACAAAGCTGAAATGAAGGACAGCGTGTCCCCCGCAGGTTGTTTCGCACATTGTCCTGTTACATTATGTTTTGTTTTGTTTTGTTTTGTTTTACTGAAGTTAACAAATGCCAAGAACTGAAAATGTACTACTTCATCAACAGTATAACAAGTTTTATGAAATGAATAAATAAATATTACAAACATAGCTCTGTCTCATTTCTTTATACCTATGGATGGAATGAAGATTGTTTCACATGCTTAGAATACGCTCCTACATATATGAACATTTAAAAAGCGTAAGGAATGTAAATCTGTGATTTCCAGCTGCCCATCTTAGAGAGAACCCTGATGGCAGGTGCCATTTTAACAACTGGTTCATGGAACTCAACAAAAAGTTAGGTATTGCAGGGAATCCAGGATGGATGAGCCCTATAGGACCAGTGGTGTGAGTGGCAAAACAGGGAGGGTAAAGGGAGAATGGGTAGGAGAGAGGGAACCGATTACATGGAACTGTGTGTGACCTCCTCCCTGGGGGACAGACAACCAAAAGGTGGATGAAGGGAGACGTCGGACGGGGCAAGATATGACAAAATACCCATTTGTAAACTATCGGGGGCTCATGCGGGAGGGGAGGGCGGGGAGGGAGGGGAAGGGTGGGGACCTAGTGTCGGGGGGTTGAGTGGAGAGAAAATGTTTTGAGAAATGATGTGCGAATGCGCTTTGCGCAATTGATGTGTGTATGGATTGGGATAACAGTTGTATGAGCCCCTAATAAAATGTTAAAAAAGAAAAAAAGTTAGGTATTGGTTCTGCCAAACTGGTGAGAGCCAGCTGAACCCCGGCACTGGGTAAGGACGTCTGGTTCCTCTGCCTTCACAAAGGGAAGGGAGAGTCAAGATCAACAGTTCGTAGCGGTTCCTGTAACAGACCTCACAGACAATACGCACAATTGTGGAGTTTATTAGGTGAGTAACTGGTAACAATTCAGGATCAGGAGATATTTGGATGCAGTTTTTCCATCAGGATGGTTTCTCAGTTGTTCTCATAGGCAGCCCTCACTCGGGGTCTCAGACTCTGCCTCTCAGCCTCACCTCTGCCCCATGCAGGCAAGTATTACAAAGCTATTTAGCTCCACAAGTAAGTGCCCAGAGGCACCCACTCCTCCAGTATGCTTTGGACCAAGGCATGCATCTCTCTCTTGCTCCGTGGGTTGATGAGCCTACTTTTTCCATGGCCCCAGAAGCACTTAACTCCTGCCAAAGGCACTCAGCTCTCTAACTCCTTATATCCCAAACCCCTGCAGGCACTTCACCCTACTAGGGAGCCCACAGCACTCTCTTGAATTGGCCCCTGGTTCTGCTGCCTTAATTTCTCACCATCTTCAGTGTTCCAACTCTGTCTCCTAAATTCAGGAGATTCTCAGCACAGGGACCCAGAGTCCAAAGGACATGCTCCACTCCTAGGTATTCTTTCATGGTGATAATGAGGGCCCCTCTCTGCTCTGGGGTTGGCTCCCTGTAAGCCAGCAGGATGGGAAAACTGATGGACCAGGGTTTCATACACTTTCCTTGCATGATTCTACATCTACAGGCATTCCATGTACCTAATTTGCATTATTAGCAAGCTATCCAATCGCCTTGGTGAATCACAGCACCTTATTTGCATAGTCCTAGCCAATCATTTTATAGGTGTTCCAAGACCATCATGAAAGGACCATAGAAATACAATTCACTGCAACACCAGAAGCCGCTAAGATGACATTTCTTTATCAAATGGTCCAGGATCACAACCTATCGTCTCTTAAAGGAAAATAGTCTCAGCATCAAAGTCAAATAAATTATTTTTAATCTTTTAAGCCCCCAATTGCTTGAGTTTCTTAAAGTTTTCTGAAGTTTCTAATTGCTTTTGTTTTGCATATGTGTTAGGCCAGATTCTTTACAGAAGCAAAACCGGTGGCACTGCATGTGCGTGTTTATAGAAAGAGATTTATATCAAGAAATTGCTCACACAATTATAGAAGTGGTTAAGTCCAATCCAGCTCGAGTCCATGGGTCAGATGTAAGCTGAAGGCTTCTCTTGACTTGTATAGCTGCAGGAGGTGCTGAAAGGGAAGCAGGGAGATGTCGCAAGAAGACCACAGGCTGGTGGGTGCAAAGCTGGATGAATCCAAGGTCGGTGGAATGAATTCAAGGTCAGCAGTCTGCTGAGATCAGCAACCTATATAACAGGTCAATGAACCAGATGCAGCATCCTGATCTCAGAAGGATTTGGGGGCTTTATGTCTTTGTCTTGTTTTGTTGTTGTTGTTGTTATGTTTTTCTCTTGTTAAGTCAAACCAATAAAAACCCTGTTTTTTACACCAATCACTTATATCTTCTAGCTCCTGTATTACATGGATTCTTTTTTTCACCAAGGTCATCGTTCTGTCAATGCACACATTAAACCTCTCTGAGGAGGAAAATTGCCTTCTAATTCTTGCATTACTTCTTTTCCTTTTAGGGTCAGAAGCTCTTCTACTTGTTGTTTGGCTCTTTTCCCTTCATGCTGCCAGTATTCTCAACCTTTGATCCTCTTATTTCCTTAGGAGCCTGGTGGCACAGTGATGAAGCACTTGACTACCCCCCCTAAGGGTCTGTCTGGTGGTTTGAACCCATCAGTTGCCCCCCAGGAGAAAGATGTGACCATCTGTGTCCATAAAGATGTCAGATGTGGGAATCCTGAGGAAGACCTTGCTCTGTTTCCATCGGATCACTAGGAGGCAGAATCAACAGGGTGGCAGCAGGTGTGGTTTTTTGTTTTTACCTTGTCCTGTTTGCTGTTTTGTTTTGTTTTGTTTTTAATATCCTTAAGAATGAAAGATTAGATTAATTCTGCTAAGTAATTCTTAGCGCTGTGTAAGTCTCCTCTACTATTGTGAGCATGTATCTCTTGCATTTGATTTCTCCCTGCATAGGAAGGTTGCTTAAAATTGAATTGTTCCTCTGTAAGTAACCTCCCCCACCTCCTTAGGATCCAACATACTTTGCCTATCTAGGCATATCTCTAGTCTTATAAATTTTGTCTGAAATGCGCTGAGCCCTTTTGATTTACACACTCACATAGCTGCTTTAAGTGAGAAAAGGTTTCCTTCTTTGTATTATCATTATTTACTTCTGCTATGTTTATTCTGGTCTCTTCCTTGGAAAAAAAGCATAACCACTACTGGACTGTCCTATGGCTAAGAGTCCGGTGCAGAGTCCTGCCTACCTCAGTGCACCTGGTAACGCCACCCCAAGCAAGCTCTGGACTATTAGTCATGTATCTTAAACTTCCTGAGCCTGGCTCCCGATTTATAAAAAGAGGATAGTAACACTTTGAAAGGGTTAAGTATGATGTTTATAAAGATAAAATATGCAAACAAGATGCACTGAGAATTATTGGCCATTGGAATATAGAAGTTGGAAGCAGAGGAAGGATCGATAACTGGAAAATATGATCTCGGATAGAAACGATGCTGGGAACCACATGATAGACTTTCGCAAGACCACTGACTTACACATTGCAAACATCTTTTTTCAACAGCATAAACAGTGACTACACATTTGGACCTCACCAGGGGAAAATACAGGAATCAAATTGACTATATCAGTGGGAAAACACAATGATGAAGCTCAATATCATCAGCCAAAATAAAGCCAGGGGCTGATTGTGGGGCAGGCCATCAATTGGTCACGTGTAAATTCAAGCTGAAACTGAAGAAAACTGAAACAAGTCCATCAGAGCCAAAAACACAACCGTGGGTCTATCCCGCCTGAATTTAGAGAACAGCTCAAGGACAGACTTACGGCTCTGAACACTAATGACAGGAGACCTGATGAGCTGTGGGATGACATCAAGAACATGTGTGAAGAAAGCAAAAGGTCATTTAAAAGAGAGGAAAAACAAAAGTGGGTGCCAGAAGAGACTCTAAAACTTGGTCTTGAACGTAAAGTATCTAAAGCAAATGGAAGACGCAATGAATTAAAAGGCATGAACAGACATTGTCAAAGGGGAGCTCGAGAAGACAAGTAGAATAGTATGCTGAACTGTGACAAGGCCAGGAGTTTGAGAGAGAAAGCACACTCAGCACAGCTCACTGTCAAAGGGC